>NC_133770.1:111370856-111483114 GCF_003597395.2 Chelonoidis abingdonii
ATCCACAGTCCCCTCATACGTTTCATATATCCCCTCTCATTAGGTCTACTGTTGTAGTAGCATTCCATCAATTCCAGGTTCTCTTGTCTATGAATGGTTTGTTCCAGTAGCCCACTTATCGTCAGATTGTCCTGGTTCCTCAACATCTGGCGCGGACCTTGTTAATCCGGGCGACGTCCAAGCCGGCATGACTCTCCTAGTTCGTGTCACTCTCATATTTGAGGTAGGCAGGTGAAGCGTTAGGGGGTCTTTTTGCCCAAGGACCCCTACTGGAAAGTTGGGTACCAACTGGGATTTGAACCCCAGTCTCTTGTATCAAAGGGCAGTCTCCCATATCAAAGGGCGGCGCTCTTAACCACTACGCTATCCAGTCGCTATATATAGATAGATATAGATATATATAGATATAGATATATATAGATATATAGCTATAGATGGCCTTGTGGAGGAGGGGGTGGATGAGAGGAGAGATGTGGTGGGTCCCTCATGGGGGGAGAGGACAGGAGGGATGCAACAAAAGACAGTGAGGTTGGAGCATGGTGGGGGTGGAACCTGGGGCAGAGGAGGGGTGGGGCCGCAGGTGGAAGATGACAGACATGTTTTATATTATATTCTGGAATATTTGAGAATGGAAAGCAAGTGTACAGTCTCAGGGTTGAAGTCCTGTTCTACAAATATAGAATTTTTTATTAAATAAGGTTGTTTTTAAAAGAATCGCTAAAGACCTGAAATATTGGTCTGCTTAATTCAAGAAGAATGTCTTCTCTACAGTTACTGTATAATACCAGTAGGCACTTCATGGAAGTCTCAAAAACTACTTTAAAAGAAAGTTAAGATACATAAGTAACATTCCTCAATGGATAAAGAATTGGATATTGGAAGGGGAAATAGTTCAAACATTAAACTTGTATTTCATACTACTGGAATTTTTTTTGTATTTTAAACATACTGAAAATCTACTAACCTAGGATGCAGTCTTGGCCCCACTGAAGTCAATGAGAGTTTTGCAATTGACTGTAATGATACCAGGATTTTATCCTTTGTTTAAATGCACTGACTTTTCCAAGCACTTAGATTCTAGGCATATATCGTCTCTGCTATTACGGTCACATGCAACAAGAGAATGTGCCAGTGACACTAACAGCAAAACAGCAATGAAGCTGATTAAAGCACACTATCAAACAAGTCATTTAATGAGGATACATTTTGTACAAATTAACATTTAGAAGCCATCAGTGCTGTTATCTATGTAAACTCTTCTGGTTATGGTTTCAATATTCTGCTTTTCATTGTACAGCCTTTTCGAATGTTTGAACAGGGATAATATAGAAGAATGTAGAAACAAATAGCATTGTCAGTTACAGCTCTGTAATAGACCCATTGGCAGTAATACAGTAAAGAGCAGGTAGATTTAAGGATTCTTTCTTTCAGCTTGCAAAAAAGCTGATCCTGGGAGGATTTGCATCTTCTGGAAGGCTGATTTTCAAGTAGCAAATGAGAAAGTGATTGAACCATCACTGCTACATATCTTTTAAGAGGTCATATATATTGTACATTTTTTCCACTGTGCAATGTTTATCTTTCAGAACTCCACCTGGGAGAGGTGTGAGTGCATGTCACAAATCCAGAAGAAAGCAGTGATGACAAAATGAAAGATGCTGAAGAACTACTGTAAAAAAATTGTTGATTTTTCACAAAGTGAGAAAAGTTTTTAAATAGGCTATAATAGATCCCAAAAGACACAGCATCTAGAATAGTCGATTAACAGCACTGAGCAATTTCCTTACACTGCTAGACAGACAATATATTAATCTTGACTGCTATGCCCCCCAATGCCCATCTTCCCTCGTTTGTGAATCATTGAGGTTTAGGTTGGAGAAAGGCATCTGGACGACTAGTGAGGCAGCATGCATACCCAGAGGCAGAAACATAGGGAACTTTTACTGCAAAAACTTAGGCTCTAAATTATTTAGGAACCTACAGGGCTCAGCAGGAGTTTGTGCATCACCGTAGAGCCTAAAACTGAAACTTAGGAAACCTAATTCCTTTTGTGCATCAAGGCCTTAGATCATAGGTCCCACTGAATTTCAGTGCAACTTGTGTTCTTAACACACCCAGGTGTTTTTCAAAATTCCCCCTCCAAATTGTCAAAGACATGTACCACAGTTATGAAAGTACAAGCCTTATATTCAAGAAATGTACATGGTCAAAAGCCAGGAAAATTTTCTGAATTTTATTTTGTTGTTTCCACTTCAGTGTTTGAAATGGATATATTTCCTTGGTTTTTTGCTAAACTTTTGGCAATATTTTTTCCAAAATTTGATGGGCATTCTATCAATTATTATTTATAACATTTTAGAAATTAAACAGTTCAATAATTTCCTGCAAAGGCTGTGCTCTTACTGTAAACCAAGTTTGATCAATGAAAAATTGAAGTTATGGTTTCAAAAGCAATTTTGATCAATGTTTTGATCAGCTCATCTGTGAAAAATGTTAGAAAATGTTACAAAAAATGAAAAATATATCTATATTGAGTTGTCCCAAAAATTGTAATTAAAAATAAGTTAATGAAATTTCTTAGTTTGTTTTTTATTAAAAAAACTTCAGAAAAATGTATACCAGCTCTGTGTGGAACACAGTAAGCAGTTCCTGTATCAGCCTTATGCCAACAGAGCATTCCCCAGTAATGTGGAGATCCTCCAATGGAGGAATACAGATTTTTAGGGACACTTTGTGCCACATCACTAGTGCAGCCTTGATGCACCCCAGAATCTAGTCTTTCAGGGCTTATTCAAATCAAATGGAGTTTCTGAAATGTTTGAGGAATGATCATCTCCACTTTCATTACCTTCCCTTTCATTAAAACATTAACAAGTAGACAGTTCTGCTTGATTTACAAACTACCATCATTATCATGGTGTCTTCTTTCATATCTACATTTACACATAGGTGTAAATCAACTGAAGTCAATGGAGTCACACCTGTAAAACTGGCTGCATATTTCTGCACTACACACTTCAGCATCACATTATAATCCTTATTTTAATAGGCAAAAACTTTTATAGCATTCTCTGCACTTGTTTCTGCCCTAATCCAGGAAACTGTCATCATTTCCATATAAATGGAAAAAAGAAAAAGAATCAAGTTTAGTTCTAAAATTCATTCAACTCAGTTTGAGTAAATCTCAAAACCACCTAACATCTTCATATATCTGTAGATTCTAGGAATCTCTCTCAATATTGGATAAGGATATCTGTCAGAGCCTTAGTGTTCATGGAAGGTTGCCTAGAGGTGTCTTTCCAGGATCCACATAGGATCCCTTTATTTGCTACTACAATGTATGTGAGTCATACATGATGTGGCTGGTCCTGCATGTTGAGGCTTAAATGCATGTAAGGGAGAGTTTGCCCATGAGATCTAATACTGTACCTTCACCCTCACAGCCTGGCATGTGGGCAACGGCAGGTCATAGTGAAATCCTACCCAGAAATACATCAGATTTGCAGCATTCTATTGGGACTGATTATTTGGAGTACAATGGCTGTGATCAGTGTTCGTGACTAGCCACAGGAAGAGAATATAACTTCGCACACTGGCAAACTGTGTGAACTCTGATATCTTGATACCTTTTGACATTCTAAGATTCAGCTCTGGCGCTGGCATAAGCCAGGAAATCCCACTGAATTGCTCATTGGCTAAAGGAGATTTTTGTGCTTGAGCTGTACAAGGAAAATGGCACTGACACAAAATAGTGCATGCGCTCATGTGTCTCTGAAATATCTGAACAAGTACATTATGTATGTGGATACTAGATTTAAAAAATATCCTGGTTTCCTTCCTCCTATCTGAAGGAGTGATAGACAAAACATTTGGAACAAATAGTAATTGGCACATTATGGAGTACATTTGGCAGGGACTCTGAGGCAGCACCAGGCAGTGTCATGACACTTGTAAAATTTGCATGATAGTGGCAATGCTAATATTGCTTATTTTTATTTTTTTCCTTCACACTCCTCTGCAATTAACTCATTCTTTCCACTTCCACTCCACAGAAAGCACTAATAAATTGAAAAATTGGTCTGAAATCAGTAAGATGAAATTCAGTAAAGACAAGTGCAAAGTACACTCTTAAGGAAAAAAGAAATACGCAGATATATAACTAGCTAGTCAGTAGTTCTGCAGAAGAGAACCTAAGAGATTATAGTGGATCAAAAATGGAATATTTGTCGGTGTGAAAAAGGCAAATGTCATTCTGGGATTTATTAACAGGTGTGTCATAGGTGAGACACAGGAGGTAATTGTCCCAATCTACTTGGCACTGGTGAGGCCTCAGCTGGAGCAGTGTGTCCAGTTTTGGCTACAACACTTAAAGATGTTGTGAAACTGGAGAGAGTCCAGAGGAGAGCAACAAAAATGGTAAGAGGCCTAGTAAACGTGACCTATGTGTAAAGGTCAAAGAACTGAGCATGTGTAGTCCAGTGAAAAGATGGGTGAAGAGGACAAGATAACAAGTCTTCAGATACATAAAATATTGTAATAAAGAGGACAGTGATAAATTGTTCTCCATGTCCACCAAAAGAAAGGCAAGAGAGAAGTAATCAACTTAGTCTGCAACAAGGGAGATCTAGGTCGAATATTAGGAAAAAAGGTCTGACCAAAAAAATATTTAAGCACTGGAGCTTGTTACCTAGGCAGACTGTGGAATCTTCATCCTTGCAGGTCTTTTAGAGGCGGTTAGAGAAACAACTGTCAGGGATGGTCTAGGTATATTTAATCCTGCCTCATTGTGAGGGGCTGGAAGTAATGACATCTTGAGGTCCATTATAGCCCTACATTTCCTGCTAATACTCTGGGATTCATTACTATATAGTTGTACATAATAAGAGTTTATACTTTTCTATGTCCCTAGGTTTATACTTTTATATAGTGTCCCTAGGTTTTCCTCTAATTCACTACATGTGGGAGATAGGTAGGGAGAAGGGAGAAAGTCTGACCCACCATCTCTGACTATGGCTGACCAGAACTATCTACCTGATCCTGAAAGGTTGTGAGAACCTGAAAGCCCTCAATTCCCATCAAATTCAATGTGAATTGAGGATACTTAGAACCTTACACAATTAGCTGCCATGCTGGGAGGATTGCAAAAGAAAAGCACTCAGTAGGAGTATGGAGGAGAGTGCCAAATCTAAACTCCTCAAATACAGGAGGCCCTCAATCTTAATTCTTCCACATTCCACCTCGTATGCCATCAGCCCAAAGAGTTCTCCTCAAAAAAGGTAAGGCTATCCACCATTCAGTGTGAAGGAACTCAAGTTCACACATTTCCATTCTGTGAAACTGTAATTAAGAAAATTAATGTTGCATGCAACCTAAAAGCTAAATATATTGTATTCATACTTGATCTGTTGGCTGTGAAGTAGTCACAGGAAATACATTAAAACTAGCCCCAAAGAATCCATCTAGAATAGGTCAATAGAAAACAAAATATTTTATGCAATAAACTTATGCTTTTGATCTGTGAAGGAGAGAGAGTTAGGAAGCTAGTGATACTAAGGAGGTAGGATGGGATGAAATACCAGTGATGTTGATAACACATCTCCTTTACAAATGTAATGGCTAGATTTTTCAAAGGAGCCTAAGGCACTCAAGTACTTAATTCCCATTGAATTTCAATGGCAGCTGAATGGCCAAGGCTTGTCTACATGGGGAAATTGATGGACATAGCTTTTGTGGAATGAACTATTCTTGGTTAAATTACTTTATTCCAAAATTACTACTTTGCTTACAAAGCAGAGTAGTTATTACTGAATAAAAAGAACTCATTCTGAAACAGTGCCTACTCTGGATACCTTATTCCCCAATATTATTGAATACCTTATTCCCCAGTATTTATGCCAATCAGTTTCTCTGTGTAGACAAAGCCTATGTCCTTTAGGAACCTTTGAAAATGCAAACCAACTGCATTCTTCCCCATCTTACTTGATGCTTATCTGAGAGCAGTATCTAGATGAAGAGCAACTGCCAGTAGTCAAACACAGACAAGACTGAGGTGCTGTACATAGAAAGCAGGAAGCACTAAGAACTTGCTTTCTCCGCAATATCCCTTCATTGAGACCATCTGTTCTCAGATTAGTAAATTGATTTCCAGCCTTGGAATCCTTTTGAATGTCAAAATAGCCACAGCTATAAAAAAATGCTGGCTTCCATCCCCAGCTGGCCCAAGAATATACTCTATGCCGTCATACTCAGATGTAGCCATATGCACTTGTGACTTCCAGGTTTAGTTATTGCAATTCATTCTCACACCCTGGCAATTAACTGGTACATATTGCAGTCACTCATCTGCTTAATGTCACCAGTCATACTATGATTTCAAATAAAATCAAAGTGCTCTGTTTTGGTATTCACAGCCCTTCATGGGATTTACACTGGCTACTTCAGGGATTTGCACCTCTCTTTCTCTATGACCAACACTTTCCACAACAGCTACATTTTGCTATAATAATATGTCAACCAATAGGGGGAAACAGAACTTTCATGGAAACATGGCCAAGACTATGGAACTCATTACCACAAGACATAAGAATGATGGAATGTTTGCTACTTCAGAACTAAATACAAAACTCATGGGAGTTAGCTTTCCCACAACTGAAAAGAATAAAATATTTAAAGATGAGTGTCTCTCATAAGACCTAGACACGTGTGTAAAATTTTCAAAAGCACTGTAAATGACCAAGGCTATTAAATCTTATTTTCAAAATTAACTTTGACACCTAGGAACCAAAGTCCCACCTAATTTCAATTATATTGGACTAAATGTCTAATGTCCAGATTTACAAAGGAATCCTTTGCATAATTTAGATGCCTATTATGTTTTCCAAAAGCATCTTGGTACCTAACATCCATTGGAATCAGTTTTAGGTACCTAAACTCACAAACTAAGTTTTAGGCACTTAGTTGCTTTTGAAAATCCCATTAGGAGCCTAAATACCTTTAAAAATCTGAGCTCTACTGGAATTTTAAAAAGTACCTAAGAAGGTTAGGCACCTAAATCCCTTTGACTTCAATAGGAGTTAGGTGCCTAACTCACTTACATGCTTTTCTAAACCCTACTAAGTTCCTATCTTCATCTTTAGGCATTTAAATACCTTTAAAGCTGTGACCCTAAGTCACTTCTGAAAGTAGGACTAAGTCACTGAGGAACTTTTGAAATATACACCCATGACCTATCCCATTGGGAAACTCCCATTTAAGTCAATGGTAATTTTTAGTAAAAACAGATGACAGGGTATGTCCCAACAACAGAGAAGGGTTGGGATCGTATGTACTAGCAACTGTTTTTAATTAAAAATATGGAGAAAATATAACTGTTTATACGCACAAGTGTTACAGATGTGTCTTACATAAAGTAATTAGTCTTTTTGCCGTTTGTTAAAAATCAATGCTTTAGAGCCATAGCAATGCTCCTGTTCAGCAGAAACTGCTGTGTTGGGGCATTAAATAATATAGCAGTTAAACCATCTTTCAATCCCCATGTATTTTGTAGATTAGCATGGTCAGCATGTATGAGTGAAGAAAGCTGAAGACACCTTATGACAAATAGTGACCCCACATTTGCTCCCATGAAGCTGAACAATTAATCAGTGGTAAAATATTCTTTAAGTCCAAAGCTAACATTCGCTTTCATTTTAAATTTGAGATTCCACACAAAGATACACCTGGAAACATTGGTCATGTAAAAACCATTAAAATCACAAGGTGGCAGAAAAAAAAATATCACAATATTTCTCATCCCTAGTAATAAATCTTGTATTAAGAAAACAAAATAATATAATGGGGGTTTGAATGTTGCTTTTAAAACAAAACTCCTCTACTGACTTGCAATTGAGTGAAAGAGTGGGGGTAGAATTTCTTATTTAAGTGCATGATGTGGCAGAGCTCTGACCTTGCCCATGGGTCCTGCGTTTCTAAGCAGTTATGCTAGCCTCAGTGGCTCACTGTGACCCTCCACACAGCCCTTCTCTCTCTAGAGCCAGGGTTACAGTCTACTGAGCCCTTTTCATCATAGGCCTGCAAGGAGGTTGGTGAGAGAACTCCCACAGTCTCTGTTGTCCCTGTTATTTCAGAACAGTTTAGCCTCCTGTCCTGACAGGGGCCAGACTTCCCCTCCCAGGAGATGTTCCTGTAGTGGTGAGTTGTGGGGAACCCAGGCCTGCCCTCTATTCCAGGTTCTGGCCCATGGACCCTAATAGTAGCAGCTGTTGGCAGCCAACCTTTCACTGCCAGAGTTGCTACATTTCCCTGGGCCACTTCTCCACAGCTCTCCTGCTTCTCCCTTCTTCACTCTTACCTTAGGGCTCCCTTAACAATGGTTTGAGGAAGTCTTCATTAACCAGCCCTTCCTCTCCCCTGGCTCTCCTCTGCCTGAGGAGTGTGAGCCCTTTTTATAGTATCAGCAGATCCTTAATTAGAGTCAGGTGGTCACATAGCTTAATGGCCTCACCTGACTCTTTACAGGTTACTTAGAGTCAGATGCTCTCATTAGCTTGGAGCAGCCCCTGCTTTGGTTAGTCAGGGAACAGAAAGCTGTTCATCCAGTGGCCAGTATATCTGTCTTCTGCTATTCTGCTGTACCCAACTGGCCTGGATCTATCACAATGGACATTCTTCAAAGTTAAATTTCTAATATGTATTATTTGAAATAGCCAAGATATATACAGTGCTTCTCCTGAAATAAACGTCAAACAGGATACACCCAAATAACAAATTAAACTTGATTTCCATGAATGGCAAAAATTAACAAGCCTGCATTGGTGAAACTGACAACAACCTAATAATCAAATAATTGCAATTTAACTGCAAAATTTGTGAGAGACTTGTAGTGTGGATGGACATAATTGTGTTTATCCACATTAGTAGGTTCTGATCCAAAAGGGAGTCATATGGTATCACATATGGAAATTTAGAGTGGGTCAAAAAATGTTTTGTCCCAGTGGAAAATGTTGATGAAAACAAAGATTCTTTGACTAACGCACCAATAATTGTGCAATTCTTTGAAAAAAAATTACTACTGGCAAAAATGGTGAAAAAATACATTTGCAATGGTTCATAAAATTTTTTTTTTCCTTTTAACCTTGAATTTCTGATTAATTCTGGTGAATGTGAGAAGCAGTTCTAGAGAGAAGATAGAAAACTCCATAGCTTGGGAACAGCTGTTTCAGCTGTGAACACAGCAAAATTATCTGTAAAACTTATTTAAATTGTCTGGAGGCAAATTTACAATTAAGTCTATGGGCCAAATTCCAGAACTTTCAATGCAAAAAGTTGTATATGTGTTGAGGAGTGTGGAGGACAGGGATAATTCCACTAAGATCTGTGTGCAGGGGGATCCACACAGCATCTCCAATTTACCACATGTGGATGACAGCAGCAGCTCCTGTGACATTTCCCAACTGCCCAGGTCTTTGTAGAGCATCTTCTATGACTATGGGGATTCATGTATGGATAGGCAATGGGGTTGTGAGGAAGAAGCTGGGGGAAGGTAAACTTTTCCATAGATGGAAGTATTTGGAAAATAGCTTTAGATGAACTCCAGATTGTTCCAGTCATTAGGGCACTCTGAAGCAGCAATTACATTGTGTGTGTGTATGTGTCTGTCTGTCTGTCTTTCACAATCTGACCTTGAATTTGCTAGTAAAAATGGCAAAATTTTCTCTCAACACCAATTCACTCACTCATATATAGACAGAATAATAACTTGTGGAAGTGCACTGGAGTGGCCTTTTCACACAACTTCCTTTGTGTTCCAACATCTTGCCTTCTTGGGCAAATTCATCCCCCAATAAAACACTTCCTGTCAAGACATCTCTTCCGCAGCGAGAGTAATAGACTCCTGAACTTTCCTGAACAGCCATAAGAGTGAGGAAAAGAATGGGATAAAACCTGAGGACTAATAAGAAAAAAATAAGGAATTATAGTATTTTTGTCATCCTCTGAAGGGGATCCCATACTCTACCCACTTTTAGGGACCACAAGTGTCCTAGAATTCCTGCCATTTATGGATCTTATGGGTGGTATGTCCCACTTATGAGGTTTTTAACCTTGGAATTGAGAGAAGGGATTATCTTACAGAAAATGTTCTTGAAGAGATGATGAAAGATGTTTTTTCCTCTATTCCTTCCTCTCTCATTCCCACAATCCCTGCTCTAGCTTTCCTTTTTTATAATGGAGATATACCCCGGTCACAGAACTGGAAGGGACCCTGAAGGGTCATCAAGTCCAGCCCCCTGCCTTCACTAGACAGGACCAAGTACTGATTTTGCCTCCAATCATGAAGCTGCCCCCTCAAGGATTGAACTCACAATGCTGGGTTTAGCAGGCTAATGCTCAAACCACTGAGCTATGACCCCCCATTTCTTGTCCTGTAAAGCTTTCTGAACTCCAAAGAGCATTATTCCTACTGCATTATATCAACAACTTTTTTTTTAAAAAAAGGAGCAGGAACAAGGCTTTGCTTTGATACAAACATAATGAATTGTAAACAATAAACTAAAACTGTATAAGGGCAGCCATGCTGCTCAGGATAAAAGCAAGAGTTAAGTTATGTGTAGAGGTGAATGAAACACTGCTCTCTGGGAACATCTGAGATTTGGTCATGTAGGGTAAGGAAGTTTTAGCCAATGCTAATTTCAAATCTGCTATATACCCAGAATATTGAAAAAGTGAAGAAGGGAAAAGATTGACTATGTTTGTGTGTCGGAGAGGATGGGGCTGTCAGTCTCTGTAGAATGATCATTTTTTCTAAAGTTTCAGAACACTTGTATTAGGGGCATAGGCTACCAAGCAGTGTGTGACTGCAGGAAGAGGCGATAAAAGTCAGAGAGGATAGTATAAGAGTTGCCATGTACTTTGCCATGGAATTTTACATGAAAGTTTTTGCCCTTTGGTTTCATGGAATTATACTTGTCCAAAATATTAATTAATGCAAAGTGTTCAGCTACAGTGAATGCACATTATAAATTTATTCTGGTTATAGCATCATTATTGGGTCTAATGGTATTTCCTATTTTAAATATGAAAATTCTTTCTAAAATGTATGTCTGTAAAGCAGGAAGGAAAATTTTAACTGTGCTCACTTAAAGTAGTTATTTTCACATACAAGCAAGCAAAAAGTAACCTTTTGCATGGTTTATCTGCAATGGCAGCTTGAAACAAAAATGAATCCTTCTTCAAACTGAGACAAGTCTATTCTTATTTAGAAATAATCCCCTTGTTGCTTGAAAATAGCGTGATTGTGACTGGAATATCGACTCTTTCCGTAAGATTTTTTTATATACCTTTGCTACATTTTTTTTTTTGCTGAAATGATCCCTCTTTTCTTAGTTTATAATAATATGAAAAAAATTTATTTTATTATGAATATTTCATACACCACAAGTGATAGCTCTAGCCAACAAATGAGATAGGCCTTATTTATTGGCTAACTCTACTTTTCACTGTTGCTACTGTTTATTCAAATACATCAGTTGGGGCTCTTTACATGACATTAAGCTCCAATGTCATGCAATGGGAACTGTTCATGAAGCACTGGCTGGAGTAGGCCAAGATTCTTCCTTGGCTATAGTTCTGCCATAGACTGATTTTGTGCACTCTCATATTTTCCACTGCATTTTCTCTGTGGTTTGCCAGCTTCTTTAGTTTTATATACTGTACCTCCAACACCATTAACCCTCAAGAACACTTGGGCAATAGGCTGTGAAAGGTATATAATGCAGAGGGTAAACAGGAAATGAGGAGTTCAGTACATTAGAGCCTCATCTAAATACATTAGAAAAAACATTTTAGTTACCTAAAAGATCTGTTTTGACATTTTTTTTTTAAATCTATTATGCTGCATCTAATTATAATCTTAGTTGCTCCTGTTTTAACAATTATCCTGTTATTAACTTAACCTTTTAAAATGAACAGGTATAAATCTTCCAGGGTAGTGTTTTCTTGCCACAACCACATAAATACCATCATTCGATTACAACAGCTACGGATTCATCAAAATGTCATTAACTAAGGGTCAGTGGTTACTCGCAGGCAATGCTTCTAGGCTTAAGCAGTCATTTGTTTCAAGCTACATGATCATCTAATATGGGTCTAAATATGATTTCTCCTCCTGGGAGGGTTCATTTACTGTCAGCTGGTAGGAGTTAAAATTAAATATTATTCCTTAACAAGTGATACACCTATTTAAAAATCCTCATACAAAGGATGTTTAGAACAATACCAAGTATCTGTGACCTGACACACAGCTATTCTATTCTATACAGGTTTTTATACCATGCTCATAGCTGTAGTGTCTAAGTGCCCTCCAGTAGCGCACTAAACAATGTGACTATGCATCTATCACATGTTGTTTGTTCTTTCATCCCCTGCTCAGAGGAAGAAGCATGTGCAGCGGAGTGTCATATTTTGGTAGGTCGGTTGATTTGTTTTTTGATTAAATAAATATACACATTGCTATACATTTATATTAGAGAAGGCAAGGCCAAAGAAACGTGCACTTGGAGCAAAAAGTAGTGAGATTTGTGATGGTCCTTAGTTCACCGGGGGAGTTCAGTCCACAGTCTCAGACTGCTCCCAGAGAAGGTCCCTGTCTCCTGCACAGATAGGCTTTACTCTCATTGTTGAAAGTTCCATTGTGCTGGACGAGTGAAATTGTTAACCATAGTCTTCATCCTGAACCTTTAAACAGTCCTTTATGTATCCTGGATCTAGGTAATAGAATGCTTCAAAGATAAGGATTCAGACTTTAACCTGGATTTGAAATTCTATGGAATAGATAGAGGAGGACAGGTGCGATGTACTCACAGTACTTTGTATTAGTGAGCAGATGCACTGCATCATCCTGAAACAGAGACATTTCACTGCATACTGTTCTATGAAAATATGCTTTGAATGTCAATATAATATAACTGGAATATGATTTATGCAAAAGGTCTCTTGTAAGGTATCATTACAAAGGTTATAATCTACTGACTGCATTCATTCCTATTCCTATTCCTGCAGTTTTGGTTAAAGTCTGCAGCTTTTGGGGCATGGACCAGACCTTACACTGTGTTACAGCAGACTAGCATGCCTGGTTGAACAAGGCAGCGTTCTGGAGTCTCAAACTGCCAGGGAAAATGGGCTCAGAGGTAAGTTCAGCACATCAAGTGACAGTCCCAGTGGGACCTCTCTGACTGAACCCATCATAAATGGATTTTGGGAAATGTAAACAGAGACAGATAGTATTCATCACCTGAGAGACACAAGAGCCCAGAGCTCATGGGATCCTTCAACCAAGGTGGCTGATATCTCAGAAACTACAGGTGAAAAACCTGCTCAGACAAAGATTATATCTAGCTGAAATTATGTTATAGTCAGTAGAAAGCATTTTGTTTGTTTTGTTTGTAACCTGTCATTTCTTTCATTCTTATTTGAAAGCACTTAAGCTTATATTCCTTGTTAATAGACTTACTCTTGTGTTAATGCAAAACAATCTCAGTGCTCTTTTATATATATAAATATATATAATTTATATATAGTGAGATGGAGTGGACACTGCAAATAGGCATTTCTAGGGAACTCAGGAATTGGTGTTCACTGCTTGTTACATGCAAGGCAAGACTGAACTGGCAGACTCCTATCGAGTTTGCTGGCAAGGAGATAAACTCGTATGTAGGAGAGCTGATATGAAGTTTAGCAGCAATAAAGCTCAGTCTTGCTGAGGCAGAGTGGTAACGGTGCTCACAGTTCTGAGTGACCTAAGCAGAAAGTTACATGACGATGTAGTTTCCCACCATTACTCTTTGAAAGCATCCATCCAGTAAGGATTCAACCCAATTTAGTTCATTACCGTACACTCCTCCACCTCACTTTCAGGCAAAGCAGAAGCATCTTATGGTCAACCTCTCAGCTTCCCCTATAACTAAAAAGTAATGTAAAGATGAGAATATCCAGAGTTGATATAAAATTTACCTGAGACAAGATGGGTGAGATAATATCTTTTGTTGGATGAACTTCTGAAGAAGAGCTCTGAGAAGTGCAAAAGCTTGTCCCTTCCACCAACAGAATTTGATCCAATAAAAGATATGATCTCACTCACATTGTCCCATAACCTGGAACTAATACAGCTACAACAACACTGCATTTATATCTTATTTGGCTGAGGCTGGTGTAGTTCTCATTACACAAAAATAAACATCCTTCCAATCGGTGAAGCTTATCATCTCAGGGCTTGTCTACAGAGGGACACAGAGGCTATGTCTGCACTGCACCCCAGTGCAGAATATGAGGTTCTGAACTGCAAACCATACCAAACTGTTGAGTTCTAATTGCCCTATGTAGATGCTGATGGCACAAACAAAAAGTTCACATTAACTTAGTCATGTTTGAAAGAGGACTAAATTAATGCAAACTAGTTGGTACCAGTGATGTCCAAACTGGGAAGTTAGAGTGCAGCATGCTTCTGCATGCTGCAGTTCCCAGCTCTGTAATCTAAACTGCAGGGCTGCGTAGATAAACCCTCAGAGAAATTAATCCAAATTAACTGAAGATGGGAATTTAACTTGGATTAGTTAAACAATATTAAAGCCTTATGTGGATGCTCTCATTCAGAAACAAAGTGGCTTTAATTTAATTTATCTTAATTTATTTATTGCTTATCTACATGGTGGGGTAATGCAGTTGAAGGGGTGTGATTTCTAAAACACACCAGCATGTAGCACATTAATTTCTCCATGTCAACCATGGTGGTGCACAACTAGAGTGTGAGTACGTAGTACTGTTTCAAACAGCATTATATTAGTAAACTAGAGATTTTTTTAGTGCACATCAGAAGGGTCTACTGTAGGGATATTAAAGAAGGTTTATATTAGCCATGTTTTATATGAAAAATGATTTATTGTTAAAATGATTTATTGTTAGAAATGATTTACTGTTAATTGATACTTTATAAAACTAAAGGTTTATATTAGAAATAAATGTGATTCCTGAGATTTAGCCTCTAACCTGCAAGCCACCAGCTGTGTCTGTGTGAAGCATGCTCAAAGAAATACTTTGTATAAAACTTGTTAAACTTTAATTGACTCTAAGTGCCCATTCTCTAAGTGACACTATGTAGTCGCTACTTTACTTTGTAATGGCCACTGTGAGCCAAAACAATAGCTGTTATAGTACATAGATAGAGACCCCCACCCTCTGTAAGTTTTCATCTCATTTTATTTTTGAATGATAAAAGACAGGGAGTCTCACATAAATTGGTAACAGCCCAAAGTTAAAGAGACAATGAAATAGATGGGATTAAGATAGAGAAAGTATGTGAACGAGTGCCTAGTTTAAATAATGAATGAATGGTTAGGGAGTTACCAGCCTGAAGAATTCAGTGTGGGCTGAAGAAGGTGTCAAGTGGGATCAACCAGATGACCCCCGGAGGGCAAACTGGAATCCACCTCACCACCTCAAAGGAAGGAAAAACAAATATCTGACAACATGGAGCCAGCCACCTGCTGATTGATTTAATAACAGCAGAATGAAGCAACTCTCATGGTCTGACATAGGGATAAATTCCTATAAAACTGGACTCTGAAGAATAAGTCTTTGAGTTTCTGGTTCTGCTACCACCCTCCAGGAGCATCAGGAGGCTCTCTTTTGTGCATGGCAAATTGGGAGGAATTTGCCCGCATGAGTAATGTCTAGCACTGGACAAAAAAAAGAACGACAGTTAAGATATTTGCAAAGCTGGCCAGACATGAACACACACCTTGTGAATCCCTACCAAATCCCATATAATGTACATACAATACGGGGTTCTGATGCACCTTTATGCCACACAAATGTTCAGTGAATCACAGTATTGTGATCAGCAGCCAGGTGTAGAGTGAATTGTTAGCGACATATGGGACTGATATTCCTGGAATAACCAACGGTACCTTCTTGCCCTCAAAAAATGAAAAAAAGCTCTTCATCTCTGTTTATGCCAAAATAGGATCCACCTATGAAGATAATAAGAAAATAGTTGACATGTGAGACTCTTTGTCTAAAGACTCACAGATCAGCCAAGGTCAGGCACTCCCCTCCTCAACTATAGAAACTAAAATGCCTAGTTAAGGGCATTATTAATCACCTAGAAGAATCTGTCATTATTGACACATGTATACATCTTTTTCTCCCTCCCAACCTAACTAAAATATATCAAGTTACCTGCTTTCCTTTGGCAAGTAGCTTATTGTGCATTAACTGGATCAAGAAGAGATGTGAAAGTGCCAAGTTAAACAAACTAGAAATGGCTGTAAGATTGAAGGTCAAACTGGGCCAACTGTTACCCCAAGGCATCCAAGCCACCTATTTTCAACCCAAGTTATAAACAATGCATTTTACCTTCCAAATCAAATATACCATGAATAATCTGTCCTTCACCCTAAATTAGAATCTGCACATTCATTTGTCTTGTGAGTTAGTTCTATATCCTTCTATATGTAGAAAATGTCTCTTGTTGTATTGTAAGTCGAAAATAATGTGAAATGCTTAGTATAATCAAAGAATGTATGGAGTATGTCCTCCATATTTAGAAGGTTATAAGGATTTTGTTGGTTTTCATACTAAATAAATGTTGCACTCTAGAAGTAATAGGAATTATCTGGCACAAGGGAGAGAGACATTAAAAGGTATAAACCAGATATAACTTTGGGATATTAAGAGAAATTGCTTAAGGGGGGTGGAGGACAGGTCCTGATTGATAGGAGGGGCTAATAATGAAATACAGTCCTTGAAATTAATAAAATTTAAAAAGCCTCTGACAAGAAAAGGACTAAGGAAATTTGTTATACGCCATTGCCATATACTAGATGTAGCTGGAAGCAGAAAAGAAACTAAAAGTTGAAATCTGAAGACCCACTTGGAATGTGTCCAACAGAAATCAGAGGATGCCTCCTCCCCCACAAGCAGCACTGAATCTAGGGTATATAAACTGAGGTCATCTTGTGCTCAGTGTTGTTGCCTGAACCAACACCAAAAGCCACAGAAGCCCAAGTGCAACCAGTGTTCAAACAACTCATGCAGAAGGACTCTCCCCTGTCCCAGGGTTAAGAGGCTAAGAAGTGGAGAGATTTCATCTCAGAAATTGCATTTCCCCTTTTATTCTTTAATAGAATAGCTGTAGGTTATCCTGCTGAGTCTATACTCTCTAGAGAGACCGCAAGTAACAATATTATAGATTTTAACTCCTTTATAAATCCACACAAGTTGGCCTGAGAGAGACTGAAAAGAATTGTTTTAAGCAATTGCTTTTTATGATTCTATGTTTGTCCATTTTGGATTAATTTAATCAAAGAGAAGTAGCCACACTCTTCAATGTGCCTTAAAGATAAGAACATCTTGGAAGTGTGATAAATGTATTGGGCAGGGTTGGGGGATGTCACACATTACATGGCAAATCTGCTGTTGCACATACCCTTATTGCCTGCTCCTATAGTTCGGCCTTTACAGAAGTCAAGCTTTGGATGGGTGTCATAAGAAAGAAGAGATATTTTTAGCCAATATTTCAAATGATTTCTAAAAGCGCATATATGTTTCATTTCTAGAGTTGACTGTGAGCTGCTCTGGTATCACAAATACTTATATTCAAATTACATTTCCAGGTCTCAGTTTCTTTCCTGTTGCTTTTTATGCTCTCAGAACACCTGGTTCTCTTCTGACTTTCACAGGCTTTACACCAGTGTAACTCCTTTGACTTTAACAGTGACTCCTGTTTCCTCCAGTATGAGAAGAGAATCAGGCCCCAAACACCCAATAATATTGATTTCTCTGTCTAGACCTATGCTATCATTTCCTGCACAGATTAAAGATAGGGTTTGCAGCAGAATTTTTTTTAGCTCGAGAAGGAAGGAAACATTTGGCTTTAAAAGATCTGCAAAGCAATTTTTATAATCAAGCACAAAACCCGCTTGCCCTATGTTGAACTTTTTCTGGCCAGATGTGAGTGTCATTTTGGACTTGGGCTTAATTCTGAGAGATGCTGTACACTAGAAATTCCCTCTAAAGTTAATGAACCCATTTCTCCTTTCACTTACACAGATGTACATCAGGCACAACTCCACCAACAGCAATATAACCACAGTGTAAGTGAGAAGAAAATATAATCTAATGCAGTGTTTCTCAATGACCCATTCTGTGGACAGGCACCAGTCCCTGAGATCTCCCTAACAAAAAGGGTGACAAACACTGGTCTAATGCAGTCAACCCATCTCCCACTGAAGTCAATGGCAATTTTACTATTCAGTTCAAGTAGAAAAGGATCAGGTACAAGAGGAATTAGTAAACAGGTCTCAGGACCACATTCCTTGTGAGATTCCTAGTACAATGATGGTAATGGCACATGCAATTTGGCATTATGAGAAAAAAAAAAACCCTATGGTAGAACAAGAGCAATGCTATAACACAACCTACCTTAAAGTGAACAGCTAATGCAACAACAAAAGTAAGTTGCAAAATCAAATTTTTTTTTACATTTTTAATTAAAATAAAAAAAAAAAAAACACCTGAGAAATCTTGAGAGAGATTTAAAATGACCATTCAAGATAAGTGACTTACCTTTCAGAGATGGTCTGAAGCTCATTTGATCAATAGCATTATGCAGAGCCACTTTTCAAATGTTTACATAGCTTATATATTTTTCACTCCAATATTGGACATAAGCCTGTTTCAACTCTACTGGAACACAGGAAGTCAGGATAACGCTGCTAAAGTCAGTCAAGTATCAGAGGGGTAGCCGTGTTAGTCTGGATCTGTAAAAGCAGCAAAGAATCCTGTGGCACCTTACAGACTAACAGACATATTGGAGCATGAGCTTTCGTGGGTGAATACCCACTTCGTCAGATGCAAGTCAGTCAAGTTACACAGCATTGAACTGATGTAAGATCAGAATCAGGACCATTTCATCCTTTGGCTGCAACCAAACATGCATTTGGATTTTCCTGTGAGAATTTCAGTAAGATAATATTTGATAAAAATACCAATAAACTATAGAAATTAACCAAAGACCCCTGGCACTTTCTCTTCTTTTCTCTCTTCAGTCTGCCTTGTCACACATAAAACCTAGGCTCTACCTGTAAGTTGGTTGTTTGTTCTAGTGGTCTCACCACACTGTTACATAAATACATGCTCTGATAGGCCAGCCTACAGAATTTTGGCAGCTTTCTCAAAAAAAAGTAGAAAGATAAAAGTAGTGTGAGATGATCAGATTGATTTTAAGACTCAATACATAAATTAGACACTCTATGCCCAACATATCAAAGTTGTATGGCTAAAATCCAGAACATAGCTAACCTATAAAACTTCCAAATGTGTGGGGAGTTTTATTACAGTGAACTTTTAAATCCTGCACTATCTCCCATTGGCACCAAAAATCTCCTGTGGGCGGTTATGATTGTGCCAGTAAAATATAGGTATTGAAAGTATTATTTATAAGCCCTGTTATGCGAGGTGCTGTACAAACACACCGTGGAAGACCAGCCCCGCCCCTAAGAGCTCACAATCTAAATATACAAGACAAAATATACATAGGGTGTGAGGAGAAATAGAGAGGTCAAGTGACTGCTCAGGGTCACACAGCAGGTCAGCAGAAGAACCCAGAGTCTCCTGGCTTCCTGTCCAGTGTTCTATCCATTAGAGCACACTGACTTCTAATTCAGTGCGACTTGCATGCTACTGTTTCTATTTAAGAAAGAAGAAGGGACAAATCCTACTTGCTTTACTTGCACAAGCAGCCACATCATCCAGCTATACTGGAAGGAGGACAGAAGACACTGGTTGTGGTTTAATCAGGCTTCAACTTGAATGCCTGGCAGTACCTGACAGATAAAAAAGTACAGTGCAGGAAATTCCATAACCATTTCAACGTCAACTGGGGGGGGAGTGTTCTGTCAGCCCTCCCTCTTATCCATCCTGGTTACCCACCAACCTGCTGCTTGGATCTTACCATCCCCCAATAATGGTAAAGGGTGGGGAGCTATAATGGAGGGGGATGGCTTTCTGCCATACCAGTCATAGGAGCCCCAAATCTCCTCCCACCTCTCCTATTTCCACTCCTTTAAATCCTTTACCAATCCATTTGATCTGATCACTGTATCCCCTCCCTACAGAGTACCTACACTGAACATCCACCCTGCATTTACAGAATGAGTTGAGACATCATAGCTTAATGCCCATTTCATGTTTGCCTCATCTAAGCTCCCCCTGAGCCCACTGTGGGGGAAGGTGAAAAAACCCACCTCATCTTGTCCAATATAATATATGGAGATATACCTTTTCCGTAGAACCGGAAAAGACTCTGAAAGGTCATTGTGTCCAGCCCCCTGCCTTCACTAGCAGGACCAAGTACTGATTTTGCCCCAGATCCCTAAGTGGCCCCCTCAGGGACTAAACTCACAATGCTGGATTTAGCAGGCCAATGCTCAAATCACTGAGCTATCCCTCCCCCCAAGGGGGAGGTGGCACTGAGGGAAAAATTCCTTCCCAGCCCCCAAAGAAATGATGAATAATGCAATGCCCATAGCAGATACTGAGAAAACCCAGTATTTCGCCACTTCCATGGGTGGGAGGGTGGATGCTACTCTGCCTGGTCCAGGTAAAAACAAGACTCATATAGTGCCCCCCTCTCTTCTGGGCACTTGGGGGGTGGGGAATGCTGATTCCGATTCTGACTTGGTCTGCAGCTGCAGGAGAAAGTCACTCCCTGACTTTCTAGACCCTCACCAGGAATACCTTTTCCAGCAAGCCGGAGAATGTCCCCCATCGCTTAAAGTGTGGTGACCTCATTGCCTTCAGTAGGAGTGAAATAAATAAGATTTGACCCCAGAAGTACTTGTCCTGAGTGTTAGTGACATATAGTGGTTATCTTTATGTGTGTCAATTTCAGGAGCACAATGCCACCTGACACTATGCTTTTTTATTAGTTTACTCAAAGGAGAAAATGACAGCTACTCAAATAGAAGAATCCTTACTCACAGTAACTACATGTTCACTGGAAGCCTATTGTCTGCGTACTTGCCCAACCCAATCTTTGTTGGCTTGTCAGGAACCTAGCACAAGTGATATGCTTTCTTGTTTAAAATCTTATTTATATTATTTTTAATCTGGAAAATATGTCATGTTATTAAAAATAAATAGGATAAATAAACTGCAATCACTTTCTAATCAGTGAAATGATCACTTTTTGAACCTGGGCAGACAGATAAAGTAAAAAAAAAACAGAGGGAGAGAGAGCAAGTGCCACTGAGCATGCAAAAGAAAGGAAGATAGAAAAGAGAGCAGAAAGACTTTTTTACCATGTTGAGAGAACTTCGGGAAAGAACAAACAGCTGCACTGCCTCCTGTATTAATTAAAAGGGAATCACCATGTAAAAGCCTTTATGTGAAATTGCAATGAAGCCAACTTTCAATTTATTCTAAGTAAAATCTATTTTCATCTCTCCTTTCTCTTCTGTCAACAGAGCAGCAGCCTTTCTTTGAAAGATTTTCATAAAGAATCATCAAATATTTTGCTTAATCGTTACTCATTTATGGTAGGTTTGAAAAAAACTCAAACCAATAAATTATGTGAATATGAAAGTGGATGAGAAAATGGGAACGACACATGTGGAGAATTAAATCAACAGAGTGAAAGCGTTTAGATGCTATCTCACTTGCTCCAAAGAGCTAATTGAATAAAAAGAATCTTTGCAAACTAACATCTAAAAAGTGTTTCAACTGACGTTATTTTACATTAAGGATTAGTTTCAGGGGCAGAATTAGCAACATTCCTTTGCAAATAAACAGCATTCAGTTCTTTAAAACTGGATTTATTCGCAGGTGATGGCTAATTAAAAGTAAAACATGGTTCCCTGTACTGCAGATAAAAATATATCATTCTTCTAATCCATATTCAGAATGAATTTATATATTACACCTGTGCATAGACCTAACCACCTTAAGTTACAGTGATGCAATATGCCCCATCCTATAGAGAGCTGAGTTCAAGATCAAACAGGGCTTTTGCTGTGTAGGCTGTGAGACTATTGAGAACTGATCAAAGCACTTTCCTCTGGGAGGTTTCTGTTCATGTGCAGATATCTGACACCCGCTGACAGTTAATTCATGATGTGGCACAAGCAGAAGCTGCACAAATGCTTGGATGCCCTAGCCTCTGAGCTACTGGGTATTTGCTTGCTGCAGAGCGGTGTGAAGGGGGTATCATACACTACCTTAAGAGATATAATGAAAGCTGCCTCAAGAAGGAGAATAATTGCATATAACTGATCTGAAGAAAATAAAGAAAGCATGAAAAGTATTTGAAGGGGGCCAGGGGGGAAATTCCCAGATAAAACTGAATGGAGCATTTCTTATTCTTCCAAGATCTGGAAAGAACTTGTAACTCTGAGACACAGAAATCAGTAGCCAATGTTGTTTCCATAGAAACCTGGTGCTGGCCTACTGCAAATGTGATCAAATAGGGCTGTGTCTTGAAGAGTACTGCCTCTTGCAAGATGCTGCACTGACCAATTTGCAGTATTCGCTCAATCATCATGTAAATTACAAATGCTAAATTCTGATCTGACCTAGGCCAGGTCCACACTAGAAAAATGTTGCTGGTATAGCCAGATTGGTTATGAGTGGGATTTTTCTTGAGACATTCTATATCAACAAAAGAAATAACACAGACCAAGTTATACCAGCATAAAAATGATTTTACTAGTATAGTGTATTTCACTTGCTGAACTGGTAAGCAATGGCAGCAAAAGCGCTTTTTTGTGGTAAAAGCTGCATCTCTACTTGCAGAGTAACCTGCAATAACTAAACCGCTATTACTATGCCAGCAAGCCTTTTCTAATGTGCACTTGGCCTTACATAGCCTTGGCCAACACATAAAAGTTAGGTCTACATAGTTACATCTGTCAGAGGTGTGAAAAATCCATATAGCTTAACTGCCAGCATAGATGCAGCTATGTTGATTTTAAAATGCTTCTGTTTAGTTATCTACCATCATTCGGGAAGGTGCTGTTCCTATGCTGATGGAAAAATCTCTTCCATTGGTGTAGGGTGCATTGTCACTATAGAATTATGCCAGTATAGTTACTACAGAATAGCTATGCCAGTATGCATCCGACGAAGTGGGTATTCACCCACGAAATCTCATTCTCTAATACGTCAGTTAGTCTATAAGGTGCCACAGGACTCTTTGCTGCTTATGCCAGTATAGTCTCGATGGTGCAGAGATACCCATACTGTTGAACATCCTTGGGTCAAATTCTGCTCTCAGTTGCATTCATACAACCCTAATGGCCGAGTCTAGACTAGGAAAATGAGGGGTATTTATTATTGTATTCACTAACATGTGCTAACTAAAATATTTCAGTTAACACATTTTTGAGCACTACTTAGCACCCAGAATAGACAAAGACAGTGATGTTTCAAATTGTGTTAACCGGTGTGGTCAACAAGAAGTTTGTAAACACCACTGTGTCTAATGTAGATGCTAAGTGGTGTTTAAAACGTGTCCTTGTGTTCATACTTTGAACAGGTTGATGGTCTAGTTTCAAAGTTAATGGCCCTTTATGTTTTGTATCTGTTCTTGTGACTCTCCCGTTTCCCCCCCTTTTTCTTCTCCCCCATTTTGCATTCCCCACCCTCCTCAATTTAGCTTTTTTTCTCTACTGATCATTTCCCCCAATTTTCCCCTTTTACCTCCTGCCCCACTATCCCTCTCTTCTCCAACCCCAATTTTTCTACACAGCAAAACTAGCCCAATTGCCTTCAAGCAGTGGCTTCTAAAACATGTCACCTTTCTCTTTAGAGTTTGACCACTCATGCTGTCCATCTTTTCCCAAGCAGACAAACTTTAAAGGGAAATGACACATCCTTCTCAATAGCCCTTAGCCAGAGCCTTCAGCACATTTTCTCAGATGGTTATCTGTATTTTAGGGGTTGATCCACATCCTCAATCTGAATCCAGACTCAGATACAAGTCTGCAGCTCATATCTATTTCAGGAATGATCTGAACCCAAGACAGCTCAAATTTGGGGCAAATTTGCATTTCAGGCCTGTGTAAGGGTGCAGGAAGGGAATTGTATTTGGATTTTTTAGTTCAAGACCTTATACAGTAAAGAAGTTTAAATCTCACTCTTGAAGTTGGAGTTTTGGTTCAGAGTCATCTCTGCTTTTTCATTTTACCCTTTACAGAAGCAGCTGAATTGGGAATATTGTATAATAAGTCCCAATTTAGCTCTTTAAGTAGAAGATAAATTTAAAAGCAGACCAATTGCCTGAGGCTCTTGAGCACAGCAGCCAAGTGGGAGACAGGAGAGAAGGAAGGACGGCTGGCTTTTGGCTGATTCTGCTATATAAAAAAGCCTATAGTAGTGACAATGAAGATGTCTAGAAATACAAGAAGGAGGAAATTATTTTTAGTATCTTTCCTGTGCACTTCCCTTTTCCTTTGTCCCATTTCTATAATGGTTGCAGGAATAATAATTTTCCCTGCCAGCTTGGGAATCGAGAACCCTGCCTTGTTGAGCCAGACATGCTAGCCTGCTGCAACACAGACCCAGGCCTGGTCTATGCCCCCAAAGCTGCAGACCAAAAACTGATCAGCAGGTCACCTATCTCCAGCACCCAGACACCCTGTTCCCAATGGGATCCAAACCCCAAATAAATCTGTTTTACTCTGTATAAAGCTTATACAGGGTAAACTCATAAAAGTTCCACCCTCTATGACACTGATAGAGAGATATGCACAGCTGTTTGCGCCTCCAAGTACTAATCACTTACTCTGGGTTTATCAATAAACAAAAGTGATTTTATTAAGTATAAAAAAGTACGATTTAAGTGGTTCCAAGTAATAACAACAAACAGAACAAAGTAAGTTAGCAAGTAAAATAAAACAAAACACGCAAGTCTAAGGGTATGAATTTGTCAGAGTGTGTCCACAATACTGAGGCTAGCTTTGAATGTCAAAGTGATGCACTGTGGGTAGCTATCCCACAGTTCCCACAGTCCCCACCACCCACTGGAATTCTGGGTTAAGCTCTAAGTGCATGATGGGACAAAAACATTCTCGCGGGTATTTCTGGGTGTGTGTCATCAGTCGCTCCTCCTTCCATGAAAGCTACAGCAGACAATCATTTCACGCCTTTTTGGCTTGCAGATGCCACACTGCTTTCAGCAGATGGTGCAGTATAGTGCACTGCTTCTTTCCTGGTACTATGAATCCACCTCACATTTCCTCTCATCTTTCTACGTAAACTCTATAAGTATCTATTCTTTCTCTTCCTCATTGACCGCTTCCGCTGCCAACTCTACTCGGCCATCGTGAACTGAGCAGCCCAGCTTCTGCTGCCAATTCTGCTCTCCCACTTTTGCTCTGCTACCGAGCTTCTCCATGTTGTCTGTCTTGGGCTCCCACCTCCGTGAAAGCTATGGAAGACAACCATTTCCTGCCTTTTTTCAGCTATCATGAACTGAAAGCACCTCTTCCACTGCCACTCTGCTCTCCAACATTTCGTGCCCTTTTTCCAGGATTACCCGTGCAGGTGCCATAGTGCACCAAGCATGGAGCCCACTCAGAGCTCCACTGCTGTTTTGACCATTGTAAATACCTCACACATTATCCAACAGTATGTGCAGTACCTGCAAAACCAGGCGAGGAAGTGACTACTATACTGATGAGGACAAGGAAACAGATGTTCCTAGAAGCACAGCATGTGGTGATTGGGAAATCATGGTGGTATTGGTCCAGGTTCATACCGTGGACCGATGATTCTGGGCCTGGGAAACAAGCACAGACTGGTGGGACCACACAGTGTTGTAGGTATGGGATGATTCCCAGTGGCTGCGAAACTTTCATATGCGTAGGACTTCTTTCATGGAACTTTGCTATTTGCTGTCCCCTGTCCTGAAGGGCAAAGACACGAAAATGAGAGCAGCCTTCACAGTTGAGAAGCGAGTGGCCATAGCCCTATGGAAGTATGCAATGCCCAACAGCTACCGGTCAATCGGGAATCAGTTTGGAGTGGACAAATCTACTGTGGGGGCTGCTGTGCTGCAAGTAGCCAACACAATCATTGACCAGCTGCTATCAGGGGTAGTGACTTTGGGAAATGTACAGACCATTGTGGATGGCTTTAATGCACTGGGGTTCCCTAACTGTGGCGACAGACGGAAAGCATATCCCTATCTTGGTCCCGGCACACTGGGACGGCCAGTACATAAACTGCAAGGAATACTTTTCCATGGTGCTGCAAGCACTGGTGGATCACAAGGGACGTTTCACCAACATCAGCGTGGGATGGCCGGGAAAGGTGCATGACGCTTGCATCTTCAGGAACTCTGGTCTGTTTGAACAGCTGCAGGAAGGGACTTACTTTCCAGACCAGAAAATTACTGTTGGGGATGTTGAAATGCCTATAGTTGTCCTCGGGGACCCAGCCTACCCCTTAATGCGATGAAGCTATACACAGGCACACTGGACAGTAGTAAGGAGCAGTTCAGCTATAGTCCAAGCAAGTGCAGAATGATGGTAGGATGTGCTTTTGGATGTTTGAAAGCATGCTGGTACAGTTTACTGACTCGGTTAGATCTCAGGACAATCAATATTCTAATTGTAATTGCTTCTTGTTGTGTGCACCACAATATTTGTGAGAGTAAGTGGGAGACATTTATAGCGGGGTGGGAGGGTGAGGCAACTCGCCTGGCAGCCAATTTCGCACAGCCACACAACAGAGCAATTAGAAGAGTGCAGCAGGGTACGCTGCGCATGAGAGAAGCTTTGAAAGTCAGTTTCATGAATAGCCAGGGTATGGTGTGACCGTTGTGTCTGTTTCTCTTGAAGTTACTCGTCCCTATGTATATGAAAGGAAATAAAGTCACAATTGTTTAAAAACTGTTCTTTATTATTTGTTGCACAACACATTGAGAGAAATCAGAAGATAGACCAGGGGAGTGGGAGTATTGGATTAAGAGGGTGTAGGAGGAGAGAAGGACAAGTCCAGAAACCAAATCAAAATTTCAGATATGCCAGCTTTCTGCTGCTTGTGCAATCCTCTGGTTGAGTGTGTGGGTCCCTGTAGCCTCCCCTCCCTCCCACCCTGTGTTCTTGGGCATCTGGGTGAGGAGGCTATGGAACTTGGGAAGGAGGGAGGGCAGTTATACAGGGGGTGCATCGACAGTCTGTGCTCCTGCTACCTTTTCCGCATTAGATCCACCATACAGCAGAACATGTCAGTTTGCTCCACCATGAGCTTAAACATAGCATCCTGCTTGCTCTCATGGCACACGCCCCTCGGCTCTTGATATTCCTGTAATGATTTACTGGACTCCACAGTTGTTTGCCTCCATGCATTCAGCTGGGCTCTAGCAGTGCAGGAGGACTGCATGAGCTCAGTAAACATTTCGTCCCAAGTTCATTTTTTTCCACCTTCTAATCTGGACCAGCCTTTGGGATGGAGTAGATAGGGGCCACGTTGAAACATTTGCAACTGCGGGTGGAGAAAAGGGGAGGGTAGTATTTTAAAAGATACATTTTAGAGAACAAAGGGGACACTCTTTCTCAGTGAAACAGGCAACTCATACTACACAGCACATGTTCTTTCCAAACAAGGTCGCATTTTGCCTCTTATACTGAAGTGTCTGACACTTTGGTGTGAGTAAGCCAGCACACATGGCCAAGAAACAGAATTCATCTTGCAGGCAGCCATGGTAAGCTCTAGGGGCACGTGCGGTTCTGCTTCTTTTGCATTAATTTCAATGTTTTCAAACTACTGGGCCCCCTTTCCCATAGCAGGCAAGGCCTGGTGGGTTTGCCATATAAAAGGAGGGCTTGCAGGCTCTCTGGGATGATCACTTCAGAAAACAACCCTCTCCCTCCACTTCCCTAACCCACACCACCTTGTGGCTCCAAAGAGGCTCTGAGCAAGGATGAGCCCTTTAAATTAAACACAAACAGCCCAGCGCAGCTGGGTTTCCTCCCACCCCCTACTGTGTGGTTCCCATCAGGCGCTCACTCACCAGAAGTGCCTTCTCCGGGGTCATGGTCAGGGAACCCGCCTTGGGAGCAGGGGGAGGCTATTGGCTCCAGCATTAAGAATAGTTCTAGGCTAGGGGGGGAAACGGCTTCCCCACTTGCCGCCTGTGCACTGTCCTCCTCCTCCTCCTCCTCTTTGTTTTCCAATAACTCATCCTCCTCACTTTGTGCAACTCCTCCTTGCAGGTGTCCATGGACAGTGGTGGGGTAGTGGTGGTGCCACCCCCCCCATAATTGCATGCAGCTCATGATAGAAGTGGAATGTAGGGGGCTGTGACCCAGAGCGCCCGTTCACCTCCCTGGCTTTTTGGTATGCTTGCCTGACCTCCTTGATTTTTATATGACACTGCTCTCTGTCCCTGGAGTAGCCTTTTTCCATCATGGCCCTGGAGACTTTAGTGTACATATTTGCATTTTTTTTTTTGAAACGTAGTTCTGCCATAACAGATTTGTCTCCCCAACATGCAGTGAGATCCAGTACCTCCCGTTTGGACCATGCTGGAGCTTATCTGCGAATCCAGGACTGCATGGTCTCTTGTGATGATGGACTCTGCATGGTCACCTGTGATGGTAGTGACCAAACAGGAAATGAAATCCGAAAGTAACCAGGCTTTTACTGCCTAGCTGGCTAGTGCATCGGAGTTGAGAGTGTTGTCCAGAGTGGTCACAAGTGAGCATTATGGGATAGCTCTTAGAGGCCAATAACATCGAATTGCATCCACAGTAACCTGGAACTGCTATCTCAGTTTTAGCGCTACTCCACTTGCCAAGGTGGAGAACAAAGATCAGATTAAAGAGTCCTTTAAATCGAAAAAAATAGTTTGGTCATGTGGACAGAATCAGTTTTATTTCGAATTAACTCAGCTAATTCTGAAATAACCACATACTGTAGACCAGGCCTAAGCCTAATGCATTAAGAAACTGATTACCGGTAAATCTCGCCCTCAGAGATGTTCCAATAAGCTTCTTTCACAGACTAGATTTCTTCCTAGTCTGGGCCCAATCCTTTCCTTTGGCACAGCCCTTGTTAGTTCCAGCAGGCATCTTAGGTGAAAAGCAGGGGATTTCTCATGACTGGGACCCCCTTTGTTCGGTTCAACTCCCTTCTATATCTTTAGCACAAGGCAGAAATCTTTTGTCTCTCCGGGTTCCCACCCCTCCATCAAAATGGAAAAGCACTAGATTTAAGATGGATTCCAGTGTCAGGTGACATATTTACACGTCCTGTGAGACCCCACTCCATTCTTCCAGGACTGGCCTGCACATCTACAAGAAGGGTTGCAGGTAAATAAACCATTTACAACCAATTGTCCTAGTCAATGTGAGCCCTCAAGTTTCTAAACCACCATTAATGACCCACACTTTGCATAATTACAATAGGACCTCACAGTTATACTTCATATTCCTAGTTTCAGATACAAGAAAGATACATTCATACAAATAGGATGAACACACTCATTTTAAGCTTTGTAATGGTACCTTACAAGAGAACTTTTGCATAAAGCATATTCGAGTTACCTCATATTCACACTCATAAACATATTTTTATAAAGCATATGGAGCGCAGTGTCACAGTGGGTTTGGTTTCTTTTATATATTTCATAATTTGGGTTGCTTTTAGGATGAAGTGAGGGGATGTCCTGTGTATCTGAGGGGCTATTCTAACAATTGGGGTTTATTGTAACTGTGGACCAGTGGATAGGTCACTGAACTGGGGTTCAGAAGACCCAAGACCTATTCCCAGCTCTTCTACTAGCCTAATGTTTGGCTTCGGTTAAAACACTTCAACTCGCTGTGCCTCAGTTTCTCCTACTATAAAATGGAGATGATAATTACTTACCTCCTTTGTTGGGTGGTATAAGATCTCCAGATGAAGAATACTATATAAAAGGTAAGCATTATTATTATGATCAGGATGTCCTTAGTTTAAGTTATATTTTTGTTTGTGAATAAGAGGATATCAGACATAGGGCATGTATATATTTTTAAAATCGCTTTCAGAGAGGAAGCATGGTGATTGAGGTACTAGGGTAGGACTTGGACCACATAGGTTCAATTTCCTGCTGTGCCACAGGTTTCTTGTGTGACTTGACCAAGTCACTTAGGCCCTCCGTGCCTCAGTTTCCCAGCTGTAAGATGGGGACAATAACATTTTCCTACCTCATTGGGGCATTGTAAGGATATATTCATTAAAGATTGTGAGGTGCTTTGAAATCTATTGATGGTAAGCACTATAAGAGACAGTTAGGTATTGTACGCATTTTCTTTTTTCATCTTGTCTTATTATTGTAATAACAATAACAATAATAATAATCAACCAGAATCTGACATCATCAAAATGTTTCCATTGCCTAATCAGTGCTGTTCAACCGTGTGCTGAGAAAAAAGAATCTATGTCAAACATGTATTATAGACTTTTTATTTTTTAATATCTGCAACTGTATGCAGAAATTTTTAATGCTTTATTCCTGATGTCATGCCATGGGAGATCATCTCTGTGAGAGCAAAGGAGAAATGAGAGAGGCATGCTAAATAACGGAATACTAATGGAGTGGTTACCAAGCAATGATAAGCTTCTGACCTCTGTCAAAACTACTTCTCCTCGTCATGTACTGTTGTGTCGGTGATCAGATAGCATGGCTAATAAATGTAAGGTCTATGGAGTCTCTCTCTGAATTTGCTGAAACAGATAATGTTCTGGGTGATATGCTGTGCAGTGTAGATTTTCAACACTGCCTGTGTGGAATTGGGTATGTTTCTCCTGTTGTCATCATGAATTACCTGGCATTGCTAAAAAAATGTGTTGCGATTTCCAGGATAAACACATCACGTATGGAATAATGTGATGTTACATAAGAGGATGTAAATTAGTGAAATTAAGAAAAACAGTAAAAACTGGGTCTGATTCTCCTCTTACATTGGTTTTACATCAATATAACTCCATTGACTTCAGTGTAATGATGCATAATTTACATAGCAAGGAGAGGATTGGAGAACTAGGACCACTGTGTTTACTGAAAAATATATTTAAAAATATAGATTGGCAAAGTGATATGGTTTTACTAGGGAGCAAAAAAAAAAAAAAAGTACCAATCCCTCTGTTTTCTGAAAACAGTGCATTTATGTGTTGTCAATGCAACTGAACAAATGTGAGCCATGTGAACAGACTCTATATCGGACATTATATAGGCCAAGAACAAATGACTACCCTCCCTCCTCCAGAGGGCAAAGGGAAAGGTAGGAGGGAATTGTGTCTCCAGGTTTGTCTACTCAAGAATTTTTTACTGTGAAGTAAGTGATTGCCAAATACAACAAACATTTGTAGCCTGGAACAAATACTTGTGGACTATCCAGACCAATTGAGCAAATGTGTTAATTGCCTCAAGCAAATTGACAATCAATTTGTTCACAGTACAAAGCTCTAATGAAGACAAGGCCTTTGGATTTTCATAGGGCGGGCCAGAGGATTCAGGGGGCCTGGGGTCTCCGGCGGCGGGAGTCCCCGCTTCGGCGGTAATTCGGTGGTGGGGGGTCCTTCCGCTCCGGGACCCACCGCCAAAATGCCCCGAAGACCCACGGCGGGGCCCCTCCTGTTGCCAAATTACCACCGACGACCTGGCACTTGGTGACGGGTCCTGCTTCAACGGTAATTCGGAGGCCGGGGGTCCTTACACCCCAGGGCAGAAGTGAAGGACCCCGCTCCATGGGCCCTGAAAAACTCTTGTGGGGGACCCTGCAGGGCCCAGGGCCTGAGGCAAATTGCCCCACTTGCCCCTCCCCTTTGGGGGGCCCTGGATTTTCACCTGTGAAGGAGGTGTGTTTGCAAGTGACCTCCATGTGTTTTCTATCACTGGCTTTAGCCTCTTGTCAAGACTCCATAGCAACTCTGCTACCAAGAGATTTTCTGTAATACTCCAGCCAAGCCTCTGGCCACCCAGAGAGCTATGTCCACCTTCTAGATAACACTAACTACTTTGGCACAGTGACAGATCCTTACCTTCCTTTCCCATACTTGAGGTTTTGGCCCCTTCACATATAACACTGTGATCTCCCAGTAGAGGTTCTGCCACCAGGGACCTCCACAAGTAGTCAAGCATAAGGTAGTTCAGACTTTCAATTAATTTTCCCTTTAAACAGGGAGGCCCCAACTTTGCAAGGTACTTAAGCAGATAATTATTCTCACTGAGCTCAGTTGGATTATTCATGTGCTCCAAGTTAGACACATATTTAAGTACCATACTAAATCATGGTTTAACTGATCAGATTATTTGATGGAAATGTGTAGAAAGAGACTGAAACAGATAGAGAAAACCAAGAGCTTGCCTATATCACTGAACAGACTGCTATAGAGAACTGTGAACACGGGTGAGCACTATCTACATTCTAACAGTTTGGACCTGCCTTTTTATACAATCAAACCAAGTTACAGCCAAGTCTTTACTAACTTAAAGCATTTTTTAAAAATCTAGTTGTAACTCATTTTAGCTGCATTTGTAGAGGTCCAAGATATGTTATTACAGAGATAGTCCTCACCTGTGTTAAATAACCAACCTTTGTTATGACCAGTTTAGTTGTATAGATGAATACAAGCCATCTATGATGAAAGAAACAGTATAAAAGGAGAAAAAAAGATTGCTCCATACTCAAAAGTTCTGTTTGACCTTGAGCAAAAAGATCACAAAGGATCTGAAAATACAATGCAACAGAGAAATGATTTAAAATACTCTTAGAAGAAACAGCTGTAGCAGGATGAGAAGACAACAGATAATTGACACCAGATGTCCTTCTCAGACAGTGATGAAAGAGTAATTACAGAGAGAGAGAGAGAGCATCCTGCAGAGAGCAGATGAGCTTTACCAGCAGCTTTACAAGAATATATAGAGACAAACATGACAAGCTTCACCACCTCTTATGACATCAAAAAGAAGTGAAGAGGAAATCTCCCCTTATGCATTCAGAGAAGAGATGCAGAAAGTCATGAAGATCTGAAGAAGAAAAATACTTGAGACAGATGATATCACTGGTGATATCATAAAAGTTGGAGGAAACCCAATAACATGGACCTGGCAAAACTAATCAGTTTGAACTACGCATAAGAAAGTGTCAAAGGACTGGAATTATGCTATAATCATTCTTCTGGACTGTAAAAACACCAAAGGTGCTAAGAGACATACAGCCCAGCAGACTTTCAACCATTTCCTATGTTCTTTTAGTAAAATAGCTGAGCAAAGGACTTTCATAATAGGTAAACTCCAAACAGTCAAAAACGGCCAGAATAATTTCTTTTAAAGGTATTTCATCTCTATGTGGTAACTACAAGAGCACATAATGTCATGAAATATGAAATCAATTATGAAAGACTGTATCTTGATACCTGAGTCATGATGATACACATAGCACAGTGTACATTTAAAAATAAAAATCCACACACTACCAAAACAAAGCTTATCAGTGAACACACAATTCATCCCCTGGGGAGATGATGAAAGAGAGAATAAACCACACTTGGCAGATGTTAATCGTGTTGCTTAATGCACACAGATACTATGGTGATGAGGGCAGGATAAGAAATCATGTAAAATAGAATATGATAGAATATTATGAATCAATACGTACTTGAAAATATGCCAGAACTTCTTTTCTGAATAAATGTTACTACTGCTGAGTGACTTTTCACCCTACACTTGACAAGTGTTTTTTCACATTTGATTTTGCTGCATCTATTGTATCATTAAGCTAAATGTCGTCAACAATTTCAAAGCTGAATGCCTGAAGCTAACTCCATATTTAGTTATCCAAATACCATAACAATTAAAATTAAAATACCTAGCTCTTACAAACTGGACTGATTTTCAGAGGTGAATGGTTTTTTTGAGCAGTGATGAGATTTGATTATTTCCAATTACACTTTTATTTGTGATTTTTCTCTCTAATTTGATAACATTTTTTATTTAAAAACAAATCAACCTCAAAGTAACATGAATTGAGATAGTCAAAAAACACCATTGCTTTGTTCATGTTCATGAAAAATGTTTCCAGTTTTCTGACATGCTTTGACAGTTTTCTGGCATATTTACTATTTTGACATAAGAGAGGAGAGCCCATAGGATGGCAATGTTGTTTGACATTTTTGACAGTTTTGACAGTTTTGCTTTGACAGTTTTCTGACCAGCTGTAGTTGGTTGGAATGTGTGTGTGTGTGGTTGGGGTGGGGGGAGGTAATGAAAATTTTCATAGAAAATATTTCAGTATTATTGGTGGTTGTTTTTTAAAAAAAATTCTGAGAAACTAATTATCGATATGGTTAAGTGAGGATATTGACTGGTGAGAAAGTCAGAGGATAAATTTAATTCTAAGTGTAGGGTAATTTGAATACAAAGGTCACAGGGAAAGGAATATGTAGTCTCAGACTCTCACCAACACATAAGGACAGCAATAGCTGAATGACCTAGAGAATAGTAGCTATGATTCAAGCATCACTAAAATTTGCACTTATCTGATAAAAGTCCTGATGGGCATAGACATTCTTACTGGCAAGGACACTGTTTCTTGGTAGACAAATTAAAGTATGGATTCAAAGACCATTGAAGTCAATGGAATGACTCCCATTGTCTTCAGTGGGTTTGGATCACATCAGTGCATCTGTACTTCAAATGTGTTGTTTAAAATCACTCCTGCTTTCATGTCTGACTAAAGATCAGGCTTTCCCAGATTGCTACACTGCACTGGGCACATACACATCCAGAATAGGGCCATAATGTTTATGCATCTTCCACTTCCCAGTAACAAGTTTCAGAGGAAAGATTAAACCCAGTAGAAGTTGTTGGTGAAAAAAACCTCAGAAGGCATAAATGCTTCACACAGGGAGCTCATATTTTTCAAATTGCTCCAGGCATGGATTTTAAATAAGCAGGTTTCAGCTCTTGAATAGCACCACAGAGTATACTCCATGGAGACAATTGGCAGACCAAACAAAGAACATTATCAAACACGTGTGAAATGGTAATTATGCAACTGTCATTAGTCAGATCAGCAGCTGTTAGAAGAAAACACTCAGTGACAGATGGAAACATCCTTTTTCTTCCTTCCTCCTCAGCCATTCCACCCTCCTCCCCCTCTACCCCCAAGATGAGATATTTTTAAAATTGGAACTGGCTGGTAATATGGAGCACTAAAAATACAGATAAATCATCATTTTCTCATAATTTGCATTTAGCAGTGCTCTGAAAATTGTTGTAAAATAGTTAAATAATGAACAACATTGCCATCCTATGGGCTCTCCTCTCTTATGTCAAAATAGTAAATATGCCAGAAATTACTTTCTTTCTGGGGAGAAGCACAAAACTATTGAACAAAATAGAAATGTATTTACATACACACACTCCTTGTCTGAGTTCCTTGGAGGGGACAAAGTTCTATTGGTCTGCAAGTGCCTTCTCCTTTCCCCTATAACCCCCAATCCAACACACTACCAGCAAGTGGCTGATTTTAAGCATGTGACTCATTGCACTAACCTCATTATAAACTATCCGGATTTGAGTGCAGCTACTTAAAGCTATGCACATGTTTAAGTGCTTTCCAGGATTAGGGCCTCGTAGTAATGGCCATTTTGTGTTGTCTCTATAGATGGGAGAAATGGTGCAGATAAAGAGAGAATTGACCAAAACTTTGCCCAAAACTTGAATCAAATTTAAAGTGAAGCTTCTTAGCAGTTCATTCAGGGATTTTTTATTTTTTTTATTTTTCTGACTTCAGATGGGACTATAAAAAGAAGTAACAAAATTTTAAAAGAAAATATATTCTTGAGGTACTCTTGCCCAACCAGAGACAAAGTATAGGATGCCTGGTATCATACAATTTGCAGCCCACTTTTGTAGATTAACAGCATTTAAAATAGGGTTTCAGTAAGCATGTGAGCCAAAAGAAACAATTGTCAAACCATCTGAGGTTATTATATATGTGCTTTCTTTCTAATCCAGATCAAAATTTTGCATTTAGGCTTCACCAAGTATTGAAAATTGGGCTAGATCCAGCCCCAAAATTCAGATTGTTATAAATCCAGAGCCGGATCCAAATTTTTAAGCTTGAGGTCATCTTTGTTCCAAAGACCACATTTCCCTCCCTCTCCATTATCTAGAGATAATCCTAAATACTAGTGAGAGGAGGGTATGCCTGAATACATGAAGGACTGGGGGATCTGCTCATTGGTGCTCCCATTTAAACACACTTTCTCAAAGCAATAACCAAGGAAGGAGGCATGGACTATGGGCTTGTCTACACTGGCAAATTTTGTCGCCAAAAACTGCCTTTTGGCAACAAAACAGTGATAGCATATACACTGCAATGGGACTTTTTTTTGAAAAAGAAATAAAAAGTCTAGTTTTGGCAACTAAATACTTCCACCCCTATGAGAGACTTTTGTCTTTTCCCATCTCTTTATTGTGGATAAACAGACAGTGTAGACACCACAGGTTCGGGTTTTTTTTTCAATTTTATTGGCCTCCAGAAAGTATCCCATAATTCCCATGCTGCTGCTCCGGTCAGTGGTTTGAACTCTGCTGCCCTGCAACCAACCCGCCCCTCCCCCTTGCAAACCTTGGGAATTTTAAATCTCATTTTCTGCATGCTGGCTTCCCAGAGGACCTTCCCAGATGGACATTGAGACCTGCAGGGAATCCTCCAGAGAGAGGATCTGGAAAGTTTCCAAGAGGTATTTGTTAATCTTCTGTCGCAGATTCCTAGGGATTGCAGCCTTGTTAGTTCCCCCACTGTAGGAAACTGTACCATGCCATTAAGCAATCACTGGAGCTGGGACCAAAGCAGCACATAGCTGAGCTGCATATAGACCGAAGTGAAAGCCTCAAGCATTCAGGAGCTGAACCCTGGTTTCTCTGGTCACCTTCAGCAGCGAGATATCAGGCAGCAGGTTGGCCGCCTGTGAAAAAGTGTGAGATAATTTTAGAATGAGTCCCCTGCAAAGCTGCCCTGCAAGCCGTGATCTTTTTAGCCTTACACACACAGCCGCGTTCCCCCCCACTCTCGAATCTCACCATAATTGGGGTGCTTGCGGAGCTGTATGCCTGCTTAGAGTTCAGAGAGAAAGTGATTTCTACTAGTAAAATGCCTTTTTTACTAAAATGTTTTACGAAAATGATTATTTGCTGGAATGTAACAATCCCTTTCCTGTTCAGTGCAGACCTTGAAGAACACATCACGCACCCCCTGTGGACTGGCTTCGGCAGATAAGAAAAAAACCTAGCCTCAGCAAAGAAGACATGTTCCGTGAGGTTATACAGCACGATGAGAGACAGACCAGTGAACGGAAAGAGTGCTGGGAAGCCGAAAGGCAGAACAGAAAAGAGAATGCTGCTTTTACTAGGCAAGCAACGGAGTGGATGATAAAAGTTATGGAGGATAAGACAGAGATGCTCAAGTCTCTGATGCAGCTGCAGACTGAGCAGATCTGAGTTTGAGTGCTACTGCAGCAGATGAACAATTCTTTGGCCACCCCCATGCCACACATTCCTTTTCACTTCACAGCGCCCCTGAGTTTCTCCATCACTCCACTCCCTCTCAAAGCTTGAACAATGATAGCTGGAGCTACACACAGTTGTGAGGTTTTACCCTTTTTAACAATAAATAAAGGCTAAGGTATTTAATGGCACAATGTTTTTATTCTGTGTTCTAAAAAAGTGTATGGCAATCAATTCAATCTCAGGAATAGGCTCCTAAAGCATTGTGTTGCACGGATCTTGGGCCCCCAAATTGTACATGAATGCACCAGAGAAGCAACTCCAAAGCAGATGTGTTACTGCCCCTCTTTGTTAAAGTGGTTCCTCAAAGCCTCTCTGATGTTAATAGCAGGCCTCTGGGCTCCTCTGACAGCCCTAGCACCTAATACCACAGCACTGAGATGTATTTATAACACAAACAAGAATAAGTTTATTAACAAAGAACAGAGATTCAAATAAATAAAGATGAAGAATATTGGAAAGAGAATGTTTTCACATAAAACAAAACATAAAATGCAATTGTAAGTTCATACTTATTAATTATTAATAGTTACCTTTCCTATTTAATACAGTAGATTCTCTCCTAACGATTCAGTCTTTGAAGGAACTGCTGATTTTCAGTCAAAACTAGGATCCAAGTTTTCATGAATAACTCTTGCCCTTCAAGGAGTTTCCTCAGTGGCTTTTACCCGCATGGCTTTTTGCTTTTCCTTATATTTTCCCAAACTCATTGTTTTGATTTCAGAGTCAGGATAACCTCTTCTGCTTCCCTTCCTGGTCTGCTGTCTCCATGTCCTCTTCAGATCTTCATGTTGACTTGAAATCCAAATGTAACTCCTACTGTGTTTGGCTTAATCTACATATGAACCTTGGCAGATATGTGATTATATATCCCTTTGTCTGGCAAAACCAGTTTTTCACCTGTGCTGGAGAGTAATGTCTTGATACAAACTATAAGGACATATTTTAATATTTTCAGTGTATTGACATAACTTTTGTAATATAACCAGTACATACATTTCACAACACTGTTAATGACCAGTATGATCCTGACTTTTACTTAAGAACTCACATGACAGTCTTTATAGATAAATAATATGACAGCAAAGTGTTAGATGTAGTGAGTGTGTCTGGCCTGAGAGGAGTTTCTTTTACAAACCAGTGAACCCTTTGCCAGTTGGCATCAAGGGTTTCTTAGGGTCACCAACTTTTTTGATTTCCTTCTACATTCTGCATCAATTAAAAAAGCATATATTACTGTATATATCATAAACACCCCAAAAAGTGTGTGTGTATACACATGCAGAGAGGGAATTAAGAATATTAAAATGCATCAATGTTTTTTACTTGTTCTTCCCTCCTCCAGTGTTTACATTCATTTAAGATTATTTTACATGTTGATTGGATATATTATTAATTTTATTTATTTAATTAAATGTAACATATCCACTTGGCTCTTTTCAACTTCTGTGGAAGAATATTATAAATGTTTATACCCATTTTAAAATGTCTGCACTGTGTAATAGTTTCAGATTGCAATAACTGCCTTCTAATGCATCATTTATGTAACTTGCTGATGCCTAGAAGCTATTTCTTTTTTTAGGATAAGAAATCATCTCATGTACTGAAATCAGGAGCTGACACTATTTTAGATGAATAAATTTAAAGATTCAACCCACTTTTAAAGTAGTCTTAATAGTCTCTATTCTCTGTAGAAGAAAAAAAGTTTGATAAGTAAATTACCCACCTATGGGCATAGAAGAGGAATAGATTCTTTTTAAATGATATGGAGTGCTTCAGATATTTTTAATATATATATAAATATGCCAGAAGTAAAGCAAATATGTTTTCAAAGAAGTCCCTGAATATTTAATCATATAATGTTTCCTGAAATATATCTTCTAGTGCATTATCCCAGGATTTCTATGAATATCCTATCATTTAATTCACAAACATAAATTGACCAAGGAAAATTGTGCTAGCTTCAAGGCTACTCTGAATATTTTAGAGACTTGGTTCATGTCTGTGCGGGTAAAAGCAACTTTATTGATGTCTGAAATTCCAATCCCAAAAACACTGCACAAGACTTATACAATACTAATGCTTCAGAATACACATGGGAGTCAATAAGAAATTATTTGTTCTACGACCCTCGTTGCCCACACAAGTCTTTGACCAGTGGACTGAAAATGAAAAACTGTTGTTGTATTGTATTATTATACCCACGCTCATGCTTCATTTGTTATTTGCTTATTCAAGACATCAGCATAATTTATTTCATTGTTTAACTGGACACACAGGTTTCAAAAGACATAAAAGATGCATGGTGAAAAATCAATAAACTGAAATGAAGATACATGAATGCCATGCCAGTAATCCAGTTTAAAATTTTATTTGCCCACCATTCGATTTTATTACATCAAGATGTGTCTTGGAACTGTATTTATATGCATTTCTTGCTAATGAGAGGATATCTGATTCCAAGTATTCAGAACATGCTACTTCCGGTTTTTTTGTTACTCAAACTTTGTTCAGATGCTGAATCTCCTATTTAGTTCAAGTTTTTAAAGCTAAACGTAAATGAAGTTTCTTTAATAACCAAGGTGCTGAACACATAATAAACCATATTATTTTTTATAATTATTTCTATTACAGTGCAACATAGAAGCTGTAGTCATAGACTCCATTGCACTGACCAGGTGCTGTAAAAATGCAAACTAAACAACTGGCCCCTGCCCCAAAGAGCTCACAATGTAAGTATAGGACGGGAGACCAAGATAGAAACTGACAGATGGGGGGAGTAAAAAGAAATAATCAAATGATATTTGTCAGCATCATAGGCAGCAGTCTCACCACACAAGCAGCCTAAAACACAATCAGTGGCTTGGCTCATGGTTTTGTTGAAAAAATAACACTCTTTAGTTTAACACATCCAGCTTTGTGATTCCTTCTGATGCTTCAGTGCGTGGTATGCGACCAATTAAATACAACTTGCTAACTCAAAAGAGATACAAACCTCCACATACTTAAAAGAAAGAATCAGATGCTTCTTGTAGATTTTTCCCCTCCATTCATCTTATATGGTAAATATCTTTCCAGCAGTAACTGCACTTTAAAAAAAATGTTTCTACCTCAGCATATCTCAACGCCTCAAAAAACACAAGGCAAATAAAGACAAGGAAACAGCATTTATTGTTTTAAAAAATGTCATGATTTTGAGGCCTGACGTATGATTTTTAAATATTTGGGATTGATAATACTTGGGGAAATGACTCAGTAATCACCAGTCCCTAAAGTAGGTGTTTCTAGGGAAAGAACTTGTAGGTGCATAAGCTTACTTGTCACCTAAGTTTTTGCAGTAAAAGCTCACTGCAGCCTCACTCCAGGCTTCTGGATGCCTAAGACCCAGTGCAATGCAGGAACTGGAAGAAGATGGATGTTCTTCTACTTAACTCACATGAGAGGTCCAAATTGGTAGGCATGTGCTGAACATACCTAAGCCACACAAAGCAGTTAGTAGAGGCAGCCCTGGCATGTAGCTCAGTGGTTAGAGAACTCAGGTACAATGTGGGTGACCTACAGTTCCAGACTTCCCTCTGCCTAAGGTAGAGAAGGGATTTCTCACTTCTCAGGTGAGTGGCCTATGGGATATTCTGAATAGGGACTTTTGCAGTCTCTCCCATTGAAGCCATTACACTTTGGATTAAATACTTAAAGCATCACTGAGCCAGAGAGGGTATGTCTACCCTACATTTTAAATCCAGGTCTGCGCAACGTGTGCCTGTGAACTCAGTGTTTCCAAACCCATGCTCAAGCACATACAGTGCTTTGCAAATGTGGGTTTACAATTATTGGACTCCACTCTCAAAGCAGTGCTAATGCATCCATACTGCCCTACACAGACCTTCTGACATGGATCTGTGGCTTGAGCTGCATCTGTATTGTAAAGTGACAGGGCTTGAACCTGAGTCACAGTAGAGATGTTCAGGCTTCAGAATCCAAGCTCTAACCTCAGGTGCAATGGCCACACAGCTATTTTTTAGCATAGTAACACAAACCCAACCCTGTATACCCCAGCTGGGAGACATATAGATATTCCCAGTGGGGTTCAATCTTGGACCCACCCACTCCGGTAGGTCCTAGGAACAGGGTCCTGAGTGCTTGCTGAATCAAGTCAGAAAAAAATTGTATGTGGATTAGGTTGGGCTCAAAGCTGAGTGTGAGTACAGACTTACAATGTGGAAGAGGGTGGGGAGGGAGAGGGAAAGCACATGCATACGTGTAAGAATGATTCTATAGCTTAGTCATTCGCATAGTCACCCTAACTGTAGGAGACCCAGGAGCTAGGCCCCTCCTACTCCAATGACTCCTCAATTATCCAAAGTGGAACAGCTTCAACAGGAGAGACTGGGGGACTCCTGAATCAGAATATCCCATAGCCATGTGGTTAGAGCACTCATCTGAGAAGTGGCAGATCCCTGTTTAAATCACTTTTCCTCAAGTGGACAGGAAGTTATGAGGGTGGGGGGTAGGTCTCTCACATCCCAACTGAGTAACCTGACTACTGGACTAAAAGTTATGAGAGAAGTTCTCCCCCACTGCCCCTTGCAAGAAAGACCTTAGGTACCTTCCCAGAGACAAGATTGCAGCTCAGGATCTCAAGCCGAGATAGGTGTCCCCCTGCCCTGCAATGTATATGTAGGCAACAAACTCCCTGAGAGGGATGAGGCTTAGCAGACACCCCTCTCCTCAGTATCTCTCATTGGCTAGCTTAGGCAGGGAGCAGGTAGCTTTTGTGAATCCCATTGTTAGGCACTTGTCTCCCTCCATTCATTGTATAGGAAGGCTGAATGCCTAACTCAGGCTTTGCAAATCTCAGTGGTTTTCTCAGAGCTTAGAAATTAGTCACGGTGACTCTTAGCAATGGAGTAACTAAGTCCCTGTGTGAACCTAGCCCCTAAAAGGTAAATCACTTTTAAAAATGGGATTTAGGCTCCCACTTAGATACTTTTGAAAAATTTACGCCTAGTTTAAATATATGAAATGGGGAGTACAATATATTATACAACACAAAAAGGGTATGTCTTCACTGCACAGTTGAGCAAGACTCTTATCTAGGTTTTAGCCCAGCCATTTAATCCACACAGAAAAAAAACGTCTGACTCACGTTTGGAGGTGCTTTAAATCCAGGATATTTTTGCATGACTGCAGATATAGATTAGACTTTAGGTGTTGCTTTCAGTGGGGCTAAATCCTGCAAATTTCTAGAGAGGATACAGACAAAAATCAACCAAGAGTTTATGGTCTGCCAATGAGTTATCACAATGCTTCCATAAGAACAGACTATGTCTATATAATGTGGCTTAGGACTGGGAAAGAATCTTAGGGCAACTCATCATAAGAATTATGGACTAGGCAAATCTGGTTGCTTAGATCTAAAACTAAGCAGCATTTTTAAGATAACCATTTTGTCACTGAAAAATGCAGTTTCAATCAACCCATTATTATCCATTTTGTGTAACAGCTTCAACCAAACCTGCCAAAAATCAAAATGTATAGGAAATGATGAATTGAAACAGTTTTGACATTTCTGAAATGTTTTGATTTTATGAGCAGAGTTACAAAATGGTGGCAGTGGGTGCTGGTAGTATAATTTTAGCCCAGTGGTTAGGGTGCTCTCCTTCCATATGGTAGACATGGGTTTAGTTTCCCCCTCAGTCTGATGGGAAGTAACAATTTGAACTTGAGTTTCTCACACTACAAGAGAGTGCCCTAGCCACTAGGCTATGGGATAGTCTGGTGTGGGGTTTTCTCAATCCCTCCTTTTAAAACTGTTCCATTTTGTATAAATAAACAGTTCCTGGAGCAAAGACATGAATGTGGGTCTACTATGCCTTAGGAGACCCACATTCATTGCCAAGCTAGAGAGTCATTATCACTTTCTTTCTCTGTCCCAGCAACTATTGATCATCATTCATGACAGGAATTCATGGAGGAAGTCCACTTTAACTTAAATCTATCTACATCCTTCAGTTAGTTGCTTTTTTTGCTCCGTCCTATTAGTCTGACCCTTCAACATGTACATCATACCAAAGCAGCTCCCGTTGGCCAGGAACGGCGAACCACGGCCACTGGAAGCTGTGGGTGGCCGTCCCTGTGGACGGTCAATATAAACAAAATATCTCGCAGCCTGCCAGTGGATTACCCTGATGGGCTGTGTGCTGAAGGTGGCCAAGCCCCTGTCTTATACTATGGTCTGGTGAACATAAGCTGCCTTGTGTTGACCTAGCTGTGCATGTGTCTACACTTAAAATTTGTCTCTCAATGAAGTAAGTGCCTCTTACAACTATGCAGTTACACAGCCTCCTCGAGCAGGGTTGAGCAATGGTTGTACTGAGGTTAAGGAAGCATGGCATTACATATGTCCACCCTAACAGTCATCCAGCTGCTGTCCCACACTGCGCCACTGTGATCGCTCTGGTAAGAACTGTAAATTGCACTGCCCAGGGGCCACAGAAACTGGAAACCAACATCACTGCTCCTTTAAAGCCCTGCAACTTTTGAAATGTCTTTTTATGATTGTCCAGCAGCTCTCCATTGCTGTGTGCAACAGTAGCTAACCATGACTACCACTTGCTCCAGACGCGCTCCAGCTTGAAGCAGACAGCAGATATTGGGAAGAAGAGGCTGTGCAAACACAGCTAAGGACCAGACATAGAAACATGGACATCTGTGAACAGATTGCCATGGAGATACAGGAGAAGGAGTATGACAGGGTCTAGCAGCAGTGCTGTGTGAAAACGAAGAAGCTACATCAGGCATATAAAAAGGCCAGGGAGGCCAGCAGGTCACAGACCTGCCACTTTTACAAAGAGCTTCATGCCATACTTGTTCCATACTCCATCCCAACCCACCCCGCATGCCACAGGGGATTCCTCTGAGGAATCTAAGCCAGAGGCTCAGGACATGTGACTGGGGGCTCCACCTGTGCCATGAGCCAGGACCTGCTTGGGACTCCCCACAGTCCAGTTAGTCCCAGTAGTTGAACACAAGTGAGCCAGCTGCAGGGGAAGGCACCAAAGATAAGCATGTAACTGTATTTCCCATTACAATAATGAATTGGTGATGCCCTCAATTTAACAGGACATAGCTATTAATTCATTAATTTCCTTGTACTAGAAGAGGGAGCGGTACAACAAAAAGAAGTAGCATTGTTATCTGCTTTTCATTCTCCTGTAGAGTTAGGCGAGGGAAAGGGGCATGCAGAGCAGTTTGTTTATGTACACAGGGCTCTCCTTTGACTCTTCCTGAGAGATCTCAATGAAACTTTCATGAAAGTATTCTGCAATTCTCTCCCAAAAGTTTCTAGGGATGGAAGCTGTATTTCTTCCTCTGCAGTAGAACACTTTCCAACACCAATGATAACTATGGCAGGCAACACTGCAACACACAGGCTAGCAGCATATGGACTCAGGTGGCTTCAGGACACCAGCAGCAGCTGTGGTCTCCCTGCCTTTGTTACCCTCAGGAGTGAGGTATCAACTAAAATCACCACTGCCCATGGAAAATGGTGCCAGTATTCAGATCCATTGCCTTATACTCTTAGTTTCATGCAGCTGAGCAATTCTCTCCTCATTTCCCTTACCCCTGGCAAGCCATATTCACCATTGCTGGGCTGTGAGTGCCACTGTTCACAGCACTCCCAAGAAGAATTGTCAAAAGGCATGTCTTGTTTAAAACTTTAGAGAAGCAAGTGAAGGGAGTTCTGAATCTTAATGTTAGTTGTCAGTTGTCACTATATTGACAATGGTTCCCTGTGTGTTTTATCTGCAGCTGCTGCCTTTGAGGCTTTCCACACCTGCAGAATGCCTGAGCCATATAAGGAGGAGAAAGAAAAGGACCTGGGATGTCATGTTCAGTGAAATCCTGCAAGCCAATACACTAACTGTGGTAGATTTATGCCAATATAACTTGAGTCATCCAAAGTTTGTAATTTACAGATAGCCTTAGATTGTAAGCTTCCTGGGGCAGTAACTGGCTTTTTGTTCTGTTTGCACAATGCTTAGCAGAATGGGACTAAGAAACCTAGGGCTCATAGGTGCTATGATAATAATAATAATAATAATTAATAATAATTAATAGATAGTTACAGTATGTACAACTCAGGGCATTAATGTTGTCATTTCTTCCAGGTTTCTACTGCTTTTGTTTAATACTTCTATAATCAACCTAATGTACAACCGAATTTCAGAGGTGTTCCCTATACTTTAAGTGGGAATGTGACGAACTGACTACAGTTATCAGTCAATTAATATTCCATAGCTTGGGGATGTGAGTTTTAGATTTAGTTCCATCTGGCTGTGGGAGTTTTGCTGTTTCCCTCCCAAAACAATGACTCTACAGAAACCAATCAACTTAATAGGTTAGGAAGAGACTTGCAGAATAACTTGTGAAATGCTAAAATGCTTGGAAATATAAAAACTTCCACTGAGGTGAATGTAGCTCAGGCGTTAAGGATTTTGGCAAGAGAAGTGACCTTGCCAAATATGATAATGACCTCTAATACTGAAGGCTTTGAAAGACTATTGGCTATGTAAACAGGGAAAAAATGATCTGGACATAGTATGAGGTTGGGACTCTCCCAGGAGAGATCAGAGACACTAGGACTTGCTCTTTGAACATGTAGATTTTGTTTTCATTTCTCTAATCATACTGAGACTGCCTTACCTAGTTTAGCCTCTCGGAAGCATCAGTCTAGATCCCTTAAGCAAATTGTTTCTTTTATTTTAAATTCATTTTATTTCTGTTATTATGTCTTGTCTTAATGTCTTGTGTTAAACAGTTCTATGTGCGGGTGGATGTTTCAAGGAGTAAAGAACCATGCAACCTTAAAGGAGAGGTGCTAAAGGGTAGAGAGTTTATGAGACCTAAACCACCTGCTCAGTCTCAGTCAAAGGGCATAAAGAGAGTTGCCTGCTCCCAGTGAGATGTGTTGCCAAAGGCTATGGCGGGTAACACGTTAGGGGTGATGCCAACAGAAACAAGGAGAAGATGTGAGCTGAAGGCTAGCTGACTTACAGAGAAATACAATTAGTATCAGTAATATTTCTAGAAAGCTTTTTACAGATCCAGACTAACACGGCTACCCCTCTGATACTTAATATTTCCAGAGCCAGAGTGAATTTTTGTTTAACATGTCCATTGTAAATAGTTTCACATCACAATGGTTATATAATTATTAGACAGCAGAAGAAGAAATCTTACATATGCACTAAAATCAGTAAAATGGTTGAAAATGGGAAATTACTTGACACATATTCATGATATTATTTTACTGAAAATTCCTATAGAGTTTGTAAACCAACGTACAGAATTCTATAGCAAGGATATAATTTTCTATTAAGTTCTACTATAGAAAAATTTGATAGCAAACTGATTATTCTCTTTTAAATTGTATTGCTATTTAACATGATTTTGATTGAACTCTGTTGATTTAATTCTTATTACCTTTGATAGAACGCTTCAAAAGGGCAGCAACAAAACCTACTGAGACTCATATTTTTGGGGAATGTCATTCCATTCTTCCCTAGGAGAGAATAACTCTCTACCCAATGTTAATAGAGAGTAAAAGTAATATGAGCAATTTTGCATCGACAGTGAATTGGCTTTTCAACTTGACATTTTCACATGGGTTTGCTCCAGGCTAAAAAACACTCTGTGCATGTGAAAATTGCTTTTGAAGAAAATGCCCCTGTCTTGGCACTTCTACTAAGATGTTTCAAAATAAAAATTGAAAAGCAAGCAGGCACTGAATGCTCCTGGTTACTAAGTTGCCTCTCCTCCTTTCATGCCTACAGTATTCTTTCCAGTGCCTAATAGTTTAGTGGTGGCTTCACCATTACCGCAGCTGGTGTTCTTCTGTATCAGGTTCCCTAATTCTCTAGGTATATGTATAACACAGTAGAGACCTTAGATGCCTGTAGAACTACTTGAGTTTTGATGGAAGTAACTGACAGTGTTGCAAGGTGACACATACTGAAGAAAAACCTGTTTCCTATTAATTCAATGGTTAAATATTTAACTTATTAATTCAGGGCCAAATTTCAAATGGACACGTACATACATACAAACCCTGACTTGCATGTGTGTGTCAGCATATATAGATATGTATTTTCAGTCCTTTAGGGCTTGAAATATGTGACAAAAGTCTTATTTTTACTTCCAGACATCAAGTTCAATAACATTTTTAAATAAAGGTTAGAACTCTGAGATGCATGGCTCCCAAGGTGGATAGCAAATCCACAGATATGTGTGTTTACTGTTTACAGACATTTGGCACAATCAACATAGTAACCATAACAACAATAACCATAATAGTACTGAGTGGAGAAAACATTGTTCCATATTTGTTAGAAGCCTATAGTTTGCAGTCTAAATGGAGAAGCAGGAGACAATAGTATTGATGACCTAACCAGTAACTATTCTCAAGATCAGAAATCCTGTAATCAAAACACTGCAGCATTAGGCCCTGATCTTGCAAATATTTGTCAAATACCTGCAGGTGAACAATGCATGATGAATCCATAGAGAAAAAGTGTTCACAAATATTTATCCAAATACATTCAAATGAAAAATAAGTTTGAGAAACAATGTTTAGGATAATATCCTATGAGTGAAAAAAGAAGCTAACTTTAAAGGATAATTTATTCATTGTCAATGATTCTCTCTTTGAATGAATGAAATGGAATAGCAGAAACGGCATCAATGTCCCACAGATTCACTAAATAAATGTTATACATAACATAGGTATCAATAGCTGGCAAAAAACCCTATTTGCTTACAGTCTATTTTTTTAAATGTTCAGTATTTATGTCTACTGTATTTTACATAACAGTGATTTAGTGCATATACTGTTTAACTAGAAACAAATTTATGCATTTTTCTTTATGTGAAAAATATGTTTTCATTTTTTATGACAGGTGGTTAATATTTAATTTAAAAAACAAGGAAAGTCAGAAATATGTCAGCAAATATGGATGTGGATGCTGGTAAATGATTAAAAAATGCAATTTTCCCACACTATTCTCCCTACAGGAAATGATGTATAATGCAGATTTCCAAAGAAACCTTCAAGTGTCTTCATGAGAGGATTTCACTTGTTAGTGGTTTCCACCATAACAAGAGTATATCAATTTTTAATGGCAATGCTGTTTTTCCTGCCATAACTGATCATCTATGGTTTTGTATTGTTCTTATTAAATTTAGCTCTTTCCTAAACAGTGACCTTTCATAACCAATCCAAAGATATTTACCACCACCATTAAAATTTAATTTCCTGACAAGGCAGGCATTCTGAACTCAACCAGGCAGAGCCCATTATTTCACCCATTGCTCTCTACCGCCCTATCAGTATTAATATTCAATGTTTATATAGCTTTTACACATCACTTTAACACAGAAACCAACCAATCCTCACAACTGCCCAGTGACATTGCTAAGTGAGCAATATTATTCCAAGTTAAATGTGGAAACTGTCAGAGATTCCCCCCCCCACACACACACACCTCTAAAGACATATAACAAATCAGGGCAGATGTGAATTATAACTCAAGAGTTCATAATCCTTATCACCACGAGCAGCTAACTGACAGATAAGGGAGAACCCACCTCTGCTCTGGACATCGAGTTACACTGAACATGCTCCATCAAGTCCTAAAACCTCATTTTGAAGAACCAGAGTGCAGACCATTGACCACTGCTGGTGAAGAGAGATTATCCTTTGTCATTGAGATTACCCTGAGATAAATCTAGAGATTTGCATGCAGACAGTCCACGGACCAAAAGATTCTAATTTCTGGTCCCAATAACATCAAATAACAGCACCTTGCAGTTAATGGCTAACAATTTATGGGACTGAGCCATTAATCTGTAGCTACAGTAACAGGAGGCTATTTAAATATAATTATTTTGGCCCAGACCTGAAAAGGTACTTAAGTGCCTAAACTCCAAACTAAGGCATGGTCTAAGCATAAAACTTAGGTAGACCAAACTACATCGCTCAGAGTTTGCACCCTGGGCACTGTAGTTAGATTTACCTAACAATCCAGTATATTTGCAACTAAATGCCACCTCTCAAAGAGGTGGGTTATCTACATCAGTGGAAAAAAAACCCTTCTATTTAAATATCCATTTTGTGCAGAGTGAGTCCTACCTCAATCCTGGAGAAATACCTTAGGTACCTAAGTCACTTGATTCCAGGCAGCTGGTTCCCATTTCTGGGTTACTAAGCAGAAACAGGGATGTTGTAGCAGCCCAGACTTAGGCCTATCTGTAAGAGAGATGGAACACACCCCTTTTATCAGAATCTCCTTTTGACTACCTGAGGCAGCTCTGTGCCTAGTGTCCTGGCTTTTGTGGATTGCAGTCTGAGGTGTCTCTCTCTCCCCATTCTTTGTACAGGAAGACTAGGTGCCTAACTCAGTTTTGTGGATAGTAGTGTTGTTCCTCTGATTTTCTAGGCACCTAAAAGTGAGGTCCTGTGACACTCAGTGTGGCAACTCCTAAGTCCCTTTGTGGAGCGCACCCTCCGTTACTGTAGATGTCATAGTTGTTTTACTAACCTTGTCTGAAAATAATCTGTACTTATACTTCATCTGTGTATCAGACTGGCCAAATTACGTGATATGAGAGGTGGTGAATCAACCAGTTAGCGGTTTTCTATACGGTAGTTCTCTTACCCTCGTTATCTCAGAAGTGTTTAAAAGACTAAATAGTTGAGATTTCTTATCCTCAGGAAACAGCCAAGATTTTTACTCTAGGCTTTCTGAACAGATGAATCTAGCCAACAAGTTACTGGAACTTCCTCTGGTTTTTAATATTCGGATAAATGAGGCACTTACATTTTTTTCTCAAACAAAAGCATTCATCTGCAAAAGGCAGTGACCTCTGCCAGCATTGTGCATTCACCTCTTGATCTGAGCTATCATGACAGTGCCCATGCTAACATCTCTATTTTACCATTTTTTTTTTCAAGCCAGTCTCCTTCATATCTCAGGCATTGGAGGAGTCTGTGGCCATCCTTCCCTATCAGTCTCAGATTTGCTACCACATATCTATAAAGGCAAGGCTCAATGGGGAATTAGCAGTCTCAGAGCTCTAGCCTTCTGGGTGGGACAGAGCAATAGACTGCTTAAGCGGCTCTGGACAGGGTGGATCAATAAGCAGTCTATAGGGCTCTGGCCTTCTGAGTGGGACAGAGCAATACACAATCTTTTGCCTGGCCCCCTGGCTCAGGCAGACAGTGGACAAAAGAAGGCCTCCTGGCCTAAGGTGAATAGGTGACCATCCCTGGGGTGGGTGGGCCACAAGGGAAAGGGGGACCCAGACCCACTCTACTCCACCAGGTCTCTAACAATGGCAGATAGTTCGGACACTGGATAAGTGCAGATCCCACCAAAACACACTGACCTGAATTCTGGCAAGACAACTGGACTATTGTCTGGTGTCCCTGGATTACTTCCTACTACCCCTTTGGAGTGTACCTCTGTCTCCTGAGATTCCTCTGCCTCTCTGGGGTACATGGCCAGTAGTAATCCCAGTAGCAACTCTGTGTACTGGTTTATCAGCAGTCCCGGCACCTCCTCTGGGTCCTCGGCATGGTAGAGCTGTGCCTCAGGTGTAGGGCTCAGCCATTGGTGAGAGATGTCTGCTTCCTTCTCCGACTCACACAACTGAGCTGCAGGACTCACCTTTTGAACTTCCTGTCCCACTCCATGACTTGCGTAGCCCTGCCAAATTGGTGGAGGAAAGAGCAGCACCTTCCTGTCAGTCTAGGCGGGAGGCCATGACCCTTTGCTACAGGCATATTTGATTAACTCGTATATGGAGAGAGAGAGAGAGAGAGATTGACCTCTGCTGTGCCTGTCAGGAAAGACTTCGTTTATAATGCAGGAGTGGAAAACACACATGTGGCTTAATCCAATAAATGTGACTATAGATTTACACTTGACATTGAAGCACAGTTACAAGAACATTTGGTTTTCATTTGAATGTAAGAAAGATTCTTCCTTGTGTTAACTCTATCATGTAGGATTCACTCTGTGAGTCCTTTCCCTTCAAAGTGCTCTGTTCAGTGACATATCCTTTATCACACCACATACTAACTAATGTGTCTTCCTCTATGTTATCCAACCACTTTTTCTTGGTCTCTCTGTCTTTTTCCTTCAGTCTTGATCTGCTGGACTCTCTTACTCACATAGTTATGTCAGGACTGTGTGTCACATGACCAAACCATCAAATCCTGTGCTCCCTCATTTTGTTTTACTTTGAGTATGTCTCTAACATACACATTCCTCACATGGTCTTCCTTGCTTACACTACTCATCCGTCTCAACATTCCCATTTCTGTGGAACAGATCATTTGCTCATGCTTCTTCTTTGTTACCCAATACTCAGCGCACTAAAACTACATGGACCATTGTTTTATAGACCTTCCCTTTTAATTTTACTGGTATCTTTCTGTCATGTACTACATCACTTATCTCTCTCCATTTGAGCCAGGCATTTTATTGTCTTAGCTTTAATGTCATGCTCCTTTTCCCCAGACTCTGGAATCCAGGTACCTCAAACATGAATTCAAGAAATCTGTTCCCAAAATTTGAAGAAGTTTGTTCTTCTGAGCCATTGCATATGTCAAAGTTAGAATCAGGACTCACAATTTGTCAGACCACTCTGTTTATTAGCGCAGCACTCCGCCAATAACATTCAGAATATGTGAGTGGCCGTGCAAGGCCTAAGCAGTCTTACTTATACAGATAAAAGAGCAGGAGTTAGACAAAGGGACAAAGAAAGCAAAAAGACAGGAAAAACCACCTGGGACATAGCATGCATATCCCACTTCCTTACTAATTGGTATCGATCTAAGGCTAATACTTCACCAATTGCCATTAGACGGTGCAATTGTTCTATGCTAATGTCTGTGTTCCTGACACCTGGATTGCAACATTGCAACAATTTTGCTTAAAAGTGCAGACAACATTTCTTTAATCCTTTCTATTCTTATAATAAATTTATTCTACTTTCACACATATTTCTTCTGTGGTCTGTTAAACACATTGCATTTCCAGTGATGACTGCCTCTTATTAGTGGGCACAATAAACAATTTTTATATTTTACATAGTCAAGCTGATCCCAGTGTGTAGATACAGATTCAGAGTTTGTGAAGTGTTTTCGGACAATTTGGAAGAAGTTATATGAATAAGGCAGTAGACTAGATCCTCAGCTAGCGTAAAGGAGCACAGTCCATATTGCATTATGGAACCTTTTGTCAGACAGCAAATACTAAGGAGCAAGGATAAAACTGAAGCCAGGAGGACTGCTCAGTACTGGGAAAAAAGAGACAGCTGGATTCTGTTGTTTCTTTACACAATGTGATAATTCACCCATGAAACCCCTATAAAATTTGGGTGTCATGTCCCAAGAAATCTCTGATGTGTACTTAAAACTTCTGGCTTCACTGACTGGACAGTGTGAACTGGATATTAAAACTCCACCCTGACCCTTCATCCCCCAACACACCTCTTTCCCTCGTGTGTATTAGTAAATAGTAATTATACTCCCCTGGTGCTCTTCAGGGAGAACTCCTACAGAATTAGGCTATAAGCCAGCTTCCTTCCCAAAATAATGCATCTGGGCCAGGGTGGAGCCAGGGTAGGAACTGAATAAAGCAGTGGGCAAATCACTCATTTTTGCTAAAATTAAGGGGGTTTACAAGAAAAGGGCAAGACTAATGTGCTCTTATGTTTATATACAGGGGAATAAGGAGCCCAAAATGATCTTCACTCCCCTGCACCTGCTACCAACTGCCATTCTGTGTGTGAGGCCAGGTCTACACTACGAGATTAAATCGATTTTAGATACGCAATTTCAGCTACGAGAATAGCGTAGCTGAAATCGAATATCTAAAATCGATTTACTCACCCGTCTTCACCGCATGGGATCGATCCGTGTGGCTCGCTGTGTCGAATCCAGAAGTCCGGTCGTCTAGCTGGAGTTCCGGAATTGATCTAAGCATGCTCTGGGATCGAGATATCGCGTCCAGACCAGACGCGATATTTCGATCCCCGAGCAATCGATTTTAACGTGCCGGACTGGCGCGTAGTCTAGACGTGGCCTGAGACAGAGTAGGGGAGAGCAGGTTCTGGAGGTCCATGTTTTTTTCTGTCCCCTGTGCAGGTGGGTGGGATGGGGAGGGGCTGGAGCCTGGACTGCACACCCCAAATGTACTGCCAATTGCATATGAGCTAGATCAAGTAGAAAGATAATCTGTGCCTGGTAAAGGGGTGGTGCCTCCCACCCACCCCCCAAAAAATAGAATTCAAGAATTGATTTGTGACTCCGTGGGCAGCTCTGAAGTATTGCAGCTATGTGACACCTAACCCTTACACAGGGCAAGTTATAAACTCTAAATCTAGTCCAAAGTGAGGCATGAGTCCAATTCCATTTTCAGATTCAGGTTTGCCATGACAGTCAGTCACTACCACCAGGAATTTAAAATATAAGCCATCAGATAATCTGATTGGCAGGAAGTGATAAATTATACTTCCTGTATGGTATGCTTGGTTTTCTCAGAAACTGACAACAGGATTCTTAGTATATAGATTCTTATCTATAGATATTTCTGTATCAAGATATAAGATAAATATAGATAAAGAATTTAGAAATTGGCCCTGCATTGCAGAATTTGTGGGCAGGAAAGGTAGACAAGGTTCAAAATAGAGTAGATTATCACATGAAAAGGCCAAAAGTGTCATTATCTGGACAAACATTAATGGATAATTATTTTGAAAAAGCCAATCTTTCTCTCAGCATCAAGATCTGAGCTTAATGATTATCACACTGAACACTTTCCACTTTCAAAGTAATGGAAACAGATGAATTAATTCTTACATCTGTGAGCTATACACATAAGTATTACCTGTGTTTTAAAGACAGAAAACTGAGATGTCAGGAGTTTAAACTCCTATTTGCAAGGTGCCCAATGCCTGCTGCAAATGACTTGCCAAAGAGTCCACACCAAGTCAGAGTCAAGACCAAAACTCATGCATCCCAGGTTTCCACTCTCAGTTAATTCTGTTCTACCACCATTTCACAGGATATAAATATACTAAGATCCTGATCTATGGAGGGCTTTCTCTTCTCTAGATGTTGCAAAGTTTTTTTGGAATTTTAACAAGATGCTCTTTTTTGTTCATTCCTTTCCTCACTCAATCCTCTCTCCACCTTTTTCCGTTTCCTTGAGTGCAATTTTGCAACTCACAATGATGACAGTCACAAGAATTGCAGTATTGCCTGCCTCAATTTTAAAAAAATCAGCAACCAAGTCCTAAGAACTCAAGAGATTAGCTTAAAAAGCAAGACATATTTAAAAAATGTGGGTGCTTTTTATTTGCCTTGGGTTAGCTGAACCTTTAGGTTATATTTGGGTCATGTTTTCAACCAGGACAGCTACTACATTACTTTAAAAAAAGAGAAAGCTGAGGTTTTTACAGGAATGAGGGCTTTAAGAAAAATACCTAATATTGCAAGATTAGCAACAAAATCATGAGAGTTGGCAAAACTGGAGCAGTTTAATAATAGCTTCTAAATACTAGACTATTGAAGTTTTTCAAAAAAGTTTCAGACCACTTCTTATTAAACAGTATCTTATTTTTGTTGGTATGGATCAATTATATTGTAGCATCAGGGGTATCCACTTGAATGAGGCAAGACTACATTGCCCCCCAAAAGCCAACCTTTTAATGCATCCAGAACCCACAACATCTCCTAGGGCTGGAGGCCAATGGCACCACCTACCAAAAAAGCACTGTGTTTCAATGCCATGCTTTCAAACCACATCCACCTGCAACCTAGCTGATGGGGCAGAGGAAGCCATTAAACTATTACAGCTATCATCAATCCATGCAATGCAGTGGCATTAAATGATACAAAAATGATAACTTTCTTCTCACGGTCACTTAAATATTTATTTGTGTCCTAACGTAGTTGGTATATTGCTCTTAAATAATTTTATTTCTTTATCATTTAGAGCACATATGGAGAGCAATAAGGAGACATTAATCTGGTGAGTTCATGGTGAGCTAATACAGGGGCAAAAATAATTACCAACATTTTCAGAAGTGACTACTGATTTCAGATGCCTCAATTTTTGGGTGCCCAACTTGAGACACCTCAAAAGAGCCTGATTTTTCAGAAAGTGTTGGACACTATCCCTCTGAACAAGAAGTCCCTTTGAGGCCTGGACACCCCAAAATGGAGGCACCCAAAATCATCAGTCAGACTTGAAAATCTTGGCCATTAATTTTCATGAGAGTTTTCCTGAAAGACATTTGCAAATAAAGGTGTTTTTGTTTGTTTGTATGTTTTTTATTAAAAATTGTATATCTGGCATTTACATGGATCTGAATTGGCATCCTGGAATCCAAGCCAAGCAAGGTGTGACTCCTGCTTCCCCTTTGCTCCATGAGGGAAATAAGCTGCACTACCAATTTTCCTAGTGCATCGTCTGCCTCTGCACTGTCTCAAGTGTGCTGGCTCAATCCACACCTGCCAGCATGGAAGGCGAAGTTGTGGCCTGATGGCAGCCGATTTTCACACCTTCTACTCTCAATATCGCTCCTTATTTTACTGTGGAGGAATGTAGTAAGGGGCATGATCTGGCCTTCAGGAAATATAATAAATTGTACTCTAGGCCATAATTTAAAATGTGGTTGATTTGTTTACCAAGACTTCATTGTGTATAAGATACATATTTCCTACTATAGTCTGTCTCACTCTCAATAATTTACAGATATGGACCAATAAACATAATATATTATTATAAGACAGAAGAAATAAGTTCTACACTCCCTAGCCAATAATGTATTTTAGAATGAAAAACTATGAAATAAAGCCAGATTGTGAACCCCTTGCTCACAGAGGTAAGCAGTTACTTGTTAATGAAATGAGTAACTACCCACCAATGTGAACAAGGTGTTGTCAATCTGGCCCTAAATGTTTTATGCATTTTATACAATTAATCGAAGATTAACATCTAATGATTCAAAAGACGTCTTTCCTACTGCGGTTGATGCTCACTTGCCCAAAAGGGCTTGATTAATTAGTATTGTAAAATAATATATTGTGAGCCCGCTTGAGACAAATTACTTTTCACACAGCACTGACAGCATGTCTTTCTTCCACCTGTGTAATTTATGTTAAATGTTACAGTCCTTGGTAACAAACAGTGCTTGTAAATTAAAACTGTAGAATAACAGACACATGAAAAGAAGCAGGTTTCAAATTGAGACATATTTCTCATGGATCAAAATTAAAATCATAGATCAAATTCACTGTGCTAGCACAAGGTTTCTAAAGAGAGCAAAATATGAAGAAAAACCTGGTGCAATATCTTTATCGCCTGTTGTCTTTCTTTTGCCAGATTATTCTGATTTGAGCCATGATAAGAACACTGATAGTCTGCGGCTTGACTGAGAGTTTGACAGCTGGATGAGCTGGCTGGCTCCCTTTTGCATTGGGCAAGACCTCCTCCCCCTCCTTGATTCCTCCATTTCTTTCTCGCCTCACATCTACCAGATCCTGTCATTCTACATTCTGCAACATTACTGCCAATTTTAAAAACAACATTGGTTGTTGTTTTTTTTAAAGACATGCTGTAGTTCAAACAGGAATTTTTAATGGAAGCCCTATGGCCTGTGTTATATAGGAGATTAGAATAGATGTTCACAATGATCTCTTCTTGCTTTATAAATCTATGGGCTTGTCTACACTGAAAATGACTCACCAGTGCAGCTGTAGTGCTTCAGTGAAGAGACTACCTATCCTGGTCGGATTATTCCGGTGGAGTAGGTACTCCATCTCCATGAGAGGAGGTAGATAGGTCAACAGGACTTCTTCTGTCGACCTAGCACTGTTTATCCTGAGGCTTGGGTAGGTTTAACTGTGTTGATCAGAGTGATGGATTTTTCAGACCCCAAGTAACGTAGTTATGCCAACCCAATTTGCTAGTGTAGACCAGACCTATGAATCTCCAAAATATATCCCTTGATATGCCTATAATGTCATGGCCTGTCGCCTATCATGGTGTAAATGCAGTCCTCTCTGACCTCCCATCTCTCCCCTCTCCAGTAAATACAACACACAACAACTCAAATAATCTTCCTTGCATAACTCATGCCATTGTGTTACCCTCTGCTTGAATCTCCACACTGGTTTCCAGAATCTTTCTGCAGCTAGTTCACACTTCTTGCCCTCAACCTCAAGGCTCTACACCATGCCCCACCCTTATTTTCTCTACACCCCTGCTCATGCAGCATGCACTTCCTTCTTTTATCTTCAATGAACCCTTTGTCTCCTATCACTCACTGATCCACATTTCTCATGTTGTTCCTATGGGCAAGTCCACACCACAGGGCTACATCAGTGCAGATGCATTGATGCAGCTGTGCCATTACAGTGCATCTGGTGAAGACACGCTATGCTGAGAGGAGAGTGCTCTCCCGTCATCATAATTACTCCATCTCAGTGATAAGTGGAAGCTATATGGATGGAAGAGCTCTTCTGCCAACATAGCGCTGGTGTGAACAGCGCAAAATGTATGTCACTCGGAGTGAGGAGGGTCTTTCTCACCCCTGCCCTGAGCAACATAAGTAATATTGACTTAGGTAGTAGTGTAGAGCAGGTGTTCTCAACCTGTTTCGTTCTGAGGCCCTCCAACATGCTATAAAAACTCCATGGCCCACCTATGCCAAAACTACTGGTATTCTGCATGTAAAAGCCAGGGCTGGCATTCAGGGGTAGCAAGCAGGACAATTACCTGGGGGCCCAGGCCCTAAAGGCCTCTGTGAAGCTAAGTTGCTCAGACTTTTGCTTCACTCCTGGGTGGCAAGGCTCAGGGCCCCAGGCTTCAGCCCCAGGTGATGGGGCTTTGGTTTCCTGGCCTAGACCCCCAGTGAGTCTGACTCTGGCCCTGCTTGGAGAACCCCCTGAAACCTGCTCATGGTTGGACCCCTGGTTGAGAACCACTGTGCACAGCCCTACAACTACAGCAGCCTCTTTGGTGCAGTGAGCTTGGTCAGCTCCTCCTATTTCAAGTGCCTTCTGACTATTTACATCTTGTAGTTAGCCTTCCACTGCTAATGAGCTCTTCAACTCTTTCTTCCCTTCTTTTCTTAATATAGTGGGGATGGTAACAACTATTGTAGTTAGGGCTGCCAACAGTTTCTGTAATAAAACCCTATTCAGCACTATCAGCTAGTTCTAACTCTGTGAAATATGCCGCGGTTGGGGCTGAAATTTTCTATAGTTGGTCAAAAGTGTTTTTTGCTGGAATTTTGCACAAACATGGTTCAGAAAAGACTGCAAACAAGCAAACCAAACCCACCAATCCTTTTATCTTGATAATTGCAGATATGCAACCTTGATCTGAACAGCTCTACAACCAAATCTATGGAAGTCTAGCAACTGAAATTTGTTATAGACATAAACCTCAGTGATCAATATTGCTCAGCTCTGTTTGAGGAAAAATCAGTTTTCTTTTATTAAAGGGTTCTTGACAGTTGTGTACTACACATGCACATCACAATATTTTTTTTTCTTGTCCAGGGTGAAATTTAACCCACAGGGATATATCTAACCATAGATGTGCACTTGGAAAGCTGGCTAGGGCAAAATCCCAGTCCCAGTGAAGTCAACGGTAGTTTTGCATTTGGTAGGTGTGCACTTTTGAACAATTATTATTGAGTGTCATTTATGTGGAATTAGGTGGGAGAGTTTATGTACAGACAGGAGGTGAGTAATATTTGGATTATAAAATGTCCAGACATCATTGTTTATTGATATCTTATTAGTTGCACAAAGTGGAGGTGCGGATTTTGTTAAAACTAGAAGACTGATGAATGACTCTGCTAGGTTATTTTATATGTACAGTATGTGTGACCTTTATTCCTGTAGTGCTATGGTGTGCAGTCCTGGAGCTATAAGACACATTGCAAAGCTCAACATATTTGAATTAAGAATATAGGACTGGAAGGGACCTCCTGGGTCATCAAGTCCAGTCCCCTGATGTCTCACGCAACCACATTGTATAATCTCCTTCATAAATTTGTCAAAGCTCCATCTTAATGTTTATAATGTTTTTCCTCACTCATTCCTTTGTGCATTCATTGTTTAATTCAGGGCCTGCTACTGCTTAAATCTTTGGCACAGCCCAGCACTGGAGGTGGCATGACAAGTACCAAACAGAGCCCAAGAGACATCCTGCCTTGCAGTGCAGCTTTCCTTGACCTCTTTCTACTTCCTCTGGGGGTGCTGTGCTTTATCTGAGCAGCAGCCTCTGTGTTTCCCTGAGCCAAAGGCTGCAATTGAGGTCAATCCTTTATGTGGCTGAGCAAGAGTAAGGATGGAGTATCTTTATCTGCTCCCATGGTCTAACCAGAATCTGGCTATAGTGTTTTAAATGGGAGCAGGATAGGCCAAAAAGGCCTGATTCTGACACCAACTCCTTTTGAATTGTACACTACTCTGTGAGTAATCCCTTTGAAATTAAGAGTGAGGTACTGCTCAATGTGAGTAAGGATGGTAGAATCAAGCCCTTAGACCATTTGTATTTGGGGGCAAGGATCTTTTCTTCTTACATTTGTTTATTAAATGCTACGCCTACCTTCTGTATGTTAGGAATAAACAAATACAACAACAGTAATAATTATAATAATCTCATTTCCAATACTCCTTGCCAGCCAGGCCACATCATACTACTGTGAAAGGGTGGCCTGCCCTTAAGGGAAGTAGCATCTAGTGGTCAACCGATCCCACCACCTTCCATGGCTGTTTAAGGATTTTGAAAGGCTCAATAAAGATATGTCAGAACCCATGGAGGGATAGAGACAGCGAAGAAATGGTACCAGGAGTAAGCAGTGGTTGAGAGAAAGATAGGCACTGTTACCTTAAAGTCCTGGGACCAGGAGCCTGGCACAGTGGGTGGGGAAAGGTTCCTTTCTTCCCCATCCAGTTGGGGGATGAACTGGCAGAAAGAGACCCGCATAAAGGTTGCCTCCTCCTTCCCAGGGAGGGTAAACAATGACACTGTTAGGTAGAGGCTATCTAATGATTTCTCCAGATTGGAAGTCAAATTAGGGTGTTCTGCAGAAAGGAGCTGGCAAAAGCTTTACAGATGGCTATTCCAAGGCAAAAGGCCTGAGACAGAAACACCAGCTCTAGGAGGAGGGCTGAGCAGGAACTTCTCTGTGGAGGAGGGAGATATTGACTGTTCTAAAGGTGAGAGACAAAGGGACTGCTGGCAATACAGCCTAGTTGCTACAGAGAAGGGTTGGGAGTGGTCTTTGAGAAAGCACCCTCACAGCAGGCTAAGAAGAAGCTATGATCCAGGCAGGAATAGGAGTGTTTAGAGACCTGGTAAAAGTAGGAGCAGCTCGGGGAAATAGCAGAGGAATTGAAAAGAACAGTCCTTATTTGCCTCATTTGCCCTGGGCTGGATCTCAAAGGAGAGGGTGGGCCTGGGTTCCCCAGCTTCTCTCCCCAGACCAAGAGTGGATGCACAGTGTTAAAAAGAGGCCAAGAAAGACAAGTTACAGATAGATGATAGAAGGCAGACCTGGAGTCCATTAGATTTTGAGGCTCCTATTTTTGGACTTCTTTTGTTCTCCCTTTTGTTCTGGAATGGATTGAGTAGTGAACTGGCTGGAGGGCTAGGCCACAGAAAATGACAGATTGCTGTGGATACAGAATAGCTAAAGAGGATGCTAAATTAAGAAAACCTGCAACACCACACCTGAACATAAGGAGGTGCCCAGGAGGTGAGAGGCTCATCTACACCTACCTGTCATTGAGTTACAAACTACATTAATTAGTATTACCCACAATGGCTATAAAACCTTAAAACATGTCTCTCATGTACAGTGAGGTGATGTAAACAGAATCTATTTACAGAGGAGCTACATTCTGGTTTGACAGTTTTGTCCTTGATATATCAGGCAGATGGAGGAACAATCTATAAAGAATTTTCACAGCATCACTGTACAATTACTTTGTAATCTCAGATAAGGGTAATAACCAAAGAAAGATACAGAAACTCTCCACATTAATTACAACTCTTTCTTTCTGAGGTACCCTACGTTGTCATAAAATTGGAGGAAAGTGTGTTTCTACTCAACAATGACACTTTAGAAAAATATGAAGGTGAGGGTGAATAACTGCCAAGCTATCTGGTTTTTAATGTTTTATTTAATTTTTCTGTATTCATTAGTTTTCAATAAAATAGCATGAATGCCCTAGGAAGCTTTGTCTTTAATTGAAAAATTACAATACATAGCACTTCTGCTTTCCCTCCCATCACATACACCAACCATTGGTCAGCAAACATATCACTAGTCACAATCTCCTACTTGCTCACCCACAGTGACATTCCCTGTCCATTGTTAGGAGAGGCACTGGAAGGGGGCAAGAGGGGCTGGGAATAAACACTGTTGCCTCCCAGCATTTGGCGGGATCTGACAGCTTGAGGGAGTGTGCACCACATTCAATCCCAACAGAAAATAAAACCAAGGCTCACTGAAAGTCTATGTGTAAACTACACACCACTTGCAGCTCAGCTTTTCCCTACTGCCAGAGCCTTTCCCCACTGCTGCAATCTTTCCCTGCAGTGGGGAAGGGCTCCAGCAGTGGGACACTACACTGCTAAAAATAGGAGTGTAGACAGGGCTTGGGTGACTAGAGAGCCATGTGGGTTACGTACTCACATACATACCCACAGCCTTCAAGTGTGTCTTTATGCACCTAAGCCATGCCTCACGATCTACAATGCTAATTTAAACTGTGCTAGGGGGACTATGTGTGTATGTACACTACACAGCTCTGAAAGAAGTGTGCAGCTACTTTCAAAGATGGGAGAGTATGGGAAGCCAAGCTGCTTGGTGCTGAGTCCCTTGCTCCACCTCACATTACTTCCATGGAGCCACAAGCAGCTACTCTGTGCGAAGTCTGAACAGCCTCAAATCATATGCTAGGGGAGGGGAACTGGGCCATACCTGCTGCCTTTTGGCGACTCTGAGAAAAGGATTTTCTCACATTTAATCTGTGAACAGGAAGATAAAGGAGATGGGGCCATAAATGTCAAGTGTAGACCAATTTAAAAAAAAAACTCAAAAGGGATGCAGATGTACTTTAAAATACTTAATGTACCTGATTTTCAAAAAGGCTCAGTATCCAATATCTTCCATATAGGCACTTAAGGCCTAATGGAATATAGTGGATACTAAAAATGTGGCCACTTGATTTTGGTGCCTAAATGGGCGGGGAACTGTTTTGAAAATCTGGCTCCAGTTGTGGGTGCTCAGCACTCTGGAAAGTCTGATACTATAATAATCTTCAAAGGAAATTCTCCATATTTGCTGTCTCCTGGATAATTCTTCAAGGAAAATAAACTGTAATTACATCCTATAAAATAAAGTGTTTTCATTTTACAGACTTTCATAACGTAAGGGGAGGGGAACACCCCCCCCAACTCAACAGCGCCAACTGTTACAGCATAATTATCTCAAGTACTTCTACTAACAACACAAGGCAGAGACACACTCCACATTTATTACAAGGTATTTTTTCTCTTATAATAATCTCTCTAGTGTAAAACGAATAGTGCCATTAGCTAGTACATGAGCATCTCAAGTATTTCTTTGTTGACTGATAAAAACAAACAAAATGCTTACAAAAAACAGGCATGGGGATACTTAGGCCAGGTCTACACTGCGACTTTAAATCGGTTTAATGGCCGATATACCGATTTAACGCTGTATCCGTTCACACGACGTCGTCATTAATATCGAGTTAAACGGCTACCTTTTTAAATCGATTTCGGAACTCCTCCCAAACGAGAGGAGTAGCGCTAATTCGATAGTGATAACTCGGATTAGGGTTCATGTGGATGGAAATCGACGTTATTGGCCTCCGGGCGGCATCCCAGAGTGCAGCACTGACCGCTCTGGACAGCAATCTGAACTCGGATGCAGCGGGCAGGTAACAGGAAAGCCCCGCGAACTTTTGAATTACATTTCCTGCTTGTTCAGCGTGGAGCTCTGATCAGCACGGCTGGCGATGCAGTTTGAAATCGAAAAAGAGCTCCAGCATAGACCGTACGGGAGATACTAGGTCTGATCGCTGTATGGGGAGACAAATCTGTTGATCCAGCTCCGTTACAGAACACGAAATGCCAAAGCGTTTGAATAAAAAACTCCAGGATACACAGCGCTGTGTGACAAGCGTAACGGGAAGCCAGAGACTCAAATGGATGCTCATGAAGGAGGGAGGGGGTACTGAGGACTCCAGCTATCCACAGTCCACAGCAGTCTCTGAAAATTATTTGCATTCTTGGCTGAGCTCACATTGTCTGTAGGTTCAACACAGTGTCTGCGTGGTTCAGGGAACAGCTCCTCAGTTTATTTCCCCCACCACCACGTGAAAAAAAAGGGAAAGATTGCTGTGCTATGGCGTTTGCTCAATGCACTCCGCGGAAAAGGCGCCAAAGGGTTTCTGCTGCCTTCACAAAGGGAGGGTGAGGCTGTACCCAGCACCACCCGGGGCAGTGTTTTCTCCCATCAGGCACTGTGCTCTCAACACGGAAGTGGGAACTATGGGATAGCTGAGGAACAGCTACCCACAGTGCACCGCTCCTGAAATCGATTGGTAGCTTTGGACCAATGGACGCAAACAATCGATTTCGGGATCCCACTGTGGACGCGCTAAACCGATTTTATTAGATCTGTTTTGTAATATCGGTTTAAGCTAATTCGAAATAATCGTGCAGTGTAGACGTACCCTTAGTATTTATCAGGGCTCTTATAACTCCCTGTCAGGTAATGATAACATTCTTTTGCTGTGTTATGTATAGTGCTTCTTCAGAGCTGAGTCAATGGGATCTAGTAATTAAGGGATTTTAAAGGAAATTCAGCGGTTTCATCAGCATTACTTTGAGCTTAGATTACAACAAAGATGGAAAGACCTAATAAGTTATTTCCCCCCTGTCCTTGCCAATGTAAATTTGCTCCACATCTTCCTGTTGTTGTAAAGTGGTCAGCAAGGGTTTAGCTGGATTATACACAGTATTAGGGGATGCAGCTAGGCTCCATCTCTTTGTACTTCCTGTTTCATCAGTGGGAGGTTTCACCCAAATCAATTGTGATGCACTTGAACAAAGCAGCAAGTTCCTAGCCTGCAGTCTCATGAGTAGAGGGTTTATTTTTATTTCATTGAGCAGTCCCTTTACAAAAAAATATAACATATTCTTGCTTGCTTAATCTGTTCCAGTTTTACATCTAATGAGAATTTACATCTCATGAGGGAAACTGTTCTATCATCTACCAAATATTTCATTTCAATTTTTGTTCCTCTAAGATTTGCAGTACTTTTCCCACAGTTGGGAAAGCTCCCTTGATTTATTCCTTTACTTCTAGTTATACCTCCTTATACCACCATACACAATTCCTCTTACATTGGGACACATGCTTATAGACAGCTATATCTGTTTTAGATTTGTTTATTCAAGTGGTGGATATTTAGTGGTTTACTGGTATGTCAATCCTTCTATATACTTAAGGCCTATCAACAAGAAACTAAAATATTGATTTTACAGGGCATTAGAAGCACAGTCAACATAACCAGTTTCACAGAACATAGTTCAATTTGCATCCAGACAGCAGCTTCTCACAATCATGGTTATGTATCCATTTCAAGCACCCTGCCTTACCGGGTTTTTGAGTGTGTTCCTGGACTTTCTTGGCACCTATCCCCTAGTTCTTCAGCACCTGTCCCCTCTCTGGCTAGGATTATGGGATTTTTTTTACAAAGGTTCCATAATTGTCTGCCACAGTGACCACATGATATAGCCATTCATCTGGGTGTGTCCTCTAGCTTCTGGAGTTTTATTCTTGACACCATGGATAAAGCGATACAGAAATGGTAACAGTCTAGAGCACTTTGAGGTGATACATATAACAATGGTGAAGAACCAGATAAAAAGCTGTATTCTTCTAATACTGAACAAGGAACTTTATTAGAGCAAGGAAAACAGAATTTTCTTTAAAACCACTCTGCCTCTCCCACTCTGCTTACCTGCAGAATTTGTCTATCTGCTTCTTTAAATCCCTCTCACCTGATTTCTTGCTGCAGATTTAAGGAAATAGTGCATGTGCTCTTACAGCTCCTCTGCCCTCTGTTTCTTTATAAAACATTTATAACACAAAATACTATTAAACTACAAGTTAGAGATCCAGAATATGTCTTCAGCTTTCATCCAGATCTGCTCCTCTTTTGGCCTTTGGAAGGATTTTGTCCAGCTGATGCACTTAGATTTTCAGGTTCCAAAGATGTAGACTTTTGTTCAGTAGTTTTAGGCCTAGTCCCCTCAACTAATGCTGTGGTACAATTGCTAGTAGGAGCACATGGCTATTCAGCTGAGTTTTGACTCCTTGAAATGCCTCCTGTTTCTTCTGTATGGAATATGTAGAACAGTCTTGTCCATGTAGACAATGGTTCATGTTGCCCAGAGTTTTTCTTTCTCCATTTTTCTCATGACTAGATATTGTGGTTTAAGTTTGGATAAGTTTGAGGCTGTATTCCAATCACAAAAGAAGAGAGAGACTTGACAGAGTTAGGCATCTCTCAGTCTCATTTCCTTTAACCAGGACAACTTTGGGTGAATATTTAACTATAAAGTTGGCAGTGTTGTTCCGATCTCTAAATCCATATATTGCTAAACTGGGTTTACTCTAGCAAATGACACAGGGGCTGCCACTCTGAATAAATAATTTGGAATTTTCTTATCTTGTTGAATTATGTTAACAGGCTGTATTTCTTTATCAGAGTATAAATTAGTGTGTTAAATCATCTATGCCATTGTTTCTCAACTTTTTCAGGTTGGCAAGTCCTTATTCGAAGTCAAAAAAAATTGTGACACCTTTCCATTTACTTTAAAAATAAAAGTAAAAAATGTATCAAAGAAAACAATTCCAAGCCTGTATAATTAATTTGTTTGTTTCAAGATGTAGAAGGGTAAAGATGGTCAAAGTGTCGAGGTGAGATTTCCTTTGCTGCAGATTATAATATTTTTTTCAAAGTTTTGCAGCCTCCCTGGTTGTGTTTTGTGACCCTGCGATGGTCGTGACCCACCAGTTGAGAAACACTGATCTGTGCTTTTTTAAGGCTACACTTAGAGTTAATGGCTAGACATGCACAATGTAGGGCATAGCTGTACTTTGCCCCTTTGCATCAGCTCAGTTCCACAGGCAGCACATTGGGTGGAGCCATAGTTCTAACCACTCCCCACCCCTCTGCACTCACACCCCACACACTTGTTTGTACAGGGGATGGGGGGGGGGGCTAGCAGTCATGCTGAACTTGTTCTATCTTGTACTCCTCTGCAGCTGAGATAGTGATCAAGCTGGCTACACAGTGGGCTGGGTTGACAATGCCCCTTAATCCCATGCATGGCCATGTTAGGGCAAGTGACAATCTTGCTCTGTATTTAGAAGAAATATTCATTAAGCACGAAATCCTGGCTGCATTGAAGTCAGTGGGAGTTTTGCCATTGGTTTCAATGGAGCCAGGATTTCATCCTCTGTCTGGCTTCATTTTATTACAAGTGCATCATGTTAAATCCTTTTCACTTGACAAATTTTCAGCCTCACATGCTCCCTGACGTATCAGTTTGGTTGGCATATATACCACAAGCAGTGCATATTAAGTGTTCTTAGCAAATATGTTGGGGGGAGGCATATTACAAATGCTAAAAAAACCCTCTAACCAAAATAAAAGTGCATTTAGTCGCAAATATATTTTTGAGTTACAAAAGTGCAAATGATTGTCTGAATCTATTACCTTCCAGTATATTTGACCTCATAATGTAAAATGTGCCAAGTCACATTTTAAAGTTTTATGGTGAATGGATTTTAAATGCTTCAGAAATGTGTTTTATAATGAAAGTGCCAACACAGCCTGAACTTCAGCAACATGAATATTGTTAATATAATATATATGACTGAAAACTGTGCTCTGATGGTGAAATTGGAGTAATCCATGGATTGATTTTTACAAAGCACCCATGCTGTCACTGTCTGATCTATTCATTATGTATGTGATCTTGCGACAGACTGAAAAATATTAGGACAATGTACTTATTTTTTAATTACTTAATTAGGCTTTTGATGGCATTTGGAATCAAAAGAGGGGGTAAGTCTATTTCAGTTCCAAATACTGTCACTGCAAAAGTCCTGAAGCACAATCAAGGCATTTCAGAACAGCTGCTCTAAGATATGCCAACAGGATCATTATGAAGAAAAAGGGTAGCTGCAAAATTGTGTCTTTGTCATTATTTCTTTGTTTCCATTTCTAATTCTTTCCCCTTCTGTCTGATTTTTGAAGTACAGAGATGTTTAATGCACTGCCACCCCACAAAAATAACAACTTCACTACTTGGAAAATCACAGACCTGAAATCTAGAGACATTACTGGTGAGGAAGCAATTCTTGACAACCGTACTAACAAAATGTTCTGTGTCCCCGGTGCTTTGCTCTACCCCTGCAAGGCAACCTACTTCCTGGATGTTATATCACCATTTACTGTATATCTTTTTTCTCACTATCAAACCACTACTGCACCATTAGGGTCACTTTTTTACCCCTCTTCAAACAACAGCTTTTGCCACAGTAGTTTTTTGCTCTCAAAAAGTTTTGCTGCTTCCGATTTTTCCTGACTTTGGCTTTCATTCTCCAGTTAAAGAAAAGGAGAAGAATTAAAGGAGAATAAAGAGAAACAATTGTTCCTTCAAGTGGCATCCCAACAGGTAAGGTGAATGGATGTGTCGTGCAACACAAGGCCTGGTGAAAATGAACCTACCAAGCACAGACTATACAGGCTCTTCTTGTGAAGGAAGCAATAAGCAATATAGATTAAGAGGAATTTCAACACGAAGGGGGAGATTTTCAATAACATGTATTGGTCTGAGGAGCTCACATGCTTTTTGTAAATCTCTCTCTCAAAGCAACAGAAAGAACATTGCTATGATCCACCCTTGTCTTAAGAGATAGGAAGCAGTGGAGTAGAATCTAATTTTTCAGCTCTCATCATCTAACTAATTTTGGCTAACCCTAACCGCTAAGTGCTGCATTGGGGGACTGTGTTGGTGAGTATCTGAGTGTCTGTTGCAGGGACAGTGTGTCAGTTTGACAGTGTGCTTGATTGTTTGAAAAGTGTGAATTGGGAGTGTTTTGTTCCAGGTGGGCCTTGAGTGGGCCTGATTGTTATAAAAAGGCAGTCAGCTGCAAACCAGATGAGCGGCAGAGGCTAATAGAGGGAGTTCGACTGGGATCTCGCCTGGGGAGAGCCCACTGAGGCTTTCATCTTGCAGACTTCTCTGAGTAGTTACTGCAACAGCTGAGGAGGGCCCTTAGAAGGAAAGTAATATGGATGGTGAGCGATCAGCTGTTGTGACCTGCACAAGATGTGCCATGTTTGTCTTTCTTCCACAGGACAGAAGCGACTTTATCTGTACAAAGCGCAACTGGAAAAAAAGGTTCAAGGTCTGCAGAAACAAGTATCAACCCTGAGTTTCATAAGAGAAAATGAAGATTTCCTGGACAGACGTCAGGATATGCTTCTACGGGCACAACATTCTGAAGAATCAGAGCAGGCTGTGCAATGGGAACAGAACATTGGCAACATGTGACCTCCAGAAAAAGAAAGATAAGCGTCCATGTATCAGCAATGCAGATACAGGTGAGCAACCTTTTTCATATTCTCTCCACAGGTACTAACGCGGAGAGTGGACTAGATGATACAACTGAGGGAAAGGAGCAGAAGGAGACTCCACCGATTGGAAGGCATGAGATGCCCTGTCCTACGGATGATGGTTCCACGACCACCGCTTCCAAGAGATGGAGGCGGGTGGTGGTGGTCAGGAACTCTCTCCTCAGGCAGACTGAGTCATCTCTCTGCCATCCCAACTGGGAAAACCAAGAAGTGTGCTGCTTGCCAGGAGCTGGGATTCACAATGTGACGCAGAGACTGCCGAGACCCATCAAGCCCTTTGATCGCTACCCCTTCCTGCTTCTCCAAGTGGGCACCAATGATACTGCCAAGAATGACTTTGAGTGGATCACTGCAGACTACATGGCTCTGGTAATAAGGATAAAGGAGTTTGAGGTGCAAGTGATGTTCTCGTCCATCCTCCCTGTGGAAGGAAAAGGCCCGGGTAGAGACCTTCAAAACATGGAAGTCAATAAATGGCTACACAGGTGGTGTCAGAGAGAAGGCTTTGGATTCTTTGACCATGGGATAGTGTTCCAAGAAGGAGAAGTGCTAGGCAGGGACAGCCTCAACCTAATGAATAGAGGGAAGAGCATCTTCGCAAGCAGGCTGGCTAACCTAGTGAGGAGGGCTTTAAACTAGGTTTACTGGAGGAAGGAGACTAAAGCCCTGAGGTAAGTGGGGAAGTGAGATACCAGGAGGAAGCACAAGCAGGAGCACACAAGAGGGGAGGACTCCTGCCTCATACTGAGAAAACAGGACGATCAGCGAGTTATCTTAAGTGCCTATACACAAATGCAAGAAGACTGGGAAACAAGTAGGGAGAACTGAAAGTCCTGGCACAGTCAGGGAATTATGGTGAGATTGGAATAACAGAGCCTTGGTGGGATAACTCACATGACTGGAGTACTGTCTTGGATGGATATAAACTGTTCAGGAAGGACAGGCAGGGCAGAAAAGGTAGGGGAGTTGCATTGTATGTAAGAGAGCAGTATGACTGCTCAGAGCTCCGGTATGAAACTGCAGAAAAACCTGAGCGTCTCTGGATTAAGTTTAAAAGTGTGAGCAACAAGAGTGATGTCATGGTGGGAGTCTGCTTTCTTCCAGCATCTAACAGAAGTTACTAGAGCACAGGCCCTGGTTCTCATGGGAGACTTCAATTACATTGATATCTGCTGGGAGAGCAATACAGTGGTGCACAGGCAATCTGGGAATGTTTTGGTAAGTGTAGAGGACAATTTCCTGGTGCAAGTGCTGGAGGAACCAACTAGGGGCAGAGCTCTCCTTGACCTGCTGCTCACAAACAGGGAAGAATTAGTAGGGGAAGCAAAAGTAGATGAGAACTTGGGTGGCAGTGACCATGAGATGGTCAAGTTCAGGATCCTGACACGAGGATGAAAGGAGAGCAGCAGAATATGGACCCTGGACTTCAGAAAAGCAGAATTTGACTCCTCAGGGAACTGATGGGCAGGATTCCCTGGGACAATAACATGAGGGGGAAAAGCAGCAGAGAATCCTGTGGCACCTTATAGACTAACAGACGTTTTGGAGCGTGAGCTTTCGTGGGTGAATACCCACTTCGTCAGACGCAGGTAGTGGAAATTTCCAGGGTCAGGTATATATATGCTAGCGAGCAAGCTAGAGATAACGAGGTTAGTTCAGTCATGGAGGATGAGGCCCTGTTCTAGCAGTAGAGGTGTGAAAACCAAGGGGAGAAGGAAAACTGGTTCTGTAATTGGCAAGCCATTCACAGGTTCCTTTGTTTAGTTCCAGGAGCTGATTGGTGTCAAAATTTGCAGATGAACTGAAGCTCAGCAGTTTCTCTTTAAGTCTGTCCTGAAGTTTTTTTTGCTGCAGGATGGCCACCTTAAGGTCTGCTATAGTGGTGGGCAAGGGAGGTTGAAGTGCTTTTCTACAGGTTTTTTGTATATTGCCATTCCTGAGATCTGATTTGTGCCATTGTCCTTCCGTAGTGGACTGTCCAGTTTGGCCGATGTACAATAGCAGAGAGGCATGCTGGCATATGAATGGCGTAATATTACATTGGTGGACGTGCAGTGTGAATAACCAGTGACATATGGCTTGATCCTGGTTAGGTACTGTGATGGTGTTACGGTGTAGATATTGGCAAGAGGTGGCATCGAGGTTTGTTGCATTGGATTGGTTCCTTGAGGCAAGTACTATGGTACGGTGTGCGTTGCCTGGTGAGAAATCATTTAAGGTGGCAGGATTGTCTGTGGCAAGATTGGCCCTGCCACCCAAACCTGTGAAAGTGTGGGATCATTGTCCAGGATGGGTTGTATGAAATCCCTGATGATGCGTTGGAGGGTTTAAAGTTGGGGGCTGATGTTGTGGCCAATGGAGTCCTGTTGGTTCTTTCCATTCTACCTGCGTCTGACGAAGTGGGTATTCACCCACGAAACTCACGCTCCAAAACGTTCTGTTAGTCTAATAAGGTGCCACAGGATTCTCTGCTGCCTTACAGATCCAGCTAACACGGCTACCCCTCTGATACATGAGGGGGAAAGGAGCCCAAGACAACTGGCAGTATTTTAAAGAATCCTTATTGAGGTAGCAGGACAAACCATCCCGATGTGTAGAAAGAATAGTAAATCATGGCAGGTGACCAGTTTGGCTTAACAGTGAAATCCTTGTTGATCTTAAACACAAAAAAGCAAGCTTACAAGAAGTGGAAAGATTGGACAAATGACCAGCGGAGGAGTATAAAATATTGTTCAGATATGCAGGAGTGAATCAGGAAGGTCAAATCAGACTTGGAGTTGCAGCTAGCAAAGCTGTTAAGAGTAACAAGAAGAGTTTCTTCAGGTACGTTAGCAACAAAGAAGAAAGTCAAAGAAAGTGTGGGCCCATTACTGAATGAGGGAGGCAACCTAGTGACAGAGGATGTGGAAAAGCTAATGAACTCAATGTTTTCTTTGTCTCTCTGACTTCATGAACAAGATCAGCTCCCAGACTGCTGCGCTAAGCAGCTTAGCATGGGAAGGAGTTGACCAGCCCTCTGTAGAGAAAGAAGTGGTTCAGGACTATTTAGAAAATCTGGACACATAAGTCCATGAGGCCAGATGCGCTGCATCTGAGGGTGCTAAAAGGAGCTGGCAGATGTGATTGCAGAGCCATTGGTCATTATCTTTTGAAAACTCATGGTGACTGGGGGAGGTCCTGGATGACTGGAAAATGGCTAATGTAGTGACCATCTTTAAAAAGGGAAGGAGGAGGATCTGGGGAACTACAGACTAGTCAGACTCACCTCAGTCCCTGGAAAAATCATGGAGGAGGTCCTCAAGGAATCAATTCTGAAGCACTTAAAGGAGAGGAAAGTGATCAGAGAACTATCAGCATAGATTCATCAAAGGCTAGTTCATTGCCTGAGTAACCCAATTGCCTTCAATGATGAGATAACTGGCTCTGAGGCTGAGGGAAGCAGTGGACGTGTTATCCGTGACTTTAGCAAAGCTTTTGTTATGGTCTCCCACAGTATTTTTGCCAGCAAGTTAAAAGAAGTATGGGCGGATAATGGGACTATAAGTGGATAGAAAGCTGGCTAAGATCGTCGGCCTCAATGGGTAGTGATCAATGGCTCCATGTCTAGCTGGCAGCCAGTATCAAGCGGAGCACCCCAAAGGTTTGGCCTGGGGCTGGTTTTGTTCAACATCTTCATTAATAATCTGGAGATGGTGTGGGACTGCACCCTTAGCAAATTTGCATATGACACTAAACTGGGAGGAGTGGTACATATGCTGGAGGGTAGGGATAGGATACAGGGGACCCGGACAAATTAGAGGATTGAGCCAAAATAAATCCGATGAGGTCAACAAGGACAAGTGCAGAGTGCTGCACTTAGGATAGAAGAATCCCATTCACTGCTACAGACTAGGGACTGAATGCTAGGCAGCAGTTCTTCAGAAAAGGACCTAGGGGTTACAGTGGACAAGAAGCTGGAATATGAGTTAACAGTGTGCCCTTTACCAAGAAGGCTAACGGCATTTTGGGCTGTATAAGTAGGGGCATTGCCAGCAGATAGAGGGACATGATTATTCCCCTCTATTCGGCATGTGTCCAGTTTTTGAGCCCACACTACAAGAAGGATGTGGAAAATTGGAAAGAAGTCCAGCAGAGGGCAACAAAAATGATGGAGGGGCTAGAGCACATGACTTATGAGGAGAGGCTGAGGGAACTGGATTGTTTAGTTAGCAAGAAGAGAAGAATGAGGGGGGATTTTGATAGCTGCTTTCAACTACCTTGCAAGGGTTCCAAGAGGATGGATCTAGACAGTTCTCAGTGGTAGCAGATGACAGAACAAGGAGTAATGGTCTCAAGTTGCAGTGGGAGAGGTTTAAAGTTTGGATATTAGGAAAAACTTTTTCACTAGGAGGGTGGTGAAGCACTGCAGTGGATTACCTAGGGAGGTGGTAGAATCTCCTTCCTTAGAGGTTTTTGAGAAAACCCTGGCTGGGATGATTTTGTTGGGGATTGGTCCTGCTTTGAGCAGTGGATTGGACTAGATGACCTTCTGAGGTCCCTTCCAACTCTGATATTCTATGAAAAGATAGCCAGGTGATACCTCCTCTTCCTCCCACCATGTGTACAGCGCATCCTTAGGAGCAGCTCTAGAAGCACCTAAAGCGGGGACTTTTCTTGGAGGGGGAGGGGAATTAAGGGGGCATGATGGGGGCCCATGTGTGGCCACCCCATTAGCCTACCAATGCGTATTCAGGCAAACATGGACTATTCTTTTATTACTGAATCCTCGCCACCTGCTAACCCCCTGAACCTAGAACTATTCTGGGGAGACCCCGTACTCTGAATCTACTAAGACCCAGGTGACGCTTCCTCTTTCCTCCCCAGTGTGTGACTTGGGAAAAACTGTATAAAATAACCACTCAGAGGCTCCATCTGGTAGGAGAAGCTGTGGAAGCAGCCAAAGTATGGACCTTTGAACATCCAGAGAACTTTCTATGTTTTTGCCTGGACTTTCCCTGAGCTGATTGGTTGTTTTGTGCCACCTCTCCCCTGTCCACTCCCTCGCAGTCCATTCATCTCAGGTTCATTCTATATACCTGCCCCTCTTGCCTGATTCTGTCCTGTCCTGTCCCCCTATGGTATTCATGTGGACTAAATGGGCCCAAATGTCAAAGGCGTTAGCAAGACATTCTCCAACGTTAAACAGTGTTAAACAAAGTTTAAAGTCTGGTATACAGAGATTTCAGCCTGCTTAATACCATGGCAAACACCCCATTAAAATCCTTTTGAACCTTTTCACTGTTAGTAAATATGAATCTTCTTCTTTTTATACTAAACTCTCATGCTTTCTTAATCAAATATCCCAGAATATTTTCAATTAGCTAAAAACTAATGTTAATAAATGTCTTTGTCCTAGTAGGCCTGTACTTTATTAGCCTCTCTGTTTTTACTCTGAACTTTAGCTGACCGTCATGTGTTATCAATAGATTAAATTTTAGCTGGAGCTTATGTGTTTTTAAATAATGGACTTTGTGTCCTTTTTGATTTACTCTAAACTCTTGACCCTTAAGGAAATGTCCAGAAAGGAACCACTTGTAACTGATATGTGGCAGATGTTGCTGTGATTAATAAAATAATAATCTATCGAAGACTGCTTTTATCTTATCAGGAATTACTTTAATAGATTATTTCTGTCATAATGGCTTGGTTATAGATATCTTTTTTAATTGGTAAAACAGTGGATGATTGAACAGATGTCTTTACCTTATCACTTAGGTAAACCACAAATAGAAGTTCAGAGAGAAAAGCCCCTTTTCTTTGTCTTTTTTCTGTAAACACATAGTATATAAAGAGATGCCTTATATTACAGATGTATGTTGCAATGCACAAAATTGTGTAATTGCTAAGGGAGGCTTATAAGCATTCTGTAATTGATAAATGTAGAAATTAACAAAATAGACAAGAAATGTGGTGTAGCAGGTGTGTTCTTTAATCAATGTGTCAGCAAAACATTAATGTATGGATTGATGTCTAAGCATTAAGAATTAATTGTGGTCACAGATGGTCCTAGTAGTATATATTAGTTACAAATATCATTGGCTTATTGATTCAAAATAAGACCAAGCATAAGCAAGGATTTCTTTGTTTTCAACAGTATAGAGGAGGTGAGTTTTAGGAGTTAGAAATGAACCCAGCTAGGCTGCCTCACTTCTCCAGTCTCAGATTTGGTATGCATCTTTCCTTTTCTGTATCCTATAGAGCGCAGTATTAAGCTTTCCTTGATTGTCTTACTTAAATATAATTTCCCCTGAGTTAATTATTTGACATCATAACTTATTAAATCTCCACATGCAACATATTAAAGATGCAGAAAAAAAGAGAAAACCAGATAAACCATTTGAAGTGTAAAGCACTAAATAAGGCTTTCATTTTAACAACAACATCCCTTGTTCCCTTTCTCTTTAGTTGGAGAGAGTTTTTAGAAGGAGAAAAAACCTCTTGTTTGACAGTCTCTTATATGGTAATAACTGTCCTTTTGGGGTAAAAAGATGAGAAATTGTTAGAAATGGGCTGGAGCTGTCATTGCTGTTGTTAAACTTTGATCCCGTTTCCTAGGAGACAAAAATAAGACAAACCCACACAAAAGGAGAGAGAGAAGAACAGCAAAGAGAGAAAATGCAGCTTCTGCCTCTGGTGTTGACATTCTCCTGTAATCTCACTGCTGGAGAAACACAGGCATAGCACATGGTCTTATCAGCCACTCCCAGACCTTGCAAAACAGTATCAGGCTCTTAAGGGCTTTTAGTTGCCTCTTTCTGTCACAGGTTTACAGAAGGGTTGCAAACTATATGGTCTTGGCTGGCTAAGCCAGACTTCTATTAGACCAACAGAAAAGGGAGAGGGAGAGAGAGATGGGAAAGAGAAAGGATAAGGTAGAGAAGAAAAAAGACCCAGGGCAGAGGGGAGCAAGTGAAGTTTACATCCCAGGTTACATTTGGGATGTAGCCAAAACTGGTGAAGGTAGTGATGTCATCTGGCTTTCTCTCCTTGGCCCAGCCTGCTCAGGACATCTCTCAGGATTGGGATAATGAAGGCTTGGGGTCCCAAGAGATGGTAGGAGTGAGAGCTATGATGGTGAAGCTCACTTGAACAGTTATTTTTTCCCCCAAAGTCTCTTTTTCTAAGGCCCCCAAAAGGGAATGGTGGTCAGGATAGCCTATCCCCTTATTTTTTTCCACCAGTTGGGCTTGGTTTCCAACACACTAATTTTGGTTCATTGATTTCTGGTTCCACGCTTTTCTTGTTTACCAAGCATGATATAACTCAGTAGCTGTGTAAAGATCATTAGTCCTTTTCTTTGGACTAATTCAGTCTGTCTTTATTTTGCATCTTTTCCCATCAATCTACATTCACTTTTTACAGCTGAGTTCACAAGTAGGGTAAATTTGTAGGCCCAATTATCACAACTCCTTAACCTCTTCCCTTCAATGTCCACTCTCCCTTCACTTTTCTTTCCATTTAGCTGATCCTGTCCTCAGAAGGTCCAGCTAAAAAATAATAATAATGGAACTAACACGAGGTTTGTTGCCATCCCAGTGTTCAAGTTGCTTGTGGGTTCTAGGCCTTCCCACACCCTGTGTCTGTCTTGGTTATTTAGATTTTAAGCTCTTCAGAGCAGAGGGTGTTTGTTACTTTGTTTGGACACCATTCTTGGTTGATCTTCAAGCGCTACTGTAATAAACATGATTATTATAATCTTGTCACTCTCATTCTTAAGAAATGGGAGGCAGAGGAAGGCTGAGCAGAAGTGTGATGGTCCACGCCCCTAGGGTCAGGGCAGCATAGCCTATTGGTGTCAGCCTATAAAGCAGCCCTTCATTGCAGAACATCAGGGCCTAACAGCCAGAGTCCATAGAGCCACCCTTTGACGCAGGGCAGCAGGGCCTAACGGCCAGAGTCCATAAAGCAGCCCTTTGGCACAGGGCAGCAGGGCCTAGTAGCCAGAGTCTATAGCATTGGGGTACCCCTTATGGGGTGTGGAAGCCCCACTGGGGGGGCCCAGGCTCACCCAGCTCCATCAGGCCCCAACCCAGGGTCCTAACAGAGGCATAGCAGCTTGCCACTGACTCAGCGGGGGATCCTACCAAAACATGCTGAGTTTCCCCAGGCAGGTGGTACCACTCCATCACCCTCCCTGGGTCACTTCCTACGAGAGTGTGTTTTGGGATTTCCCATGAGATGTCAGGTCCTCTGTGTTTGACAGGGCCAGTTATCTCCAAGAGTTCCTCCAGTCACCGGGGTGCAGGCGGGGCATGCACTCAGGGGCTGTGGCTGGCCCTCCACAGGAGCTTTCCAAGCAGGTCCTTCCCCTGCAGCCTCCAGCCCAGAATGAGCTGGGCTCCCTCCCCTTTATACTACTACAGCACTTGGAGTATGCCCAGTTTTGCCAGGGAAGTGGGGCTTCCTCTGTCAATAACATGGGCTTAATCCTGTCCAGGCTATTGCAGGGTAAGCAGACCCTGTCACAAGGAGGCAGAGGTTATATCCTCGTAGAGTAGCCAGGAGACAATGGAATAAAAAATGAGGAAAGATTTGCACATAGTATTTAATTAGTAAAGGAGGTTCTGGAACATAAGTAAATGCTAGAAGGGACACGGAGTTGTTTTCAGATAACTAGTGAGCATTCTGAATTGTTTTTACTTTGAGTATATCTAAATTGTGTATGTAAGCAGGCTGCTGTTGCAGTGGCATTTCCTCAAAAGTCTCTCTATCCTCTTTTCTCCAGGGCAACCCAAGTAATTTTTGTCCAAGTAAATGGCATTTATTAATGTACAAAAATGCTAATTTTCACTTTGTTTTGGATGCACTGTTTTTTTCCCCTTGAGTAAAGTCCATAAAATAAAATATGCAAATGAAGCACAAATTTTAATGAATGTAGCCTGAAAACTCTTTGTAGAGGGAAGCAATTTTAAACGATTAGAAAGAAAATTTAGATTTAGTTATGGTGCTTAGTCTGAAAGGATATAAAAGCTGCATTTTTTTAAAAAAAACCAGTATCTGTTTATCTCTTTTTAAACAAAGCAGTAGTATATTTTATACCTTAGGAAAACAATATAATGAAAAAAATGTCAGATTAAATAACAATCTTTTCTTCCTGAAGACTGAGATGTTTTTCCATTTCCTAACTTCTGTGGGTGAAATTCACACTTTCCCAACCCCACACTGATCAAAACCTTAGATGGGCACTCTACAAGGGATAAAGGGCTTGGGTTCAGATATCACACCTGCAGAGTACACTAATCTGCTTCTCCTATATTCTTTTCTGACTTCTTTCTGAGTCACTGTACAACAAGGGAAATATCTCCCCACATCCTCCCTTTCTTCACATTCCGATCAACAGCAGTGACATAATGCTCATCGGTTTGCAACTCCACATCAAAGATGCAAAGATATTATGTCAGTGCTTCATTTATTTTCAGGGGCTTCCTGAGCTATTTATATGAGCACCCCTCCTTTTCTGGCATTTCAAAGCCACATCAACTGTTATCTCCTTGGACCATAAAGGAAAAGCAGTTTTAAAGGCAGGCTAGCTGGTCCTAGTAGATGGTGCATGAGACTGGGAGTCCAGAGACAAGTATTCTATTTCTGGCTTTGCCACTGAACTGTTGTGTGATCTTGGGCATGTGACTTTACCTCTCTGTGCCACTATTTCCCCTCAGATGGACTGGTCTATTGAGACGGTAAGGTCATCAGGGCAGGGTCGCTTTGTCACAATGTGTATATATAGCGTATAGCACAATGGAGCCATGATCTCAGTGGAGATCTCTAGGTGCTACTTCAATACAAATTAATAATTGTTACCATTTTTTTTCTGAGTTTGGTGCTTCACAAAGTGAACTTTTCTATCACTACATTGATGGCACCTATTTATTTCAAAGTGATCCTTTTTTAAAACACACAGTTGTCTTCTGAGCCTCGACCACTTTCCCTTTAAATGGGACTTTGGTTTGACCAAGGCCCCTTGTTTTTCTCTGAGACTGGCTTTGTGGTGACTTTCATTTTGTGTGAGATTTTCCAGTCCCATCCTTTCCCCCTCCTGTTCAAATATGCTCCTTCTCACAGCTGCACATCTACTTGGCTAGGTAATTAGGCACCAGGATGAAGACACATTCAATGGGGTCAATAAGGTATTCTCAGTGTGAGGGCAAGGGAGGGAGGGTCTAAATTTTATTCAAGCTGCTAATTTGTATTCAGTTTTCAAAATTCTAAATGCACCAAGTCAGTAAGTTACATTAACAAAAGAAACCATAAGATATTAAGCAAGGAATTACTTCCTTTTTTTATCACTGAATAACACAAAATGAGCAAGGTATTCAGTTATCAGCTTCCCAACTGATAATAGGACTATAATGCAGAACTGTGAGAAGAGCATTTACATAGTGGTTGAACAAGTACTGCCACCTATTTGTGAATAATGTACATGCTCAGTACTCTTATGAGTCTATCTACAACCTTAATTTCTGATCAGAAGTTTGCTCTTTCAATTTACAACCCACCAAAATGTCAGCCTCACAACCAAACATTGCCAAATAATACACTGGAATATATTTACAGGATGGTTTACTCAGATTACACTTTTTTGGGGGTGCAAATTACATTACACTAATATATTGTATGGTTCGTATATGACAGAAAAAATATAGCACTAGGATTCTTTTTAAAATAGATTGTAGACATGTTTTCTTACACACTCTATGGCTAAGGACAGAACTTCGTGTGTTTAACATGTTAAACAAATATATTTACACAAAAAGGCTGAGTGCTGTTTGTACAGCCCCTCTTTTGAATCAATCCTTCTATGTTTCTTTGGGTTTTTTTACAAAAAGATATATTTTTCTGAAAATTATGCAACCACATTTATTTTTGGTGGCAAAAAGCCATTATATGCTTTTTTTGGTTCTCTTTTTTTTTTTTTTTTTGGTTTGGTTCTCTTTAGGCAGCAACGATTTGATACGATAATACAAATAATAACCACTCTATAACATGTAATACTTAAAACATGGCCTCATTGTGCAAGATACGGTACAAAAACAAAGTAGGAAACAGTCCTGCCCTAAAGAGTTTAGAATCTTAATAGACAAGACACCCATAGCATGGGGGAAAAGAGTTTAACACACACACAGAGGGCTTGTTTTCATTGCAGTGGGTGTCAAATTAGCGGGTCCAGTGAAGATCTGCTAAATCAACGGCAGAGTGCTTTCGGGTTGACCCCAGTACTCCAACCATCTTAGAAGATTAAGGTAAGTCGACTGGAGAGCATCTTCCGTCAATGCAATGCAGTGAAGACACCCGGGTAAGTCGACCTAAGCTATGTCGACTCCATCTATGTTATTCATGTAGCTGGAGTATCATAAATTAGGTCAACTTACCCCAGTAGTGAAGATAAGCCCAGAGTTCAGAATCTCAGCCAAACATGTATTTTAGGTCCAAGATGTGTGTAAAATGAATACAATTCTAGTAATTTAATCAGCTATTTAATCACATAACAAAAGTTTAATCTTCTCTTTGTGAAAGGTATACAAACTGATTAACAACAATATAAAATTATTATGGTAAAATAATAAATGTGGCCTCCCTTATTATATCGGTAAGATATTTCTGGCTTTTTTAAACTTCGTGACATAACTATTATCATATAACAAATATGGAATTAAAAGCTGATTTCAAATACATCTCCAATGAAAATTTGTCAGTGTTCCAGCTTTTGTGATTTTACAGATATTCCTTGTCCGATTTTAGTTACACATACTCACTACCTTTTAAAAATAAATATTTTATGATAATTTTTCAAGAGAGAAGATAATCTAGTAGATTTTTTAAAATTGTAAACGCAATTCATATTTTGCCAGAAATTCCTATATTTAAAAAGAAAATACTGCCCTTTTGTGAGCATGTTTGGCTGGGCTTACACTGACTTTGAAGAGGTTTGTATATATAACCCCAGGAGAGTTTCATGGGAGTAAATGAGGACATAATTTGGCCCAGTGTTTGTAAATAAATACACAAGTTATAGAAAGAATATGATTTGTATATCAGTTGTAGAACTGAGGAATGTTAATAACCATCTGCTCCTACATGGAACCACTTGTCTTCACTGATATTACTTGTATGAATGAGGAATAGTAAAGAAGAGTAAAATATTTCACTGAACAAAAATTTCAGAATTTAGCCCATATTTATTTGTGTGGGGTTTTTTTTTTTAATCAGAATTATTTGTAAACTCTGGGAATGATTCTGAGCTAGTGTAACTTATCATAGCTCTATCGTCCTAATGTATCAATGAGAATTTATATCAGCTGAATATCTGCCCCATTATCTCAATAATCCTCGCAATGGCCCAGTGAGGTAAGTGATTAATCGTAATTTCCATTGCTCAGATGGAGAAATTGAGGCATAGAGGTTAAGGCAAACATTTTCACATGCTTATTCTAACCCACGGCGATTCCAAAATTGGTGGATGCCTCTGAAAATATGACTTTCAGCAATTTTTCCAATGCCACAGAGTCAGATCTGAAAACAGAACTCTGGACATCCTGGATTCAAAACCTGGCCCTGATTCAGGAAAGTCTTTCAACATGTGGTTAATTCATCCCATTTCAGGACAGCTCTTGAATACAAGCTTAAAATGAAGCATGTGATTAAGAGCTGCACCTGAATGAGGGCCCCAAGCTTTAAACTACAGCTCAAATACTTCGTCATACCTCTCTTTCTCTCCCACTGAATGCAAGAGATATATTGGAATATCACTAATACCTTGCTTTCTTGCCACACATTGAAAACATCCTGTGCAGAAATATGAATTACCTATGTCACTGAATGTTTCGTCTGATAGGATTATTTTAATATTATTATAGCTGAGTTACTGTGCTGGCTGAGTCTGTGTGTGATCTACAGAAAGAACCTGCTGTGTCTCAGGCAGTAACTCAGAGAGTGAGCATTGGTCTACACTACAGAGTTAAGCTGCCCTGTATTGACCTATAATGATATAACTATAAAAGTGCCTACACTAAAACGTCTCTCCCGTGATGTAACTCACCCACTATGTCAATGTAGTTAGGTCAAAGCCGTGTCAGTGTAGACACTGTGTTGCTCACATTGACTGTTGCTGGCTTTCAGAAGCCATCCCACAGTGCTCTACTCTGACAGTTCAATCAGTGCAAAAGCTCCTGGTTAGGTCGCACACTGCCGACACAAGGAGCAAAGTGTAGACATGTGCAAGCAATTGAATTACTGCAGTGGCTGTATGCTGACATGTTAGGTTGACTTAATTTTGTAGTATAGACATGCGGAGTATGGGTTTCCTGCTTCTGAGGGGAAGGGAAAAGTACACACGCAACGGGAAAGGAGGAGCCTGTATGCCTTCTTCAAGTAATAGGTAGATATGATTCTGTTGTTAAACCGAGTTCATTTCAGGGTAATTATTCTAGGGCCTCCACGTGGCTGGGCTAACCCACAAGTAAGAAGATCATCATGTCACATAACATTATCATTTATTTTGCTAGTTCTTAATATGTGTTGCTTTTCACACATGCAACTTATTACAACTTTGTACTTTATCTTTTCTATGACAGAAATAAACTAAAGTATAAAACTCTGGGATATGACAAGAAGCACTAACAACATAAATATCTTGGCAAAAATCAGCCGCTTATATTCAGACCAAAAATAAAAAACAGACTTTTTTTTTCATACAAGCTATAAAAAATGTCTCAAAGTACTTCACATCTGCTAATACAATCCCCACAGAGATAATCTAGTAGCTGGAGAATAATTATCACAATTTCCAACATCCTAAGGTTGGCAGTGGCACCCTTATTTTTTCATGAACTGAATTCAAGTCAATGAAGTCAGTCATGCTACGAATAAGGAATGCAATAAGGAAACCTGCACAAGTGTCAGTCAAAGATGTAATTTTTCTGTGGCATTTGGATCAGTGCATTGTTTTCTGCTTCATTTAGGTAATAAGAAATATTTCCATATCACTTTCATGAATGACGCTATAAAAATAAAAAGAAAGGTCACCTCTTTCCCCCTTTCTTCCAGCAACAAAGACGGGATAATGCATTTCTTACTTCTAACACTGGACAAAATAGACATTTTTTTTAAAAAAGTTGTTTACCCTAAAATGGAGACTATGAAGATGGCCATCTTGAAATTAACTTTCCTATTTAAAACTAAAAACCTGAGTACAAATGTTCCATTGCACATGCCCAGAGCACCATATTGTAAGATAATAATCTCATTATTATAAAATGCTTTCCCTTTACCCATCAGGGGCGGCTCCAGGCCCCAGCATGCCAAGCATGTGCTTGGGGCGGCATGCCACGGGGGTGCTCTGCCGGTTGCTGGGAGGGCGGCAGGCAGGCTGCCTTCAGCTGCATGCCTGCGGAGGGTCCACTGGTCCCACGGCTTCGGTGGAGCCGCGGGACCAGCGGATCCTCTTCAGGCATGCCTGCGGGAGGTCCACTGAAGTCACGGAACCAGTGGACCATCCGCAGGCATGCCTATGGGAGGTCCACCGGAGCCGTGGGACCGGTGACCAGCAGTGCGTCCCCCGCGGCATGCTGCCGTGCTTGAGGCTACAAAATGTCTAGAGCCGCCCCTGTTATCCATTATCTATCTAGCTTCATTTTTGTCCCTTTAATGCCTCTTCTCCTATCTGAGTCCTATCTTGCAAGCCCACCATGTTTATAACTTGCATACATTTCAAGAGAACTTCCGTATGCACGTTTTATATGTACAAGCCCTCTGTCATCTGTGTTATCTATTCATCTTGTGTGTCTGTGATTTATATGTGCCAATAGTATCTGAAGAGTATAGAATACACATTTCCTACAATTTCTGTACCAAGATGTGAAGTAAATAAATATTGTATCACAGAACATGGATATTCAATCTACCCTGTGCTTTAAGTAGGTAAAAATCTAAAAACTATTTCAGAATCTCATAATTACCACCATTAGTCTCAGCAAAGAATGGACCACAAGACCAACAACACAGCAGAATAAAAAGCATAAATACCAAAACCTCACTAACTGATTGTTGTTTTAAGTGCAGTATTTCCATATTATGAAACTCTAAATTATTTTTAGTTTCCTGTACTTTATGTGATCCATGTTTGACAAACATAATGAACATATTATGTAAAATGATTATTGTACACTATGAGGGAAGCATTTGGTCCTCATCAAAGGCAAATCACATCCCCAATTTGGTTTAAAAAGATATTTTTGGATTATTCATGCAAAAAGTGTTTCTGTTAAATTTGTGCATGTTGTGGTGAATCTGATAATGAAGATACAGTTGAGAAAAAATGGAGAAAATTTTGTTGTAGGTTGAACATAAAAAAATAAAACTTTAGCCCAAAGGGATTTTTTATCTCAAATTTATTAAGTTTAAAAATATGAAGTTATAAAATGATAATGCTCTCTCAAGCTTATCTATAGCAGTGTTACTGTGCCAAAATAGTGCCTGTTAATTTTCATACCGCATAATAATCACAGATATATATGTAGATAAAGTCAAATACTGAACCACTGCAAATGGATGCAGCAAAGAAGCTTGTATCATTCAACAATCTTCTTGGATCTCTCTCAATTTTTCTATCTGTGCATGTTTTCATAAGTGCTGATTACCATAATGCAGTGATTCCCAAACTTGTTCCACTGCTTGTGCAGGGAAAGCCCCTGGCGGGCCGGGCTGGTTTGTGTACCTGCTGCGTCTGCAAGTTCGGCCAATCATGGCTCCAGGCCAATGGGGGCTGCTGGAAGCAGCAGCCAGCACATCCCTCAGCCCGCGCTGCTTCCAGCACCTCCCATTGGCCAGGAGCAGTGAGTGGGAGACCCGATCGGCCAAACCTGCAGACTTGGCAGGTACACAAACCGGTCCAGCCTTTCAGGGGCTTTCCCTACACAAACGGTGGAACAAGTTTGGGAACCACTGCCATAGTGGTTTAGGACCTCCAAAAGAGTTAAGCAACAGACAGCATGAGATCTAATTTTTCTCTGGACCTATGTTTTTTGTTCGATCTCCATTTTTACACTCTGGGCTTGTCCCCCTCACCCTGCTGGATTACACTGTATGTGTCTCCATTTGTGTTTATTAAATAAAATTTCAAAACCAACACCAAAAATTACAGTCACAACTGGGACCAATCTCAAAAGCAAACATCTGAACCCTTTCCATGCCACACTCTTAGTGATGAAAAATGAAAGTTCTGTTTGATATCATAGGCTCTCATACCAATTGCCGTTTTGATGAATTCATCTGTTTTTTTTCTAACCCATTGCTAGCTCTACAACTACATAAAGAGTAGGAGCTCGAGTTTCAAGTGAGTTGTTCTGCACCTGAAAACAGGCTGAAGAGTGGATTTGCCAGAGATAAGATTAGTTTTAACTACCACATTAACAACTGTCAGAGTCTCAAGGAAAATATGCAGCAAATGTCTGGTCTTACTTATTGAGGGAGATGCCAAATCCTCTGGTGACTGGAAAAGTCCAAAAGTCAATTGGCTTTAAGCGTGGCCACACAAGAGTTCTGAGGCCATGTGCAGACATTAAAGGAATAGAATAGTAGAAAGTGTTCTGTAGTTTCCTCTAATCTCCAGGCTTCCTAACGACATCCTTTATCTACTCTGTGCTTCCCTTGTAGGTTAACTCTGGCGTAAATTTACCATAAATATGCACCACTGTATACCCTGTACTTAAGGGAAAACTATTATGCCCAAGGTACAACAGTGTCCCACTGAGATAACCTTGTGGACAATTCAAAACTGCTAAATGGTGTTTTTAAAAATATTCCTTAAGGCTCCTCTGATATAGCACTATCCTAAACTGTAAGCCAGTGTGCTGTTACCTGAATTTGTCCATGGGAGATACAGCCTGCTGTTGCATGAAAAAAATACCATTTTACGGTCTGAAGCATATTTTTCCCACTAGTTAGCCCTTTTCTTCCTCTATAGCATTTCCCAGCTATACTGGAAAATAAGTGGCCATCTCCTACCCTCAGATGCATGAACCCTCTGAAAAATAAATATACCTTCAAGAAAGCTTCAGGGCACAATGTCTCCAAATCCCTTTCTCTAGGTTACATTTATTGCCCCAGAGCCTCTGAAAAAAATAATCCTGTCAATATGACCAATAATTTTCCAGGAGGAGGACATACATTTGCCACATAAATGCAAATAAATAATAGAAATGTTTTAATTAACATCAACCTTTCTGCCAATGTCAGGGTCTATCTCTTCCACCCCAAGACCACCTTCTGCTTCAATTTAGCTATCGAATCATCACTGAAGGTTAGTCCCAGACAATCTATAACCCCAGGATGGCTTGTCACAATATGTGACTCCTCTGAAAGAACAAAAGAGCACCATGAAATCCTCACCCACAAAGCCTTGTTCGTATTAATCACCGCTCTAGTTGAAGCAGAATAATTGTTTAAGGTATCAAAAAATACATTTCTATCTTCCTGTACTGTCCACCGCACTGTGAAATAATCTACATGGGTAACAACTTTCATTGACAGAGTGGAGTTTCTCTTTCCTCTACTCTGCCCATTTAAAATCCACAATCTCCTGTTATCAAACACAGCCCACAGTAAAAGGTCCAAAGAAAAACAATTTAACAATTTACTCAATGGACAATATTGCCTTATTCCCCTCTACCCATTTACAGAAGGGATGCCCACTTCATGAATTTACAGGATCCATAGCCAGATAATAAACTGTGAGGGAATATCACATTGAGACAACCTTAAGTAAGGCATGTTTGCTCTATCACAAGTGTGGACCTGATGTAAGGACAAATCTAACCTTCCCGTTCAACTCATCCTCCATTTTCAAATAATTCCTGAAAATTACACAAAATGTCTGCTACTGTGTCACATCGAGCTGCATTAGACTGACGGGGATGCAATACTTTATTTTTCCCCAATCGCTTGGCTAAAATGGAAGCCAACGTTTTGTGGTTCATGTTTAAAAGGGCTACAGCATCCAGTTCCTCAAGGAGTACTTCTTAATAGTGCTGCAAGCATGGGTGGATCACAAGAACCATTTCATCAGCATCAATGTGGGATGGTTGGTAAAGGTGCATGATGCTCGCATCTTTCGGAACTCTGGACTGTTGAAAAAGCTGCAAGAAGGGACTTTCTTCCCAGACCGTAAAATTACCGTTAGGGATGTGGAAATGCCAATAGTTATCCTTGGGGACCCAGCCTACCCCTTGCTCCCATGTTCAGGAAACCATACATAGGCAGCCTGGACAGCAGTAAGGAGCAGTTCAATGTGCCTTTGGATATTTAAAAGGGCGCTGGCACATTTTGCTAAGTAGGTTAGACCTCAGCGAAAGCAATATTCCCATTGTTAGTGCTGCTTGCTGTGTGCTCCATAATCATAAAATATCAGGGTTGGAAGGGACCTCAGGAGGTCATCTAGTCCAACCCCCTGCTCAAAGCAGGGCCAATCCCCAAACAGATTTTTGCCCCAGACCCCTAAATTGCCCCCTCAAGGATTGAGCTCACCACCCTCGATTTAGCAGGCCAATGCTCAAACCACTGAGCTAGCCCTCCTCCCTGTGAGAGTAAGAGGGAGGCATTTATGGCATTTATGGTGGGGTGGAAGGTCAAGGCAGATCACCTGGTGGCCAATTTTTAACAGTCAGACACCAGGGCAATTAGAAGAGCACACCAAGACATGCTGTGCATCAAAGAGGCTTTGAAAAACAGTTTCATGACTGACCAGGCTATGGTGTGACAGTTGTGTGTGTTTGTCCTTGATGCAAAGCTGCCCCCTGTAAGCCAATCCTCCTTCCCCCTTCGACCACAGCCAACAAAAGAAATAAAGTCCCTATTGTTCTGAATCCATTCATTCTTTATTTATTTATTAAAAAAAACTTGAAATCACTGACAACGCTGACTAGTAAAATGAAGCCTAGTGTACAAAGGGTTTGATAATGGGGTGGGGTGGGGGAGGAGAGGAGGACAAGGCCACATGGCTTATTGTAGCCACACCACAAATCAAAGCTGTTTGAATGCAACCTTCTATTTCTTAGGCCATTCCCTGGAGTTGAGTGGCAGGGTGCCCGGATCCTCCCCCACATGTTCTTGGACGTCTTGGTGAGAAGGATATGGAACTTGGCGAGGAGGGCAGGAGGGTACATAACGGCTGAAGCAGGGATCTGTAGTCTAGTTGCCTTTCCTGCAGCTCCACCAGATGCCTCATCATGTTGGTTTGCTCCCCCATTAGCCTCAGCGTCTCCTCCTGCATGCCTCTTCTATGATCAGCTGCACATCATTCTGAGGGGGACCCTACCAGTACCCCAACACTCTCCATGAACACATGCAAGGTGGCAGCCTCACGCAACATGGATGAGGATTTTGTGGATGAGGAAGAGGAGGAGGAGAATGCACTACAGGCAAGCAGAGAATCCGTTCTCCCTGGCAGCCAGGACTTTTTCCTCACCCTAGAGCCAATACCTTCCCATGGCCTATTGTCGCCCCGGGTCAGACCATTTGCCTATTTTGTCTGTAGGCTTACCTGAGCTCCTTAATTTTAATGTGGCACTGCTGTGCATCCCTGGTGTAGCCTTTCTCCACCATGCCGTGTGTGATTATGGCATATATATATGATCATATCTTCTGCTGGATCAGAGTTCTGCTTACACAGATTTCTCTTCCCATACAGCAATCAGATCCAGTACCTCCCATGCAGTCCATGCTGGAGCTCTTTTTTGATTCTCCGGAGGCTGCATTGTTATCTGTGCTGATGAGCTCTGCGTGGTCACCTGTGCTGGTGAGCTCTCCACGCTGACCAAACAGGAAATGAAATTCAAAAATTCCCGATGCTTTTCCTGTGTATTCCTGGCTAGTGTATCAGAGTTGAAAGTGCTGTCAAGAGCGGTCACACTGGAGCACTCTGAGATAGCTCCTGGAGGCCAATACCATCAAATTGCATAGCACTGCATCTACACTACCCCAAATTCCACCCAAGAAGGTCTATTTTAGCGATACTCCCCTCATCGAGGAGGAGTACAGCAGTCGATTTTAAGAACCTTTTAGGTTTGCAGAATGGGGTTGGTTGTATAGACACATTCATTATAAAATCAACCTAATATGGCTAAATTTGACCTAACCTCATAGTGTAGACCAGGCCCACGTCAATACTGAAATCTTTTTATTGAATCATTGCATTCAACCAGATTGAAATTTGCATAAGTATGTTTGATCTAGCAGTTTCACTTAGAGTTCTTCATTTCTCCTTCTGAACTGGTTCTATCGTGATGTTTTGTGCTGTTAAACCTTTGCAAACATTCCTCCCAGTAGTGGATGAATTTCTGTTGTCTTGTAACATACAAGCCTGATCTTACTCAGGGTCTAATCCAAAGTCTATTGAAGAGAATGGGAGTCTTTCCATTGACTTCAATGGGCTTTGGATCAGTGCCACTTCAGTGTACAGGAATAGGGTAGTATCTCCTCTAAATAATTTGTGAGCCTTCTAATGGTGCTCACTGGGTTCTGTGGTTGAGAAACAGCATGATGTGTTTAAATAGGCCAGTCACATTTGTATATAATTAGTAAACACAGTTATTGTGCCTCTGCGATTTCTTCATATTGTTGTTTTTGTTGTGTAAAGAGCAAAAGACAGAACACTCAGACAATTTTGTCTGCTTAAAGCTGGCTTTGAGATCCTTCAGGATGAAATCTCTATGTAAATGTGAGATATAACTAGTTTGTAAAAAAGCTCTTTAGCTCATGTTTAGACATAATTAATTTCAATTTAGATTATCTTTTGCAAATAATAAGATTAGTTAAACTGTTCATCTAAGCATCTGTATACAGTTCCCAGCAGTCAGCTTCTTTCACACTGTGTAAATTTGTCAAGCAGAAATCTGTATTCCTGATGTCAGGGAAGCACATATTAGTTTTACATTCAACTGGGTTTCAGTTTGGGATTTTCTTAATAAATATATTTCCTCCACAAATAAAGCGTGGGTTAAGACTAAAATCCTGTCTTCTAACATGAAGTAAGGTCTTCTGAATAATGCAATTCATTTTATTTGCTGATAGAGAAGGAAACTATTTTTTTTATATAATTCTGCAAGTGTTACAATTGATACTAATTTAAAAACTGACTCTTCTTTCAGCCATACAATCCAAATCAACATTAAAAAAATAGAAGTCCCAGTCATGGAGAAGGACTCCACTGTGTTAGGCACTGTACACATACTAAGTCAAAAAGCCATCCCCGCCACAAAGATTTATACAATTTATGTATCAGATAAGAGACAGTAGATGGTTAGCCAAAGGAAACAATAAGCCTGTTGGTGGGCTATAGACATTGCAGGGCAAAAGTCTCTGGAATAATTTTGTGTTTCTCTTTTGAGAAACATGCTTGCAAGAGACAACTGCACTGCTTCAATTTACTGGATTAGTGAACAAATAACCAAGGGTGGGATGGGGGGAGGGAGCTTGACTAAAAGATGACTCAAACAATATAACCAGGAAGTATCAACTGCGCTTGTGCTACAACTAGCAAATTCCTGACTCTGTGACTGACTTCACCCTTAACCCTACTTTTAGCGCTCTTGAACACTCTGTCTCTCATCAGCCGTAGCTTCAGTAAAATAGAGGAAAAGCAAACTAAGGCACCGGAAGTTGCACTGTCCTGCAACATTTTCCCTTTCTTCATGAACAGTCACCTGAAGAAAGACTCTGAGCTGAAATAGAGACTTCCTTCATATCTTCAACAAATACTAACAACAACAATGTACAATTAAACAAGACTTGAAACCTGCAGCATCCTATGTAGTTTGTTCATAAATAAGACTATAGGTCCTTATAGATATTATCCTCTTTCTTTGTAAAATCATCTTATGTGTATTCAAAATAAAAAGTGATCAGGGTTAGCATATAAAAGAATTTCATTCACTACTACCTGATACACTGCTCTACAGCCAAAATGCTTCTGAAATAAATGTAGTCAAACTTTACTAATTCTGGGTCACTGAGAACGAAAATGATGCTTCAAATTGTTGATTGGCTCTAGTCTAGCTGTTGGGCTCCAGACTACAGCAGTGAAATCTCCTGGCAGGTGATGTTAGGGTTTCCATGTTCCGTGACCATCAAAAGGATCTTGTCCCATTCTTCTTCATGGAAGGTGATCTTGTAGCCTGCAACAACATCGATGGTGTGATGGCAGCCCTCAACATCGTTCATGTCCGATGAGTAGTAGACTGTTCATTGATTATCGAGATGAGTCTTCAAGCTGTTTTGCTGGCATAAGTGGCAATGGTTTGCCATCAATTCCAGTTGGTCATGCAGTCCATAAGAAGGAAACCTATGACACATGGAACAACTTTTGAGGTGCATAAACTATGACCAACATCAGTGGCAGCTTTGTGGCGATTTGAAGGTTGTTGCCCCCTTTGCTTGGTCTGCAGACTGGATACACAATACTGCTGTTTTCTCTGCGAACGATAGTCGTGCAAGAGATTCCCACTACATCAAGAAAGATTGGCCACTCTGACAGTCATTGGAGCCTGGGAGGAAAAGTGTTCAGGCATCCACACTTGTTGAATCAGGAAGATTTTGTTACCACTCTTACACATCAAGCTGGTCTGATGAAGAACTTGATCAAGGGCATTGACAAAAACAGCAGCAGCTTTTCAAGTACCTTCCATTGAAAATTTCCAAGGTTAGTGAAGCTAAGATAAGAGAAGTTGGTCTTCTGTTTTGGTCCTGCAGATTTCGTGAACTTTTTCGAATGATGACTGGACCATGCACTGTTGTGGGCAGGAAAGAGGCATGAAAGCCTTCCCAGTTAGTTGCAATAAATTTTTTGAAACAACAAGAGCAGACAAACTCAGGTTGTTGGTGGAAAATCCTTCAAGGCATACAAAGCCTTGGTTGCAACATGTCCACGAAGATTACATTTTTGTGCACTCTCATCTAGATTTCTTTTCCACCAACTGCGGAGTAGCCAGTGAGCGACAAGCACGGCAGCGCATTTCACAGGGACTTGCAAGAATGGAGGAAACGCTAGTAGGGCAATGAGGCCCTCAAAGCTTGCCAGACTGATGGCGGACAGTGAACAAGAGATAGCCTCATTTAATGAATACAAGAGACAGCCAAGAAGCCTGAGTAGGACACTGAAACTAGGACTAAACTATATACATATCATTTTTTTGCCTTTTGTTTCAAATAAATTTCTATTATATAACCCTTTTGCTGATTTCTTTAAGTGTACATAACAGGACCAGGTGAAATATTATCATGTAAAGCAACCATAAATACATGAAAAGACCTAGGTTTACAATTTATGATTAAAACTCTACTATCTACACAATATACATAGACATAAAATGTAAAAACTTAAATATCTTAGAAACAGTAGCCAATCAGTTGTTTTAATTGTCATATTTAATTCAGCACATCAAAATACAGAATAAATAGCACATTTTATCTCTGAAGCAGATGACTTCTCAAAAATTATAGACCAGTGTAATGAATAATACTCAATAAATGCATATTTGTCACAGTATAGTAACTTTTCCAAGACTGTCACATCCCAAATCATTTGTACTTGTTTATTAATGCGAGAGACCATGGAATGTTTGCTGGTCAATATGATAACATATTTTGCTCCCATAATTCAGTGACTGCTTGGTTTTCTATCTAATTTATTTTTGGTTGTGTTAGGAAACAGACCTAGCAAATAGGATCATGGCAGTAAATCTCCCTTAGGCTCCACAGTTTAAGTATCTGATCTCCAAAGTTAGCCAGTTTGAGAATAAAGCCTCTCTATACATAATTCCTCCAGCATTGTGATGAGCATTCTGCAATGAGGACTTAGTCTTGCAAGATAATGTGTACTCTGACTTGATCCACTAAAGTATTTAAGCAGATGCTTAACTTTAAACATGTAAGTAGTTCCACTGACTCACTGTTATGTAAAGTTATGCACATGTGTAAGTCTTTGTAGTATCAGGATCTTAAACTGGAGAAAACCAGGGCTCCCAAACATTTGGGGAGCAAAATTATTGATCTCTTTAACTAGGTTCTTCTACCTCCAGTGATGAAAGTTTTTATTGAATCAATGAGCTTCTTAAAATAACTATTAGGCAATTTTGATAGAGGTTGGTGGAACAATTTATTACATTAATTAATAGCTGTTATTAAGATCTTTCCATCCATCAGGATCTCTTTATGTTTTTTCAAAAAGAAGTACAATTATTAAAGTAAAAGGAATTACATGATTTAGGAATACAGATCCCTAATTTGCCTTAATAAAATTTGGCCAATAAATGAAACAGCCCTGCAGCCTGAGACCTGTGAGCCCGAGTCACCTAACATGGGCCAGCTGAGGGCATACTGGGTAGACATACCCATGCTTTCTTGGCCATTTTACTCTTTGCAGTTGGTCTCAACCACAAATGCATAAGTTTTTCCTATGTCTGTGTTCTGTCGTGGTTTCTCACCATACCTATTATCCTGCAATCTTAGACGTCAAAGATTAGAAAGAAATATGAGGACATGTTACATGCATAATGATTTTCATACCCTGTATATCTCTTATTGATCTGATTCAGAAGGCAAAGGAGTCCAATGCATCAACAAATAAAGGTAAGAGGGGGTACATCTGTCTTATCTGTCTTTTAAGAGCGAAAAGGGAAGGTCATCGTTGTCCTCAATTTTATACAAAAGCTTAATCCATCAAATAAAATGTTCTGGAAATCCTAGTCTGAGTAGTGTTTGAAATAAGTGCTTCTATTCAAAATGATCAAGAGCATCCAACAAGATTGCTAATTGTGGTTGAAACTTCAACTGAACTGAGTGAAGTGCATTTAACATGCCATCCTCCTGACATTATTTGCTCATTGACAGCCTCCACTGAGTTCAAGCTGATCCCTGTACATCTAAACACAAAGACACTATCTTAGCCATTCTTTTCAATCAGATGGGAGATGGGCCCATGGCTCTCTTGATGGGAGATGGGCCCATTGCTGCTTCAAATGTTAAATAGTCTTCTTTCTTAGGGTCTCACAGTGATTTTGGATTCGTATATTGACTCAGCGATATTGACGATATACTTTGACAATAAAGTTAGATGATAATTAAAAAAAAAACTATGGTGGAAGAGAAGATCTTTTCCACCTTTTTTGAAAGCAAATTAATAAGGTCTCCATATGGGATTATCAAAGGATTATAAGTACTAGGTCCCCAACATTTCAGTGGAATTTGGACACTGAACTCTCTCCTTTGAAAATACCAGTCTCACTGCTTTCCTACTATCAAGGTTTTTTCCCCCACTTTGAACTTTAGAGTACAAATGTGAGGACCTGCATGAACACGTCTAAGCTTAATTACTAGCTTAGTTCTGGTAACACTGCCACCACCCAGAAATATCAGTGTCTGGGGCACTACCTGTCCCCCCAAAACATTCCCCTCCCTAGGCTGACTTGAGGGACTTCATCAATTCCCTGGGGAACACAGATCCAAACCCCTTGGATCTTAAAACAAGGAGAAATTAACCATTCCCTCTCCTTTCCCCCCACCAATTCCTGGGGAGTCCAGACCCAATCCCCTTGGATCTTAAAACAAGGAAAAATCAATCAGGTTCTTGAAAACAAAGCTTTTAATTAAAGAAAGAAAGGTAAAAATTATCTCTGTAAAATCAGGATGGAGAATGTTTTACAGGGTACTCAGATTCACATAGCCCAGAGGAAACCCCCTCTAGCCTTAGGTTCAAAGTTACAGCAAACAGAGGTAAAAATCCTTCCAGCAAAAAGAAACATTTACAAGGTGAGAAAAACAAACATAAGACTAACACGCCTTGCCTGGCTAAATTACTTACAAGTTTGAAACAGAGGGCTGATTCAGAAAGATTTTGGAGAGCCTGGATTGATGTCCCTCCCTTTATGTCCCATCCCTCTCAGTCCCGACAGTGAACAACAAGAACAAAAAGCACAAACAAAGACTTCCCTCCACCAAGATTTGAAAGTATCTTGTCCCCCTATTGGTCCTTTGGTCAGGTGTCAGCCAGATTTACTGAGCTTCTTAACCCTTTACAAGTAAAAGAGACATTAACCCTTAACTATCTGTTTATGACAGCTACTATTCCATGATTTAACAGCTAATAAAAGTTCAGCTAGCATGTTGTTTTCCTCAATAGAGCTCTCCTGGGGAACAAAGTAGCCAAACTTAGACTAGTTCAAAGAGACCTCATTACAGAGTCAGGGTTTTCTTTTTCCTTTTTGTTGTTCTAAATGACATTGGTATGGATGGGATGGCAGAATTCTGATTGAATACATGTGGGGGTATGCATGTGTCCACTGGAAGTGTTAATTGCGTAACATTATCTGGAGATAAGTTATTTTTTTTCCTCTAGAAACCATGCTAGGCCCCTATGCCTTTAATTTGCCATCTTATAGTAGAAACGGCACATCACATGGATTGTAGTTTCCATTTCATTACACTCACAAGGTCATTCTCCCTGTGATTTTGATAATTTCCTACTGATTTTTTTAATCTAAACAGTGCTCATACAGTCCTTCAAGCTGAGTGATTTTTTAAAAAATGAGTTAGCTTGGAATCCTCAGGCTTTCTTGCTGATCTGATGTTATGGAGGTAGCTTTTCCTTCAACACTGCTTTGTCTACATCGAATGACACAGGATAAAGCATAAAGCATCACTGCGGGAATACTACTGTACTGTATTGTACTGCACTGAATTCCCATATGACCATGTAAGCCAGCAGTACAACCTCTTTGATCCAGCCCCCTTTGTTTAAGCAAACAATACAACCCCTTTGTTCAAGTGGGGCTTATAAGGAACCCCACAATTCCATTCTCCTCCCTCCTGGTGACCTGTTGGCCATTTCTATGTGCAAAAATTGCATTGCTTGAACTATATCTATGTAGTTAAAAATGGTATAAGCCCCCGCCACCGTCGTTAGAACACAGTTATACCAATAAAAACATGCATACATAGTATAGTTTATTCCTAAATGGAGGAGGGGGGCTATACCATTATAAGGCACTTTTATATCAGTGTAATTGTGCCCACACTAGAGGTTATACCAATATAATCATTTTGTTTTTTAAAAAAAAATCACACCCCTAGCCAAAGTATTTGTACCAGTACAAAATCTAGGTGTAGACCGTGATTTAAATACTTCTTGTCTAATGATGATGCTTAGGGGTAATGTAAGATAATACAGTTATTAAAGTCTTACTCAGATATTATGATGATATATTTAAAGTCTTGCATCCACTTTCTTCCCTGGAGGATCTGCCAGTGAAGAAGAATCCTCCAGTGGTATAAAGCTGGCATTCTGGATCCCACACTGGGGGTTAAGAGGGGATGTGGCCAGTCATTCCTATGCCCTGCTGATCCTGAGCTGTTGGATCAGCCTGCTGGGGCTGTTGACAGCTGATGCAATTTAGAACAGCTTTTAGGAGTACCAGACCAACATAATTATACACATAATAAATAAATAACAAGCAACCTCCTATGCATACTCCCTCTTGAGCTGTGTTGTGCACTCAGCCATGGCCAGAGTCTTTATTATATATAGTTGCCTACTAAAGCTTGATGCCAAGAGCCAATGTTTATCAGTCATTCCACTGGTATGTGCCAGGGGTTGGGGCATGAGATGGTGGTAGAAGGGGACTAGCAACTTAGTAGTGTGGCTGCATTACCATCAAAGAAAAATAAAAAGAGCATCGACATGAAATGTTGGTGAATGTTAACTTCACCCTATCCAGGGAGTTGATTAATGTCCCAATTATTTGAACACAGCATGTTTGTTCTAGGGTTCTCCCTCCTGCTGCTGAATAGCTTTCATGAAGGCTTCTAGCTCTTTGGAGGAATTTAAAATCTTCCTTGTTCACTTATGAAGGATAAGGGCTGGAGACTAAAATGGAGGCTGAATACAAGGCTTTCTCAGAGTCTTTTCACAGCCATTCCACGCCCTCATTGTCTTCATTGTTTCTCTACTGAGGACTAGATGGATGGCAAAGGGATGTTCCAAAGTACTCATCAGTTTCTGTTGTTCTCTGCAGGGCTGCAACATTTGTCTTTCAAAGTATTTTAGTAGCTTGACAATAGCTCTAAGCTTTTCTAGAATATTAGAACGCAAGAACAGCCATACTGGGTCAGATCAATGGTCCATCTGGCCCAGTATCCTGTCTTCCAACACTGAACAATGCCAGGTGCTTCAGCGAGAACGAACAGAATAGGCAATCATCAAGTGATCCATCCCCTGCCACCCACTCCAATCTTCGGTTAATCAAAAGCAAGAGATATCCAGAGCATCCCTGAATATCTTGGCTAATAGCCACTGATGGTCCCTTCCTCCATGAATTTATCTAATTCTTTTTTAACCCTGTTATAGTTTTGGCCTTCACAACATCCACTGGCAACAGGTTCCACAAGTTGACTGTGCGCTGTGTGAAGAAATACTTCCTTTGGTTTGTTTTAAACTTACTGTCTATTAATTTCATCTGGTGACTCCTGGTTTTTATGTTATGTGAAGGGGTAAATAATGCTTCCTTATTCAGTTTGTCTATGTCACAATTTACATAGACCTGAATCATATACCTTCTTAGTCTTCAGTTTTCCAAGCTGAAAAATCTCATTCTTTTTAATTTCTCCTCATATGGAAGCTGTTCCATATCCTTAATCAATTTTGTTGCCTTTCTCTGTACTTTTTCCAGAGATGGAATGCCTTCTGAAATACATTTTTCCTAGAGATAGTAAATTAATTCCTTGACACTGCAGGGGCCTCTAACATTAGTGCATCTTGATCCCTCCTGGTGTCTGCCTGTGGCACACAGTAGTTTAGTCTTCAGAGGACTATAATGCTTTGGTCTGATTCTGGTTGCTAGGCTTGGTGAGCGATTGGATGGGTACTATTTAGTGGTTTTTGACATCCACGAGGTCAGACTGATTATCATTTCTGGCCTAAACTCTATGATAATATTTCTTAAAATGAGAGACTGGGGGTTAAATCTAGATTCCGTGACTAAATCCAGCCTGGTGAAGGTGAAGGCTGCTTCACTGCTAGGGCTGAAATTTATCATGTGTTTTTAGGCTGATATTTAGATCTGGCTGCTGAAGCTACTCCACACTATGAGGTAGTTAAAAACTATTTCTAACTAGTCTTTCAACTAAAAATAATGTTTTGAGCCTTTGTATAATTAAGTGAACGGTCAAAGCAAGAAAAAACATATAAAATGGGCCAAATGGATCCCTGGCATGCAGTAGATTAGATGTTTCATCAGAAAAAAAAAATGTCCTATAATTTCTTTGAAATCTTACTTTAGTGACCACAGTAATCACTCTTAGGATGCAAGGTAATTATTAAGTACTGATGTTTATTTTGTTGTTTTCTTTGCAATTATTAGTTTCAAATTATTGGTTCTCCTCTGTGTGCAGTACTCCAAATGAAAGGAAAGGTTCAGAGAAATACCTGGGCAATAAAGCATTTGCTTAAGAGGCTGAACAGAAGTTTATTGCAACAGAATTATTGAAAGAGTTTTTGACTATACATTTTCCCAGGGCTCTTTACCTTTCCTGGGCAAAGGTGTTCTTTCTGTTCACAGCTCCTCCAAAAATGTGTTTCTTCAGCCTTCTCTGACTGTCCAACTGTTTAACCAATAAAGGGGAAAAGTGCCCATATTGTTGTCCCGCAGTACTCTCATTTGCTCCTGTGTTCCATTCCCTCCTTTTTTTTCTTCTTCTCTCTGATTTGTACCAGCTGATTGTGAATAGTTCTCTCTGAGTGTTTGATATTGCAGTCACTGTTGGTTGGTTGTCATTGGTGAGACATATAATGTTATAATTTCTTGTGCACCTTACAGGTTGGGAACCCCTGCTGTATATGGACCCTGCAGAGTGTATCCTGATCTATAGATTATGTATTAATTATATTGATTACTTAAAAATTCTAAGTTATCACTTTGAGGGTTGATAGGTTCTTGTCCCAAGACCAGGCCCAGTATTATTTAAATGATTATACAGTTGGGAATCCCAATGTGCACAGCTGCACCACTCACGCTACAGGAACTCTTCTATATTTACCAATAGTTTATTAATACAGTTAGTACACTCACAAACACCCCAACTCAGTAAGGTAGATAGAGATACTACAGAATTTACATCGGTACATCCCTATATTCACACCATCCCTTGCAGAACAACCGGAAATGTTAGCTATCATCTTCCACATCACTATTCCCTTCCCCCTCATCACCAGTGGCCATCATTCTGGCACCTCCCAAGGACTACATCTCCTTCTCCTACTGCCCCTAGGCTGGGATGCAACTTTTATAATATGATATGCTGACACCACTATGTGTGATGCATATTCAGTAGATTTGTCTCCCTTTTCCTTATTTGTATATCCTCCTTACTAACGTTGGAGTGCCCTTCTTCAATAGGTTAGTATATCAAGGATCTCAACTTATTATTATATGCGTCAATTCGTTACCATGGCCTTCCTCTAGTTAGGTATCTGCAGATGTAGCTGATGTATCTGTTATGTATATCAATTCATTGCCATCACATTCTTGTGGTTGGATCATGTACCTGAGGTGAGAAATTCTCCTTAAACAATCTATTTTCAGCTTCCCAATACTTGGGGTTTCCGCTGGACCATTTATCTGTTCAAAGTTTATCTGTTCAGAGTTCTTAGGTGTCAAACCTTATGCTAGCTTGATGACACTAATGTCTAACAGCAGGGACTCTCAACCAGGGGTACGTGTACCCCTGGGGTTATGCAGAGGTCTTATCGGAGGTATATCAGCTCAGCTAGATATTTGCCTAGTTTTATAGCAGGCTACATGAAAAGCACTAGCAAAGTCAGTACAAACTAAAATTTCATACAATGACTTGTTTATACTGCTCTTTCTTTCTATTATATACTGAAATGTAAGTATAATATTTATATTCCAATTGATTTATTTTATAAGTATATGGTAAAAATGAGAAAGTCAGCAATTTTTCAGTAACAGTGTGCTGTGACACTTTTGTATTTTTATGCCTGATTTTGTAAGCAAGTAGTTTTTAAATGAGCTGAAACTTGGGGGTATGCAAGACAAATCAGACTCCTGAAAGGTTGAGAACCATTATTTTACAAGATACAGGCCTCTAGGTTCCTTGCATGACTGCTGATTATAATAAAAGCAGCTAAATATAATGAAGGCAAGGCAGTGAATGGTAAGCTAACCCTATGGGCTACAAGAGTTTGGTTGTTAGATCACAGAGGATGGGACTACCACTAAGAGACTTGCCAGGTCTGCAAATTGAAATAACATTATCATATGCTGTGTCACTACTGCATGCATTTTGTTACTATTAGGATATTTTAAATATGATAAAGAGAATGAAGTCCTGCTTTCTTATGAGTTACTGCCCTGATCTTTAACTACAAGAAAAAGAACAATACTATAATTAGACTACTGTATTCATGAAAACTTGAAGTTAATCTTTTATATTAGGAACACACACTTTAGTCTTTCTTTACATTTAGAATTTTTATACAGTTCATTGCATCAACATTGCTCAATGTCGAGCATTCCCTGGCAATTAATGACTGGTTGGAGAAGGTGAGAATTCTGGGTCATTACATCAAGATGAGACCTGAATCAGCAAGATACTTAATCGTGATTACAATGGGATTGCTAGCATGTTTAAAGTTAGGCATGTGCTTAAGTACCTTGCTGAACCAGGGCCAGAGTAGCAGAGGATGGGGTGAGGGAGACAATAGCATTAATGAATATTTTAAGATATTCATGAACTGCTTGGTCCTATTGTAAACTCAAAAGAAGGTTTAACTTCTCAGATTAGTGGTTGTTTTGATCTGCAAAAAATAAAAACTTTATTACCTGTGATGATTAAACTGTGCATTGCATGTGCAAACAGCTTTTTTTTTTTCTTAAATGCCTCAATTGGTGAGGCAATGTTTCTGTGCTTTAATTAGACAGTAGAAATCTATGAGTCTGCCTCCATTTGGCTTTCAGCTGTTTACTTTGTGTCAGTAAAATCCATACACTTTAAAGGAGATCTCAACTATAATTAAAAGTGTTATTGAACTAAACACAATTACCAACGTTTATATCGTTGTGTAATGTTGCTGGCACCAAAAGCGGAATTCAAACTGGTTTTCTTTTTGGCATTCTTGTTAGGCATTTTTTTAAATGCCTTTAATTCAATTCAGGTAATGACAATCACTGCTTCCCAGGCTTGAGAAAGCTCTGCAGTCCTGAAGTTCAGATGTTCAATCTAAATGCTGAGCAACATAAAACTGTAAAATTGAAGCCATCCATATTTCCTTTCTATTATATCTCAAATTCGAATTTGAGTTACTGGATTCTTATTTAGGTTTACAAAAGAAGAGGAGGGGGACATGACTAGCTTTTTGATATCCCGAAGTGAAGACAAAAGTTGAAGCAGCATCACGTGCACTAAGAGTGCAATTCATCCCCACACAGAAGGCCAGTACAAGGGCACACTTAAGCCCTATATTTAGGACTGAGGTGGGGATGGGAAGAATGGGAGGGAAAACTTTCCTTTAATCTTTTCGGTTATAGTAATCCTTGGTGTTATTCGTAAAAATAGGTAAGACAAATTCAGATGTGGATTAATAGTGGTCTTTGAAACACACACAGCCAGATTCTCAAACTAGGTTATGACTGTTTTGCAACACTTAGGTGGCTCAGAAGGGCTAAAATCCAGACACAAATGCCTAGCAAAAAAAAAATCTCTGATGTAGAGAAACTCTCTGCTAGTGCATTTATGCTGCAATCAGTCTCTGTATCTTCTTCCCTCCCCAAACAGTAGGAGCCATGGCAGAGCTCTATTCCATCCTAAGAATCCTCTAATGATGTCGCATTCATTAAGGACACTGCATGAGTTGTAAAAGTTAGAGCAACCTCGGGTTGCACTGAGGCTGAGGTTGAGAATGAAAGAGCCAGAAGCAGCTACCTGAGCCTCTCTCCCACACCAAGTGTGACTCTTGCATAGGAAAAAAAAATCAACTCCATAAAATGAGAATTTTTATGCCTAAATGATCATATAATCTTCAATGATAGGATTCAGATATTGTTAAGACGGTCATGTTTGAAAATATGGTCTGAATTTCAGAGATGCAAATCACTTGCAACTCCCATTGACTTGAATGGTAGCTCCAGGTTCTCAGCACCTCTGAAAATCAAACAATTGGTTTCTTACCTTCAGAAATAACAATTCAAGAAGCTTAAAAATGGGTTTGTCATTCAGGGACCATTGGTTTTCTAAAAGAATTGTCAAGTGTAACAGAAATGGCATTGAAAAATGTATTATTTGGATTTGTCTTGCAACAAGATAAAGTGCTAGCTTTAAATTTTAGCTATAACTCAGAAAAGATTATCATGATGATTTAAAAACAAGCAAGAGTGCAGTAACATTCTATGCCAGAAGAAAATACAGAAAGCAGGATTCAGAAGACAAACCATTTAAAATCTGTTAAAAAACCTAATCTTCCTACAAAAGAATATAAAGTCTATTAATATTGTAGCATGCAATCAAAGCTATGGGTTTTCATCTGATAAATGCAACTGTTTCCACAAATATTCTCAAAACTTTTTACAGACACTTAATACAACCAAATACAACACTTGTTAAAATTCAGTAAATTGAAATGAAATGTCATCTCTTGGAACCTGATTCTGCCAAAACTTCCACCCATGCTTAGCTTTGCACACTACTGAGTGGTCCCTTTCAAGTCAATTAAACTATAAAAGTGTGAAAAGTTCAGTATGTGCATTTGTCTTTGCAGGATTAGGCCCTTTGAGAATATTCAATAAGTGAAAAATAAGGCTAATCATCTTAAGACGGGAAGTCTAAAGGGAAGTACAATCTCATTGAACAGTATTAAGATTCAGGAAATACTGGGAGGGAAAACAAGAAAAGAGGAATCTAATTGTTTTTTCCCTAGAACTTGCTTCCCAAGGGCAAAATGAGAGCGAGCAAGCGAGAAAGGGATTGCACGTGCACTAGAGAGATATGTTCTCTCAGTATATAAAAATGCAGCTTTGTTATTCTTTTATTTTCTCATCACTCAATCACTTCAACTCTTACAGGAAATGCAAATTACAGTAATGAACATTATTTGCATCAGTCTAAGCCAAGCACAAGCAATGTGTTTGAATGCTCTCTAGCATATTAAATTTAGGAATGAAACTCCCTACTTTGATATATGGAGAGCTATGCTTCCCTAAGGAAGACACTTTTTGCATCAGGGCCTCTATTATCTTTAGAATACATATCCTGGGGTTTGGTAGTAATAATTTAGGGTGGCTTTTCGTAAGTTTTCTTTCTTCCCCGGCATTGCATGATTACTTATTGCATTAGAAACTATTTTTACTATGTTACTGTGCACTTCACAATTTGTTTTTCTTTGCTCTGTTAATCCAAGGTGGAGATTCAGTCTAAGCCTGTTGAGAGATTGTGAATTCATTGCACTAATTGAAGTGTTGATTAAAAACTTCTTGCTGGAAAATGAAGGCTCATTTGAGGCATGCCACACAATTTGGGTCTGTTTGGGGACCAAAAGCCTCATTAAAAGGGACCTGCATTAGCTATGCCTTGTGACGATGGGATGGGGGAATCAAAAGACAAGGAGAATAAAAAAGATCAAATCTTACACTGCCTCTAGAAATTTGAAGACATACCATATAATCATAGTTCATAAGTCTGATAAAATAAAGTAACGAGACTCAGATATTAAACAACAGAATTCTTTGGAAACTTTCAGATAAACTTTAAGTTTCACAATGTTAGCTAAAATTCCTAACAGGTAAGAATTCAGATGAGTTATCCACAGTGGATCTTTCAGTTTCTGCTTTTCCCCTCTCTTTGCTTATGTATTGCCATCATCTCATTCCCCTCTGCAAATAAGAGAGCTTTGGTCTCCAACCTGGGGCCTGATCATCCTTTTGGTTGGGGTGCACTGAAGTGATTGGGGGTTGCACTGACCTAACTGACAGGATAATCAGCCTCAGGAGGTCTGCGTAAAGATCTCATGAAGGTCAGCAAAACCAATGAGCACCAGAGGGGGTGGGATGAAGGAGGGTTATGGAAAGATAATGCAAGGAGGACAAAGATGAGAAGAAATGGAACAAGGGAGATTAAACAACATGAATGGAGTGTAATTGGATGGACAACACAGTCCAAATGGGAAAGTGGCAAATAGCAAAATGAAAGGACATGTTGCTTTTCAAATAAACTGAAGGCGAGAGACAGATAAAAGGAGAAGAACCTGATATATGAGATACAAAAATAAAATGGTATGCACATGGATACGATTCATAGATTCCTAGGCCAGAAGGGACTACTGAGATCATGTGTATGCTCTCTTGTATAAACAAGGCCACAGAATTTCTCCAAAGTAATTGCTTTTGAACTAGAGTGCATCTTTTTAAAAAACCTCCAATCTTTTTTTTTAAAATTGCCAATGATAGAGAATCTACCTCAACCCTTGGAAAACTGTTCCAATGGTTATTTATCCTCACTATTACATATAGTTCTTATTGCCAGTCTGAATTTTTCTAGCTTCAACTTCCAGCCATAGGATCTTGTTATACTTTTGTCTGCTAGACCGAGGAGCCCGTTTTCAAATGTTACCTGTCTAGTATTTGGAGACTGTGACCTAGTTTCCCACTTAATCTTCTCTTTGTTCAGCTAAATAGATTTGAGCTCCTTACATCTATCACTATTTGTTAATCATATCACTATTTGCCAAACATTGTCATGGCTCTTCTCTGTACCTCTCCAGTTTATCAACGTCCTTTAATTGTGGGCACCAGAACTGGACACAGTATTCCAGCCATGGTCAGATCAGTGCCAAATACTGATGTAAAACAACCTCTCTACTCCTACCTGAGACTCCCCTTTTTATGCATTCAAGGACTGATTAGCCTTTTTAGCCATAGCACTGCCCTGGGAGCTAATGTTCAGCTGATTATCCACCATGACCTCCCAAATCTTTTTCAGAATCACTGCTTCCCAGGATAGAGCCCCCTCCCCACTCTTGTAAGGCCTACATTATTTGTGCTTAAATGTATACATTTAATTTTTTCCATGTTAAAATTCATATTGGTTGATTACACCTTGTTTACCAAAAGATCCAGATCGCTCTGTCTCAATGACCTCTCCACTTCATTATTTACCACTTCAATTTTTTCGCCAGATGGAAAAAGAAATAAACAAATAAAAGCAGATAAAACAATTACACAGGTTTTAAATTATTTAATTTCATAAGATTCATAGATTAAGATCAGAAGGGACCATTATGATCATCTAGTCTGATTTCCTACATAACACAGGCCATAGAACCTTATCCAGTAATTTCTGCATTAGGCAAATAACTCCTCTTTAATATATTTTTTCTACTTTAATGTATTAGTTTTTCCTGGCAGATGTCCTATGTCTCTGTGCACTTGTAGGAAGAGATAAAAGGATAGGTATTTTGAGTGTGTTTACTATGGTCACAAACTCTGGATTCTACAGTCAAGTAATTGTAATACATACATGTGTATGTAAAATACAAACTCATAATCTACCCACTCCAACCAATTAGTCACAAAGCCCCGTGACTTGTGTAGAAAAGCTAATTGAAAACATTTCCAAATGTTGACAGCTATACACGGATCCAAGAAGAAACAGCAGAGAGGAATAAAAAAATTACCCAATCAGGTTATAGAATTTGAGATTGTAAGCTGCTTTCCAATAGCGTATGACTACTTCTCTATTTCTCCCAATTCTAACCTCCCTCACTAGTTAGTTTTCCCAAAATTCTAAGAATGGTCCATATAAGCTGCATGTGGCAGGAATCATATTGTCGATGGTGTTGTTATTAGGGTAGGGATCCCTTATACTTGTTCAGTTGCTCACATCAATATTCCAATTTAGCTCTTCAGTTACGTGTGAATAGCTAAGTGCCGATGCAGTCACTTTCATTTTTTGTTCTTGTTATATTTTCCATGTAGAGAGGCAATTCTTGGACATGTGTATGTTTGACGATACATTTTCCCTACCTGTCACCCTCTTTCTTTGGAAATCTATAGGTGACAATGCAGATATGTTTTGGACAGACTGTGGAAAACCCAGTGTGGAGCCAGGATGTGTCAGGAGAAGCTATATTTCTACATTAACTATACTGAAGAACTCTTGGGAGACAACAACCCGCTAGACCAGTTAGGAGACACTGCTCTGTATAATTTATGTTGGTATTAGTAAGGATTAACCCTTTTAATCCTTTATTTTATGTATATTTGATTAATTTATATATTAACTATTTTATAGAATCTTTATGATATTAACAAAGAGTATGTTTGAATTTTAAGGCTCAGAACACTCATTCTTAACCTGTAAGTTACCCTATTCAGGAATTTTATGCATTAGACTATATCTAATAATCCTTGGCACCTCCATGTTTATAGAATTCCAGATATTCTTTGAAACCATTCATATATTTGTAAGCATATATAAACCTGGAAGACTGATGAATAATGACTGACAGCAGATGTTTCCTGTGGGAGAATCAATAGGAAAGAATGATTATGGGGTAGGGGAAGACCCACTGAGAGATATTATCTTGAAGAATGTTGGTCCTCTTCACTGGAAATAATTATGCCTTCACACATCAATCTGGTAAACTAAGAATAGGACAATATTAAAGAAAATCCCATCAGAACATAAGAAATGATATCATAACATATTGCTCTTGGAGGGTATTGTTGTCAATGAGGGGTCTTTCTGTCTAAAAACCCTATAGAATGACAGAAGTTTTGGAACTTAGCTGAAGGATGAAACTGAGTATCTTACCAGTTACAATGAAGAAGAGACATAGAACCAGCAATTTACCTTACATCAAGGGTGGTAATGTATTTATTCTTTCTATATTTTGTATAATGCTGTACTAATCTGATTGATAATTTTTGATTAAATAATTCCAGTTGAGCTTGCTATTTGACAACTTCGTCATTAACTACCAACATGCAACATTTGCATTAACAATATTCACATACTATTCTAATATTTTGTTGGCAATATTATGGATCCTTCATTCATCGCAGAATGGTATTTCCATATATAACATACTAATATAGTTAATGTTGTCTTACATCCCTGTCTCTGCTTTTGCTCATTGCAAATTATTTTCATGGCTTGCTAAAATTCTGGCCAAGTTCAAGTTTATATATAGGTCACGTGTAACATAATGTGTTCTAGTGAGCTACACAATGGTTCCTTGCACAAATGTACTCATCCTGTCATGGACTGTTTTATAAGTGATAGCATATCAGAAAAATAAAATGGTTAGATAATATCCATGTTTAAATTTTCTCTTCCCACCTCCCCTTTATTTCACATTATTTCCTACACTTGATGGGAATCATAACGGGTTTTTTGTCTTCCAAAGTTATCTAACAAAAATAATTCAAAATACCACTGCATTCTACAGGCAGCTGCAAAAGTGCAGCAATTCTGAGCACATACCTGATTTTTAATTCTCCTAGTTCTAGGCTTATACAACATTCATCAAAATGTCTAGCTTCATGAACAGCTATGATTGTTTGTTTGTTTTAGCATTTCTCAATGTCTTTTCTAGACTCGATTTTGCACTCATTGACCACACGGGGGAAGAACCCCAATACCTGTATTCCTGAATAATTTGTTATGTTAAATTTAATGTGATCTCCTCCAGTTGCATATTCTTGCACACTGGATCCTCCATCCATCCTCCTTTATCATTTATTTGCATTACAGCAGCATATAGATTTGGGTCCTCATTGTTCTGGGTGTTGTAGAAACAGAGACAAAAATAGTCCCTGCCCCAAAGAACTTAGAATCTAAAAGTACACAGCAAAACAAAAAAACAAAAAACCCATTATACACACTCAGCCATAGCAGCAAGTCTCAGAGCACAAGTCAATGAGTCAGGTTTGGAGGACTCACACTACATGGCTAAAAACAGCAGTGTAGATGTTTTTGCTTAGGCTGGAACCTGGCTTTGAGGCCCTTCCCCTGCTCTGGGTTTCAGAGCCAAGGCTACAGCCCCAGCAGCCATGTGTAAATTATTGTTTTTAGCATCATAGCGTGAGCTATGTGAGCTTGAGCCAGTTGACCTAGGCTCTGAGACTTGCTGATGTGGTTGTATTTTGTTTTGTTTTGTGTGCAGTGTAGATCTAGCTTAAATAGATGAGATAAAACCCAGAAATACACAAACTAAAATATAATAGCCAAGCAGAATATATGGAACATAGCAAAAATATAGTGAATATTATATTTCCCTCCCCAACCTTCCCTTTTGTATTAAAAATCACTAAAACAGCCCCTCTCCCTCCTGTCTGTCCACATTTCACAGCCCATATCAGATGTCCGCTCTTCACCACAGCCAGGCCACAAAAAGAGCTTCAGATTAATTTTGAGGCAGGGAGAAAGTACAAATTGCTCCATAGTGTTTAAAAAGAGCTGCAACCAGTTCTTCTCTTAACTGCCTGTGGAGACTCAGACAGCTCCCAGAAGGTTCTCCTCAGGGAGGGAAGGGGTGGATCAGCTCCTCTAATCCCCTTCTACTACTACTATCAACCAAATGGAGTAAATCTAAACCTGACAGATCAGAGCATCTGCTGTCTTAAGTACTACTTTATCAGTGATATAAAGCTTCATAAACCTGTTATCTGGCATGAATTGGTTAGCCAGTGATGCGTTTGACTACTTAGGACAGTTGACGTGTGTGGCTGGTGTGAATAACCACCCTCTGCCCTTTCACTGATCTGGTGTCAGATTTTCAGAGCATCTGAATTTTTCCATAATGTTATCTTTTCAGATAGAAAAAAGATGCCATCGTATGGAGGTGAATAGAAGGCTGCAGAAATAATGGGTTATATCCTTAGGTGGTGTAAATCACCATAGCTCCTTTGAAGTCAAACCCATTTATGCTGTCTGGTTCTAGTCATTATAGCACAAGCATGTACCTTCTATACTGTGACAGAGAAACAACATTACCAAAAGTGTAAAATATCATCTAAGTTTTTCAGAGCAGGAAGTGTGCCTTTCTTTTAGTTTGTACAGAGCCTAGCACATCTTGGGTGCTACTGTGATAGGAAAAACAACCTGTCTACACTAGGAAATTGAAAATAGTTTTCAGCAATGGCTCCACCAAATCGGTTTTGAGAACAGATGAAGTGCCAATATACCAGATAAAGCACCAGCTCCTGTAGACAGTTTGATATGTGAGAATATCAGTGTTTATTTATTTTTTTAAATAAGTTTCTAGCACTCATGGTTGTGTAAAAAAAAAAAAAATCCTAAAATCATAAACTGAGTGTAGCCTAAAGGTATGAAAACCAGAAGACTAAAAGAACCCCAAGTTTCCCTTTTAAACGTTATGATCTGTAAAACAATCTCATTTTCTTTTGCGGCCTGACTCATGAGTTTTGGATACTTCCTGCAACAGTATTGAAAATGATTTTGTCTGGCCTACACTTATCATTCAGGACAGATTCGGGCAACTTTTACTAAAGTTTGCTATTGTAGTTCTTTATGTCTAATAAAAAGACATTTCAAATGGACTAATAAGCTGTATTAAGAGTATTTACCTGTCTCTTAAGGTTTATGTTTTTGCTGGAGGAATCTATATAGTGTTGCCATATATTGTCATGTTTATCTTTTTGATCTTGTAAATTGTAAGGATAGCGGTTAGTGACTTTATCCATTCCTTTCAAATTGTGGGAAGCAGGATTATCCTATTAGAAATTCATTTTAATTTTGCTGTAGTTAAATGTATACCCTCCCTTCAAGGCCCTTTTACACTGCTTGCTTTATCGTAAATGTGAACTAGGCCCATGCTGTACACTGCTGTAATCCTCCCGCACTGCCTGGACAGATACTTGCAATAAATCATCTGTCTCTGTTTGTGTAGATGGTTAATTCACCCTGAAAGCCAAAGGTTGCTCATTCCCCTCACAGAACTGTTTCCAACGGATGATAGTCTTAGTGTGTTGGACCTCCACATTGGATGGACATAACCTATGACTAGAATTTGTTCCCTTGACCAGCAACTCCCAAATACTTACATCATCTCTAGCTAGATGCTGATATCCTTGCACTCTAAAGAGATGTTAGACACTCCCTCCTCTTCCTTTGTTACCTATAGATAGGGAGAATGATTTCCTCAGTATTTCAGACTTTCAGCAAGGGATATTCCCCCTTAGTATGGGAAGGGACCATGTGGGTCTGTCTACAATAGTTTGCAGTTGCCCTTTTGGTGTCAAATCTTCATCCCAAAATGGGAAGCCCAATACAATCACAAGCTCTTTCTGATGGAGAAACAAACAAGAGAAAGATAGGAAGAAAGGACGAAGAGTCAAGTGCCAAGTAGGTTCTGCAGACTTATCATCCCAGAAGTCACATTAAGATTGGTCTGCATGGAGGCTGAGCTGCTGGTTATTTTAAGTGTCTTCTTACCTCTACTGAGAAGAGAGAAGCAAAATGGAGTAGTGCAGAATCACTGCTAAGTAAGAGGAAGTCTAGATTCTTTCTTGAAAATACTTTGATGATCTGAAAATTAAAGTTGACATTTCTCAGAGCATGGCTCTTGGGAGCTGAATTCTCCTAAACAAAGACATTTAAATGCAGTACAGTAAATCATGAAGTGTCTGGACTGGAGCTGAGTGCACAGTTTGTATGAAATCATTTGTTAGATTAATTTAACTTCTAAGAGCAAACTGCAATTACCTGAAATATATTCATGTTTCAAAATTATTTAATGACCCTTTTCATAAGTTTTGCTTTTAATTCTGTAGATTGATTTCAAGCGGTTCTTTCTGACCAGATATTTGCTATTCAAAACATGTTACTTATTTGTGATTAGATAATAATTTAATTCACAGATTTGTTTTCCATCAACACTAGGGCACACATGACTTTCCAATGTGCTTTTAATGAATATTTGTAATAGTACAACCTGCTTGTTCAATGTTTGTGGGACATGATCACAAAAAAAGGACAAACATGGATGAAGTCAACACATTCACAAATTTCAACGATTATTCATTTCCACTATCCATCCAGCTCTTTTACAATCTCCACAATGTGGTAACTCAGTCCACAGACATGCCTTTTAGGTAGTATAGCCTAGTGTGACAAAGTTGCCCTGTACCCTGCCCCTGTACTGGCTGTATGTGGCATTTCAACAGTTGTGCCAGAGTTTCTTTACCTTGTTTTGGATGTTGACATGACCTGGCCTTCCAACCAAACCAGGAAGCAGAGTCTAAACCTTTGTAAGACTTTAAACATCGTCATTTAAAGTCCAACAAAAATATGAAGACAACTGAATCTTCAGCCCAGTTGGGTGCATCTGATAGCTGTCTTCTTTGCAGGCTAGCCTCTGATTCAAACCAACCTAACACAAGTCCGAGTTTCTGGGTTTTACTCTTGCTGCCACACTCTCCCTCTACCCAGGAGTTCACGCATCTGTCCCTGATTGCCCCCTGTCAAGCTTCTGGGCTTCTCTCAGCTCAAGAGAGACAGAGCTTCCAGCTACCTGTCACCAGGGTCTTTCTCTTCCCTTGCCATTCCTTTGGCAGTCTCATAGACTCATAGACTCATAGACTCGTAGATCAGAAGGGACCAATATGATCATCTAGTCTGACCTCCTGCACAAAGCAGGCCACAGAACCCTACCCATACACTTTTATAACAACCCCTAACCC
>NC_133770.1:111484280-111486841 GCF_003597395.2 Chelonoidis abingdonii
AAACTTTATTAGCACATTCCCGCTCTTTGTGCCAAGGTCAGTAATAAAAAGGTTAAATAAGATCGGTCCCAAAACCGATCCTTGAGGAACTCCAATAGTAACCTCCTTCCAGCCTGACAGTTCACCCTTCAGTACGACTCGCTGGAGTCTCCCCTTTAACCAGTTCCTTATCCACCTTAATTCCATCCTTCATGAAGACTCAGCCTGTCCCTGGCTGAGCTGGATCACTAATTATGTCTAACATCCCTCCAGGTGCAATATGACTTCTCTGCCATCCTTGTGGGCTATACGTCTCATCACACCATCCCTCTCATCTCAAAACCAAACCAAAAGTCACCATCACCATCTTTCTAAAGCATTCATCCCAACTCTATCTAGACACCATTTACAAGGATTATTAAAAATAACTGCTGTCCAACTCGACATGCGTTCTCTGTCCCTCTTTAGGATATATCTTGTTCCTGTAGGAGGAAGATTAGGTGCTGCTTTTGGGGAGGAAAATGAGAAGATGCTGGGTGAGTCTCCTTTATCTGTGGATGGCCTCCTGACAGAGACATGTCCTTCTTTGTGCTCTGAAGCTGACAAAAATCTAATGTTATCCAGTGGTAGAGAGGTTCAAAGCTAAGTGCCTTCTATGAGTACTATTTCCTCTTTGTAGCTTTCACAGCATTTGTCTATCAGGCACTATTCTTGACACCACTACAAAAAAAAGTCAGTCAGTTCTCTGCCTGGGTTATAAATAATTTACTGTGATATTTCAAGAACTTGCTCTGTAAACACAAAGAATTCTCCATATCCATGAGACTCCACAGATATACAAGAAACTTGTACGTAAGTTTTTTTCTTGCTACTGCATCTTCAAGAACATCAAAATAAAATTCTTTATTTCTTTTGTAGCTTAGTCTGCATATTCTTGGATAGCATGAGAAAAGAAAAAAGATAAGACATGACATGCTGGATAATTATCTGGTAATACTTTTTATTTAATACATTTCCTTTTCCTTCACTCAAGATTACATAAATATAAAATAAACACATAACAGTACATGCACAGTAAAATGCAAACACCTACTAATTGCAGGATCACTAAGGTAATATGATTTCAAAAATATTTCATATCCCTGTTATCTAGAAAATCAAGGGTTGTTAGGAAAGCTGAGTTGCATAAATAAGGAGAAGTAATTAAGACTAATACAAAGTAATTCTAGGTCAAATATTTTTACTCTTTAAAAAAGCAACACGCACACATGACATTGCATAAAAAAATAAGTATAGGTGTCTCTGACTGTCTATGGTAAAGGTACTGTGGGTACAATGAGTAATTGGCATCAAATTATATATTTGTCAAATTTAGCCTGAATTTACTTTTTATTATAATTTATTAAAATAATTTTACAGTTTTTCCTCTTAAAAAACCTGAAACAAAAAAATCTTTTAAATGAAATCTTGTCGCCATTGAAGTCAATGGCAGTTTTGCAATTGATCTGGATGGGTCAGGATTTCAACCTATGGTTTTAGACACATTTGGTCAGCTGTATTTTTTTAAAATACATTCCCCTTCCCTTGACTGAGCTTGAAAGCTTTTTATGCAGTGGACAGGCTAAGTGGAGTGAATTTGGGTTGGGTTTTGAACATGAGGGAATCAGGCTAGGTTAAGGAAGTAAAAAAATAAAATGGGGAAATAAAGTTCAGAACTTTTGACAAGTTGCAGATATGTTCTTTGGTTTTCTATTGTCTATCTTTTCTATCAAGCTTGGTAGGCTCTTCTCTTCAGATATTCTCTTTTTTTCTGGTTCTATGTAGTACGTCTACCACGTACTATACATATAGTATGTTGGCCTCAGTGCAGCCAACAAATACATTGAAAATAGTAACATACAACTATGCCTTTTGAAAGATAAATGTGATTCGTAAACACCTTTATCCAACTTGTGAAGTTTATGGTTCCACAACATGCACTATGATTATTAGTTTTTTTTTATTATTTATATTGTGGTAGTACCTCAAGTCCCCATTGTACAAACATGCAAGATGTAGACATGGTCTATGCCCTAAGCATCTTATGAGCCAATTTAAGACATGATGAAAACAAGTGAGTGCAACAAACAAGAAAAAAAAATGAAAGGGAGAACAAGGGTATAAACATTAATATGTCTGTAAGCCTGTGGTAAGCTTCTTCTTACCAAATCTGGACCTTAGCGTCTAAAATCTGGGTGCTTAGCAATGAACCTCCCCCAAGCTTATTATCAGCTTGGATCTTATCTCGCTACCACCAGTCAGGATTCAGAGTTCCTGATAACTCGCCGGGTCTCCCCAAAACTTTCCCTGGGGGACCCCCAAGACCCAGCAGCTCTGAGTCTACCGGCAAGGGAGCTCCCTTCCCTTCCCTTCCCCCTCCCACCCAGACGTTACTCCCTGGGCTAACTTGAGAGGTTCGGATGTAATCTTTTACATCACAATACCAAGAAGCACGTCTCCTTATCCACAAAGAGACAAACCTCAAGCACAAGGAAACAGAGATAATCCTATCTCTTTCCCCTCCCACCACTCTCTGGTGCTGC
>NC_133770.1:111487681-111555573 GCF_003597395.2 Chelonoidis abingdonii
ACCTTGGTAACAGAAGGGTAGAAGGAAGCTTGGAGATAGAAAGAAAAGCTCTTCACTCATAGCCGAGGAAAACAAAGAAGACAGAACAAAAACAAACACCCCCCAGAAGTTCCCTCCCTTACTTTGAAAAATCTGGTTTCCTGATTGGTCCTCTGGTCAGGTGTTTGGTTCCCTTTGTTAACCCTTTATAGGTAAAAGAAACATTAACCCTTAGCTATCTATTTATGACAAAGCCCTACGGCTGAAAGTCTATCAGTAGGGCCCTACCAAATTCATCTTCCATTTTGGTCAATTTCATGGTCATAGGATTTAAAAAAATCATAAATGTAATTATTTTAGCCTATTTAAATCTGAATTTTCACTATAGGGGTCCTGATCCGAAAAGGAGTTGTGGGGGGTGGCCACAAGGTTATTGTACGGGGGATTGTGGTACTGCTACCATTACTCTGCACTACTGCGAGGGGTGGCTCCAGGCACCAGTGCTCCAAGCACGTGCCTGGAGCGGCAAGCCACAGGGAGCGCTCTGCCTGTCGCTGCTAGGGCGGCAGGCAGGGTGCCTTCGGTGGCTTGCCTATGGCGGGTCTGCTGGTCCCACGGCTTCCGTGGACCTGCAGGAGGTCCGTCGCTTGGGGTGGCAAAATGTCTAGACCCGCTTCTGGCTACTGCAGACAGTGACACTGCCTTCAGAGCTGGGCAGCTGGAGAGAGGTGGCTGCTGGCCGGGAGCCCAAGTCTGAAGGCAGAGCAGATGCCAGCAGCAGCGCAGAAGTAAGGGTGGCATGGTATGGTATTGTCACCCTTAATTCTATGCTGTTGCCTGCAGAGCTGGGCTCTGTCAACAGCAGACACTATCCAGCTGCCCAGCTTTGAAAGCAGCAGGACCTATGTAAGGGTGGCTATACTGCAACCCCCTTAAAATAACCTTGTGACAATCCCCTCCCCCTCAGAACTCCCTTTTGGGTCAGGACCGTCAATTTGAGAAACACTGGTCTCTTCTGTGAAATCTATATAGTATAGGGTAAAAGCACACAAAAGACCAGATTTCATGGTCAGTGACACGTTTTTCATGGCAGTGAATTTGGTAGGGCCCTACCTATGAAAGAAGGGGGTAGTTGACTGAGCTCTATGATGATATCTGCTGGAGAGCTAGGGCAGTTGAATGTACCTCATTTAAATATCAACTGTATTCTCTGCTGTCATCACTGGAGAGAAAAGGGAGTCAACTGAGTGAGGCAGTAACTTATTTACATATTAACTACAGGTAGTTTGCGGACACTGGGATATAATTTAACTAAGGTTTGTAGTTGGGGCCCATATATTTGAGATTACTATGTTGGGAACCTGCTTGAGCCAAGCCTGGAAGATGAGTGGGTATAGGGTCACCCTGATGAAACTGATGTTGCTGAGGTGAGGAAAGAGGCCCTGGAGAGCACTAGCGAAGACAGTACATGTTTCTGGTTTGTTCTTCAGAGTATCTCTCTGGGTGGTAGATATTCTGCTGGGTTTCTAGGCCACTGATTCTCTTGTACCTGAACGAGCTGAGCTAAGAGCTGCAATTGCCTTACATGAGCAGAACTCACTAGAGGTTCCAGTTGCCTAACCAGTGCCAAGCAGAGGTCAACACAAAAGCAGCAATTTGATTCACCCACAGCACATTCATTCCAGCACTCTGGGCAGCAGAGTGATAGCAGTTGTGTGCTCTACAGTGAGGAGCAGAGGAATACATGGGAACAGTCTATGCAAGACTAGTGACTTAGGTAGAGCCATAACCAGGATGGGATGATCAGGGCAGTCACCCAGGGTGCAAAGCCACAAGGGTGGAAAAATGGGGTGGAGAAATGCCAAGAAAAGCCCCACAGGGGCACAAATATGCTTGCTCGCCCCAGGTGCTAACCCGCCTAGTTACAACTCTGGACTCTACTAATCTAGCTGCTGAAATTAATATACCTGGAGACCAAGTAGAGCCGCAGAGCTGCCTACAAAACAGCTGCCTGATATTCCTGGGTTCTTGGAACCACAAACTAAAGTGAGGAAGTTGGGGACCCATAAACTTACTGGGAGGCAGAACAGATTGCATCAGCCATTCAGGGTCCAATTGTTTGGGACTGTGACTTATTCACCCTGAATTAAATTGTGGAGAAAGGTGGTAAATTGTAAATATTTACCCCAGTTCAACCTGGCCTCTCCCTTTTCTCCTCTATACTCCACCCCAATACAGATTGTTCATTCAAACCTCAGTGCTTGTGAGTGGGTACAGATTTGCCTATCAAAGTCCCCCCGGAGTGGTTATAGATTTCCAGATTACTGGGTGAGGCCTTGAGCCAAAACAAGTAAAATTGTAGAGACTAGCAGTGTCAACTCAATACTTTTGAATAATTTAAAACAAATATTTTTCAGAATGTAAAGATGGGTATAGAGTTGGATTGAGGCAAGGCAGTAGGAAGGGAGGAACCAATAAAATCATGATGGAAAGAAAAGAAGGGGAAGAGAGTGGAGCTGGACATAGAGGTTACTATAACGAAGAGGGAAAGGAGACTGGAGCAAGCATCAAAACAGTAACCAGAACACGGCTGCCAAGAAGATTCAGGGGGCCTGGGACAAAGCAACTTCAGGGGCCCCTTCCATAAAAAAAATTGCTATACTATACAATACTATATTCTCGTGGGTGCCTCTGCAGGGCCCGGTGCAAATTGCCCCACTTGCTCCGCACCCACGGGCGGCCCTGGTAAAATAAACCTTCTGCATCTCAGTACAAATCCCATTTTGAGAAAACTTCTTTACAAGGTGTCACTGGTTCTCAGCATCAGCTAGTGCTAAAAGACACTAAAGCTCATTAAAAGGATTGGAAAAATATTTTCCATCAAAACTTTTTCTGGATCGAAAACTAGAGGTTTTTAAAAGCAGAAAAAAATCATGGACAATGTCTGCTTTCCTTCAAAATTTGTTGAGGTTTTTTTAATTGAAAAGCTGAAATTAGTCTGCCAAAACCTGAATATGGTTTGAGGTTTCAGAAGTGTGTGGCCAAATATTTGCTGCTTGCTGTGTTTGATTGTTTAGCGAAACAATAAAAAAAAATCTGCTTAAAAAAAATCCAAAACTTTTGAACCACCTCAGCTTGTGACCAAATGCCTGAGCCCGTCATAAGTATGATAGGTAAGGTAGGTTAAGTTTCTTACCTGGAAGAGAAGACAAACACCTGACCAGAGGACAATCAGAGAACTGCATTTTAAGTCAAGGGGCGGGAATTGTGTATACTCGGGTCTTGTTGTTTCTTCGGCTATGAGTAAGAAAGTTTCTCCTAACTCCCCTTATACTCAATAATTTACCAAAAGTCGTGATACAAAAGGAAACAAATATCGGCTCATGAGGAGCTTTTGTTGTTACAGTTGATTTGTTTAAGAGTGAGCTCCCGGCGGCAGGGACAACTTTGCTGATTCCAATCTTCTTTCATTCTCTAAGGGGCCAGTGAGTACAAAAGGGAACAAAGTAAGATCGACTATGATATCTTTGCTTTTGTACTTATGTGTGTGATTGCTGGTCTATTTAAATTGGCTATTTTTTAATCAGACTGGTTTATTAGATCTTCTTAAGTGAGGAGCCTGTATAAATGTTATACAATATTATTCTGTATTTTCTCTTTTTCTATTACTAAGCTTTCTTTTTTCAAAACTTCTGGAGTTATCTTTTTCTAGTAAGGCAGAGAAATTGAAACCTCATGTATCAGGTTATGCTGCTTCCCTCACGGGAAGGCAGGAACAGGGGAAATGGCAAAGCCTCAAGCTGTTGGTATTTTGATCTCAATTGTCCTGAGGGAAGGAATCGCTTATCTCTTGGGAAGCCAGAGAACCGCTTTCTTGGTACTCGCAGGCTAGACCAAGAGGCAAGCCTGGAAGGAGGGGGAAGGGTTATCTCTCCTGCTTTTAGACTCAGGGGATTTGGAAATCGGGGGTCCTCCAGCGAAGGGTTGGGGACACCAGAGAGAGAAAGGGGGTCAGGCCCTATCAATTCCTGACCTGGTGGAAGCCTATCAGATCTAAGCTGGAGATTAAGCTTACGAGGACTTCATGCTAGTACCTATATTTGAACTCTAATGTCAAAATCGAGGATTAATACTATGACAAGCCCATCCAGTCAGATTTTATCAAAGGTTCTGATCTGTCGAGTTTCCTTGACTCTCATCGTCTCCATAACTTGGGTTCATTAGATAGAACGAACGCCGTACTGGTCAAACCAAAGGTCCATCAACCAGTATCCTGCCTACTGACAATGGCCAATGCCAAGTGCCCACAGAGGGAGAAACTTAACAGGTAATGATCAAGTATCTCTCTCTGCCATCCATCTCACCCTCTGACAAACAGAGACTAGGGACACCATTCTTTACCCATTTCTGACTAATAGCTATTAATGGACTAAACCACCATGCATTTATCTGTTTCCTAGAACGGGCTCCATGGGTCCCTCACAAACTGAAGACGGTTCCTGTGGGTTTGTCTTTAGTTAGCTTATGATATACTCCACGAACTGAGCATTTGAGCTTGTTCCAGAATCTGGGATGAGCCTTGTTGTGAAAACTGAAATGCTCATATAGCACATGCATGTGAATGGACACAGGGCACTTGTCAAGGTTTTTTTCCCCACTTTGAATTTTAGAGTCCAAAAAGTGGGGACCTGCATGATCACTTTAAGCTTAATTACTAGTTAAATTTGGTACGCTGCCACCAGCCAAAATATAGTGTTTGGCACACTTCCTGTTCCCAAAAAACCTTTCCTGGGGAACCCAAGACCAAACCCTGGGCCTTAAAACAAGGAGAAATAAAATTCCCCCTCCTTTCCCATTCCCCAACTTTCCCCTCCCTGGGTTGCCTTGGGAAGCAATACAGATCCAAACTCCTTGGACCTTAAAACAAAAAGGAATTAACCATTCCCTTCCTTCCTCCCCCACCAATCCCTGGTGAGTTTAGACTCAATCCCTTTGATCCAAAACAAGGAAAATCAATCAGATTCTTAAAAGAAAGTTTTTTAATTAAAGAAAGAAAAAGTAAAATATCTCTGTAAAATCAGGATGGTAAATGCTTACAGGGTATTCAGATTCATATAGACTAGAGGGATTCCCCCCGCCCCCAGCCTAAGATTCAAAGTTACAGCAAACAGAGGTAAAATCTTCCAGCAAAGACACATTTACAAGTTAGAAAACAAACATAAGACTAATCTGCCTTTCCTGCTAGTACTTATATTTGAAACATGAGAGACTGATTTAGAAAGATTGGAGAAAACCTGGGTGTACGTCTGGACCCTCTTAGCCCCAAGGGCGAACAATGAACAAAACAAACAGAACAAACAAAGCTTTCCCTCCACCAAGATTTGAAAGTATCTTGTCCCCCCATTGGTCCTCTGGTCAGGTGTCAGCCAGGTTCACTGAGCTTCTTAACCCTTTACAGGTAAAAGAGACATTAACCCTTAACCATCTGTTTATGACAGTGCTAATATTAAATTAACCCAGGGATTCTCAAACTGGGGGTTGGGACCCCTCAGGGAGTCATGAGGTTATTACTGGGAGTCGCAAGCTGTCAGCCTCCACCTCAAAACCTGCTTTGCCTCCAGCATTTATAATAGTGTTAAATATATTAACACTAAAGGGAGGGGGGGATTTCCCTTGGTAGGGTTGGGAAGAATATTGCTCTTCTCATGTGATCCCTCCCCCAGTGGCTAATTTTAAATGAAGCTACCTTCCCCTGACATGAAACTCCCTATGGCAGTGAAATTAAATATAAACTATAATTTGGCATTTGAGAAGTGAAAGGGATGGTAGACCTAATGGAAAAGCTAAGAGCTTGGCTCTTCTGCAAGCCTCAAACTGCTGAATGAGCTTTAGGGTAGGGAAGGCTGTGCCTCCCAAACAGCCTGGCGACCCCCACCCACTCCCTGCCCCCCGACTGCCCACTCCCCCTCAGAATTCCCAACCCATCCTGATCCTTGTCCCCCCACCATCCCTCAGAGACCCGCCCCAACCACCACCCTGGGATCCCACCCCTGCTCCCTATCCCCTGACTGCCCCGACCCCTATCCACCCCCGCACTGAGTCCTGACAGACCCCTCGTATGCTCACGATCCAACCCCCCTGTTCCTTGTCTCCTGACCGCCTTCCCAACCTCTGCCCCCTCCCTATCCCCAGGACTCCTTGGCCCTTAGCCAACCCTCCTGGCCCTGGCCCCTTACCACCCCATTCCTCCCTCACCCAGAGCCTCAGTGCATCCAGGAACTTCCCTCGACAGCTGCAGCGTGGCTCCGGCAGGGCCTGAGCTCCGCCCCGCTCACAGCCGCGTGGTAAGGGAGCGGGGCTGCGAGCTCCAGGCCGAGTGGAGGGAACTCAGGCCCCGCTGGAGCTTGCAGCCCCGCTCCCCTTACCACGCGGCTTTGAGTGGGACGGAGCTCAGGCCCCGCCGAAGCCACGCTGCAGTACTATCTAGGGCGCTCCTGGATGCCCTGAGGCTCCGGGAAAGGGGCGGGGGCGGAAGCCTCAGCCTCTCTCATGGGGGCCCCTGTGGAGCCTGGGGCCTGGGGCAAATTACCCCACTTGCCCCCTCCCCCGGGTGGCCCTGAATCAGAAAAGAATGTGCAGTTTCCACAAAAGATAAACTTCACTAGTCAGAAAAACAGGATTAGTACCATGTACAGCAAGTGACAAGACTCAACCAAAACAATTCAAAATGTGAAAAAAAGGAGTCAAAAATTCAAGCCAACAAGTTTTCAGTCATCCTAATATGTTTTCATCATATTTTTCAGTGACAAGTTCTATTTTTTAAACACTTTCTTCATTTTGTGAACTTATCAACCTTGAAACAAACCATTTTTATTTTAAAAGTTGTAGCAATTTCACCACATTCTAAAATATGCATATATAATTTTCAATGCTTCTTTCTCAAAAAAGACCTCTGTCTTGGTGTTCCTCCTTTTTTGAAAACTTTTGGCTATTCGTGAGTATAACTGCATGTTACAAAGCACAGATTTGGGTTTATCACAAATAAACATACAATTATTGCACAGCTGGAATGTTTCTACCAATAAAATTTTACTGTTTCTCAGTATTCCAAAGCCTCTAAAGTCTGCAACTTGTAATCCAATCCCATTCCTCCACCCCCACCCAGACTCGCAATTGCACCCCCAGCAGTTATCCTAAAGCAGTTTATATGCATATGCATCTCAGTTTCATTACAATCCCCCAAACTGCCTACAGCAGGCAAGTTATCATCTTATATTAGTAGTATTGTTCCCTCACTTCTCCAGGAAGATTATCTTAATTTGAAATTCTTCAACATATAAAGATAAAGCCTGGCAGGGCAAACCAAGTAAGCAGATCTATGCCTCAGAGACACATGCAATATCTAGCAAATAAAACACTGATTACTGTATAAACTAAAGAGCTACGCATCTTATTATTTACCATGTACTTTTTTTTTGTTTCCAACTTTTTGCTTTAAAAAATTCAGTCAGGAATAATTAATTCAAAATAAACCCTATGTATCTAGACAGATCAACTAAACTTTTAAAAAATGGTTTTAAAAATGGCTTATACTGTGCTCTAAATTTAATTACTAATCTAAAGACATTATTCTTTGCATGACCCTGCTTTTGAGAATTGACTAGAACTGGTGGATCTCGATGCAGATAGTAAACAGACATCAATTTAAAAGTTATTCACCATCGCAAATATTAACTGTCTTGAAACTGAAACTAAATATAATTCGTAAAATTACTGGACCCATTGATTTTAAACAGGCCAGGATTTCACCCAATGAGTCCTGATCAAATTATGTACAAATGTTTTTGCTTTAAGCTTCACTGTGAACAAAAATCATATCGGAAAGCATTTGTTTTATATAACTTTCATATGCATCATTGTTAAAAAGTTCCTTTGATTGAAATCTGTGGACCTGATCCAAAGCCCATAGAACTAAATACAAAGACACACAATTGACTTCAGCTCAGACTCTGTAACTGTCTTTGGAGCATGGAGAGGAGATGACTATGTTGAGGTGCATTGTCAGACTTTGAGTGCACACTGGTAAGTGCAGTGAGTCCACTGAAGTCAATGATATTACATCTGGTCAAAACTACTGCTGGGGAGAGGAGAATCAGACAAACCATTTCTGGGCTAAGACAAATCTCTGTATAGTTTTGTTTAGTATTAGTCTCTCAACATTAAGTTGTTAACAAAGAGATTGACTAAGGGGCTGAAGCAATGTCACTGCACAGGGTAAAAATAAATTGAATAAAAGGCAGGTAAGAACACATGGAAATGAGAAGTTACTTTCTAACTTCCAAATGAGCTCTAGAGTTTGCAAAGGATTCTCAATAAGATTCTTTGGACAACAAGATAGTTTACTTTTTATCTAAAGGGTTTTTTATATCACAATTGTTCTCCCTCCCTTTTAAAGTCCCTGAGCTTCTTTGAATTAGGTGACCCATTGTGGCTTTGATCCTAACTAACTAATTCACAATTACAGATATGCTGTATTAATTCAGGATTTTTAATTTTTTTTAAAGAAACAATTAAAGATGTACCAGTTATGAAAGAGGAGTATTTTTGTTATTGAGTACTAATTAGCAGCATTTTTTTAAAAAATTGCTCATTCTATAAAAAACATCAGAAACTAAATGCAAATGGTTTTGTTGCAGACTTGCATATTTGTAAAACATTTTCCAATAGTAGATGTGGGAAACCAATTTATAGATAAATATTTAAATATTAAATTGTATTTCATTAAATAAAATATTCTTTTCCTAATTAGTGCTTTTCTGTTTAATTGGCCACATTTTCACTTGGCATACTGTTGGCATAAAGTGAAACTTTTGAAACACATGCTAGGCACTGGCTTTAAGAATACTTTTAATGAGTTATATTGAGGATTCTCATACTCTTTGGTATCAGTTTCAACTTCTTTTGAAGCACTGAACTTTAATGAATAATTATGAAGTGCTCTAGAAATGTGGGTGTTATAAATCAGCATAGTAAGGTTTGCATTATGGAATGTGTTTCAAATTAGATAAAAATCGCTTGGATTTAAGGAGAAAAATAGGACCGTTAACTCAGCAACATCGTATGTCAAATGCCAACCAAAACCCAGCAATTTCATATGATGAATTCTCACCCCCTCAAAAAAACAAATTTTGCTGCACTACTTCAGTGCAGTACAATCTATAGCACTGGAGGGAAGGATAGGGATGTGGGTGGTACTAGAATCCAGAAAGCAAAGCTAATACTATTTTATTAGAACTGTATGTTTCTTTGATTTCACTTGTATTTTCCTTTCAGATAACAAATTGCTGTCCTGTGTCCCAGTTCATAGTTTGTATGTAACCACTTCATCTAACATGATTCCAAAAAGGAATGTACTCTTGAAAAGTTGCCCATAAAATGATTTTCACTGCCAAATTCTTCCAGTTTTAATCCAGTAAAAATTGGCACTGACTGGCAATCATTCCCATGTGTATGTTTTTCTATGATCTATGTAAAATATGTGGTAGTCTCTGACCTGTTCCACTATTTTTTAAAAAATCATGTGTTAAAAGCTGAATGAGAGAAGTACCAATGTTCAGAATCTTCTCTGCCATCATAGAGGGATTTGGTGCATGCTAATAGTCTTAAGAGAATAGTATGAAAATAATGGGAGGTCAGAATACTGTAGGATTTTGAAGCTATTTATCCTCACACCACTATAGCTGGCACAAAGGATTATAGTAGAGGTGGCTTACATACAAGCTTTTCTGAAAATGTTTATTTTTTGTAAAGATGTGTTTTTTTAAAGTAAAGTTCTATTATTTTTTCTGTCTTTGAAAATTTTGACCAGCTTGGCTGAAATACCTGAAAATAATGTCATGAATATTTTCAATTTTTCTTTTTTCTCTATCAAAAGTAGAATTAAAAAAAATCATTGACAGCTAAAATTAAGAAAATTTACACCTGCTTGAGTTTACAAGGCCTGAGCTAAAGTTCACTGAAGTCAATAGAAAGACTCCCATAGACACTAACCCTAACCCATAATCAGAAGTAATGGTGTCAGAGTACTTACAATTATAGAATCATAGAATATCAGGTGTGGAAGGGACCTCAGGACGTCACCTAGTCCAACCCCCTGCTCAAAACAGGACCAATTCCCAGACAGATTTTTACCTCAGTTCCCTAAATGGCCGCTCAAGGATTGAACTAACAACCCTGGGTTTAGCAGGCCAATGCCCAAACAAAACAAAAACAAAGGCCACCTCTGCCTCAAAAGAGACCAAATGGCCTCCAATAAGCCTTATCAGCTGAGCCAGATTTTAGACAGTGAGAAAGCCCAATTGTTAACAGATTTGTTAAAATCATACGGTGTTGTAGAGGCTATGGGATTCACCAAATTGTGTAAAATCCCCTGCCCAACTTCACGACTGGGGCCAGGAGCTTTGTCTCCTTTAAGAAAGAAAATAGCAGGAATAGGCTAATTCACTCCATCTTGGAATCTAGAATGTAGTCAGTGGAGGTTCATTTCCTTAAAATAGTATGAAATGTTTTCTGAGCCCCTGATTGGTGTGTGTGCATATATAGATATAATATTTACAAAATGCTCTAAAATTGCATTGAACAGAGTTTATTACCCATATATACATATTAATCTTTGCTGATATAATTGCAGGAGCAACAGATCATTCAGAAGCTTGAGACAAAGTCTTTCAAAAAAGACAGCCTAACTCTGCTCACAGAGGATCTAGTACTTCCATGGTTGTTTCATGGGTCACTTTATTGTCATTTTTACAATTCTTCAAGACTCTTTCTTGTCGTCCCTTGATTTGTCACTCTAATTCCAGATGCTTAAATCTGAGGGTATGTCTACACTACAAAATTAGGTCGAATTTATAGAAGTTGATTTTTTAGAAATCGATTTTATACAGTCGATTGTGTGCATCCCCACTTAAGACCATTAAGTCGGAGGAGTGCGTCCACAGTACCGAGGCTAGCATCGACTTCTGGAGTGTTGCACTGTAGGTAGCTATCGCACAGTTCTTGCGGTCTCCTCCACCCTGTGGAATTCTGAGTTGAGATTCCAATGCCTGATGAGTCAAAAAAAACATTGTTGTGAGTGGTTCTGGGTACATGTCGTTAGGCCTCCTCTCCCTCCCTCCCTCCATGAAAGCAATGGTAGATAATTGTTTCAAGCCTTTTTTCCTGGGTTACCTGTGCAGACGCCATACCACGGCAAGCATGGAGCATGTTCAGCTGTCACCGTACGTCTCTAGGTGCTGGCAGACGTGGTACTGACATCAGCAGCTCATTGGCTTCTGGCAGCAGACAGTGCATTACGACTGGTAGCCATCGTCGTCATCTCCTGGGTGCTCTTTTAGCTGACCTCAATGAGGTCAGTCAGAGGTGCCTAGGCAGACATGGGTACTCCTGGCAGGCCTCGGTGAGTTCTGTTGGGGTGCCTGGACATAAGTGGGAGTGACTCCAGGTCATTCTCTTTTTAAGTTTCATCTCATAGAGAGTCAATTCTGCCTGCAGTCGTACTGCACTGTCTTCTGACGAGCACCCAGGAGACGATGACAGCTAGCAATCGTACTGCACCATCTGCTGCCAGCCTAAGAGAGATGAAGTGGATCAAAACCAGAAAGAGACTAGATTTGTTTTGTATTCATTTGCTCCCCCTTCCCTCCCTCTATGACTAATGTGGAGCGGGATAGCTCAGGGGGTTGATATTGGCTTGTTAAACCTAGGGTTTTGAGTTCAATCTTTGAGGAGGCCATTCTGTGTGACAGTTGTATGTGTTTCTTCTTGATGCAAACCCACCCTCTTTGTTGATTTAAATTCCCTTTAAGACAAGCCTATAAGCCATGTCGTCAGTCGCCCCTCCCTCCATCAGAGTAATGGTAGACAATTGTTTCGCACCATTTTTCAGCGCAGACACCATAGCATGGCAAGCATGGAACCTGGTCAGATAATCGCAGCAATTATGAGCACTGTAAACACCACATGCATTATCCTGCAGTATATGCAGAACTCTAACATGCAAAAGCAAAACCAGGTGAGGAGGCGACAGCAGCATGGTGACGAGAGTGATAAACTCAGGACAGACAGCCAAGGCCGACCAGAGGGGGCGGGGGGGGAAAGAAGGGCAATTTGCCCCAGGCCCCGGGCTCTGCAGGGGCCCCCATGAGAGTTTTTTGGGGCCCCTGGAGTGGGGTCCTTCACTCGCTCCGGGGGGCCTGGAAAACTCTTGCAGGGCCGGGCCCCAGAGCTTCTTCCGCTCCCGGTCTTCGCCAGTGGGGAGGTCCTTCTGCTCCAGGGCCCGGCCCTGCGGTTTTGGTGGTAATTCAGTGGCAGGGGGCCCTTCCGTTCCGGGACCCGCCACCGAAGTGCCCCGAAGACCCACGGCCGGGCCCCGGAGCAGAAGGACCGCCACCGAATTACCGCCAGGCACGCCTGCGGGAGGTCCACCGGAGCCACCTGCCGCCAATGGCCTCAGGCCCCCGAATCCTCTGGGCAGCCCTGCGGACAGCTGCAAGGGGGGTAGGAATCAGTCTCAGTGGGTTAAAAGATCCTCCTCCTTATCAACTGGGAGGCAACTACAGGTCAATCAGGTTCAACTGAGAAAGGATTACCAAGGTAGCAATTAGAATCAGCTGAGGGGGAGCTACCTGAGGTTAATTAGTATCAGCTGAATCCAACTTAGGGTTGCCTGAGACCTTCTTAAAACCTTCCCTAGGAAGAAGGAGCTGGAGAGAGCAGAGAGAGAAGGAGCCCTTGCTGCCAGGAGTGTAGGAACAGCAAGACAGTGAGCCTCACCAGGAGGAGAGGCAGTACTCTCCTACAAGGGAGTAAAAAATACTCTAAATAGGACTGGTGGAGATACGGGGAGCAGACTTCCCCTGTGTCCCAAGGGGGACTGCATTACCCAAGCCTGTCTCACCAGGGCTAAAAGCAGCAGAGGCTGGGAAGACTGAGAAGATGCCTTGCCACCATAGACACAGACATCTCTCAAAGTACGGGCCCCGGCACTGTGCACATCATGATGTTAATGGAGCAGGTTCCTGCCAAGAAATGCTGATTCTGGGCCCGAGAAACAAGCAGACTGCTGGGTCTGCATAATGTTGCATGTCTGGGACGATTCACAGTGGCTGCGAAACTTTTTCATGCATAAGAGCACTTTCATGGTACTTGTGACTTGCTTTCCCCTGCTCTGAAGCACAAGAATACCAAGATGAGAGCAGCCCTCACAGTTCACAAGAGAGTGGCTATAGCCCTGTGGAAGCTTGCAATGCCAGAGAGGTACCTGTCAGTCAGGCATCAGTTTGGAGTGGGCAAACCTACTGTGGGGGCTGCTGTGATCCAAGTAGCCAACGCAGTCAAAGAGCTGCTGATATCAAGACTAGTGACACTGGGAAATGTGCAGGTCATAGAGGATGGCTTTGCTGCAATGGGAATCCCTAACTGTGGTGGGGCGATAGACGGAACCCATATCCCTATCTTGGGACCGGAGCACCAAGGCAGCAAGTATATAAACCGCAAGGGGTACTTTTCAATGGTGCTGCAAGCACTGGTGGATCACAAGGGATGTTTCACCATCAGCGTGGGATGGTTGGGAAAGGTACATGATGCTCAAATCTTCAGGAACTCTGGTCTGATTCAAAAGCTATAGCAAAGGACTTTCTTCCCAGACCAGAAAATAACCATTGGGGATGTTGAAATGCCCATAGTTATCCTTGGAGACCCAGCCTACCCCATAATGCCATGGATCATGAAGCCATACACAGGCAGCCCAGACAGTAGTCAGGAGATGTTCAGCTATAGGCTGAGCAAGTGCAGAATGGTGATAGAATGTGCATTTGGATGTTTAAAAGCACGCTGGCACAGTTTACTGACTCAGATAGACCTCAGCGAAACCAATATTCCATTGTTATTACTGCTTGCTGTGCGCTCCACAATATCTGTGAGAGTGAAGGGAGACATTTATGCTGGGGTGGGAGGTTGAGGCAAATTGCCTGGCCACTTATTACATGCAGCCAGACTCCAGGGCAGTTAGAAGAGCACAGCAGGAGGCACTGTGCATCAGAGAAGCTTTGAAAACCAGTTTCACGATTGGCCAGGCTACGGTGTGAAAGTTCTGTTTGTTTCTCCATGATGAATACCCCCTTCCCCCTTAGTTCACTCTGCTTCCCTGTAAGCTAAACACCCTCCCCTGCCCCCTTCTATTACTGCTTGCAGAGGCAATAAGTCATTATTGCTTCACATTCATGCATTCTTTATTAATTCATCACACAAATAGGCGGATAACTGCCAAGGTAGCCCGGGAGGGGTGGGGGAGGAGGGAAGGACAAGGCCACACTGCACTTTAAAACTTATTGAATGCCAGCTTTCTGTTGCTTGGGCAGTCCTCTGGGGTAGGGTGGTTGGGTGCCTGGAGGCCCCCCCACTGCATTCTTGGGCATCTGGGTAAGGAGGCTATGGAACTTGGGTTGGAGGGAGGTTGGTTACACAGGGTCTGTAGCGGCGGTCTGTGCTCATGCTGCCTTTCCTGAATCTCAACCATATGCCAGACCATATCAGTTTGTTCCTCCAGCAGCCTCACCTTTGCCTCTTGCCTTCTATCAGCAAGCTGACACCACCTATCTTCTTCAGCCTGCCACTTACTGTCTTCAGCCCGCCAGCTGTCCTCGCATTCATATTGGGCTTTCCTGGCCTCTGATATTTTCTGCCTCCACACATTCTGCTGTGCTCTTTCAATGTGGGAGGACTGCATGAGCTCAGAGAACATTTCATTGCAAGTGCTTTTTTTTCAACTTTTAATCTTCGCTAGCCTCTGAGAAGGAGAAGATAGTGTGAGAATTGAAACATTTGCAGGTGATGGAGGGAAAAAAAAGGGAGAGCAGTAGTTTAAAAGACACATTTTAGAGAACAATGGGTCAACTCTTTCACGGTAAACCTTGCTGTTGACATTACATAGCACATGTGCTTTCAGTACAAGGTCGCATTTTGCCTCTTATTGAGGGTATGCTGGTTTGGCGTGAGAGATTACTCATGCAGGACCAGGCAACAGAATTTGGCTTGCAGGCAGCCATGGTAAGACACAGTCTTTTGGCTCTTTTAACCTTCATAACATGTGGGAATGGTTTCAAACAGCAGCGCCCTCAATTCCCATGCCAAGCAGCTGTTGGGTTGGCCATTTAAAATGGGTTGGCAATTTAAAAGGAGGGGCTGTGGTTTTTGGGTTAACATGTGGCATAAACCCAACTAACCCCCCCCCCACACACACACACCAATTCTCTGAGATGATCGCTTCATCCGTGCCCCCACTGCATGGCTAACAGTGGGGAACATTTCTGTTCAGCCACAGGCAAACAGCCTAGCAAGAACGAGCACCTCTTAATGTCCCCTTAATAAAATCACTCTATTTCAACCAGGTGACCATGAATGTTATCACTCTCCTGAGGATATCACAGAGAGATAAAGAATGGATGTTATTTGACTGCCAGCAAACACTGGGACCATTCTCTGTGTTATGCAATGATTCCAGACTACGTGCTACTGGCCTGAGGTGGTAAAGTGTCCTACCATGGGGGATGGAATAAGGCTGCCCTCCCCAGAAACCTTTTGCAAAGGCTTTTGGAGTACATATAGGAGAGCTTTATGGAGATGTTCCTGGAGGATTTCTACTCCTTCCCCAGATACGTTAACAGACTTTTCCAGTAGCTGTACTGGCCACGAATGCCAGTGCAAATTAATCATTAAACACACTTGCTTTTAAATCATGTATAATATTTACAAAGATACACTCAGAGGTCCCTGCTCCACCTGGTGGGTCCAGGAGGCAGCCTTGGGTAGGTTTGGGGGGTACTGGCTCCAGGTCCAGGGTGAGAAACAGTCCCTGGCTGTTGGGGAAAACGGTTTCTCCACTTGCTTGCTGTTCGCTATCTTCCTCATCCCCAAAGCCCGCATCCCTGTTGCATGCTACTCGATTGATGGAGTCAAAGCACAGGGATGGGGTAGTGGTGGCTGCACCTCCTAGAACAGCATGCAGCTCATCATAGAAGCAGCATGTCTGGGTCAATTTCAGTGCTAATCCCCTCTTTGGGGGAGGAGTATAGAAACCAATTTTAAGAGCCCTTTAAGTTGAAAAAAAAGGCTTTTCGTGTGGACGGGTGCGGGGTTAAATTGATGTAACGCTGCTAAATTCGACCTAAACTCGTAGTGTAGACCACGGCTGAGTCTCTTCACTTGGCTGAAGAACCTAACAACAACCCTCCAATAATGCCTTTGCAGTTTTCCGAAGAGAATTGGACTGCTATTCTTAAAGGGATTAATATCCTTTGAAGTCTTTAAATTGCTGTAAATATACTTCACAAGCTGAAAGTGAGAAGAATCTGTCTCCTGGGCTCTCTCTCCCATTCATGAGGGGCTTGGTCAATTACAACAGTAAGTCATGTAAAATGACACATTACTGATACTTCCTGACAGCACACAGTTTAGATAAGAAAAAGTCAGTTTGGGGATGTTCACTATGGTATGCAGAAAAAGTGAAGTGAGATTATTGAGGGTATAATAATCTCCACATCAGGCAAAGAAAGGTTTCCTGCCAATCTACTCAGACTCAGAATATCCTTCTGAAAGGGGGTAATTGATACAGATGAATCTCTAGGATACAATTAAAATCCCCATCCAAAATGATATGAAAGTGAGAAAATAAAATCTCAGAACGGAGAGGACCCTGCTTCTCCTCAAAATTTGTATTAACACCCTGCCACTCTGGAATTTGGATTATCAGAATTAAGTGCATAAATGGTACATGAGATTAATAATTCTTCTCCATATAACAGTCACCTTGCTAAGATTCTGACTTCCCATCATTAAAAAATAATGATGAAATGCCATGGTATAACGTATTGCTTAATTAATATGATTGTTCATTTGATATTTTAATGCATCTAGTTCTTATCACTATCATTTCTCTTGTCTTTTTTCAAATTCCTCACTTCTGCCCCCAACACACATGATTATATTGTATTTCCCCTTTTAACTATCTTGCAACAATGGCCCAGATATCACTGATGTAAGTAAGTTACACCAGAATAAATGTGGTCCATTGTGTTTGAGAGAAAGCTCTAGCTGTTTTCATTTCATTTGTTGCATGGTTTCTTAGCAGAGTTGACCAAAATTCATTATTAGATTACAGTACACAAAATGTGTATGCAGCCCTTGAAACTTAAAATTCTTCCTCCCCTGAAGTTTTCCTGCTTTCGACAGTAAATCCCACAGAATAATACAGGTTCCTGAAAGACAATTGGGATTTCAAAGTTCCAGGTTGGTTCAATTGGGAGCTGGATCTGTTACCTTTTTTTTTTAATTTGAGCTATACTATTAATTATATCAAACTTGAAAAACAAAAACTGTTTAGTTAGTTATTATTCAACTGGGGCTACATTTTTTAAAGCAATATGTGCTTTTGGGTGCCTTAGTTTTAGGATGCACCAAATTGAATAATATTAGTTGTAGCATAACTTTCACAAAATGCTGAGCATCTATCCATTGAAAATTGGGCCCTTTTATAGGATCTCAAATTTGCACGTGCAAAAATGGAGGTACTAATAATTTAGTCATTTTGAAAAAATAGTTTTCAATCTATTTGTCTAGCCATCTCTGTAGCCTTGTAGATTCATGCCTTAATGGAAATGTTGCAATTCAGCTGATAGGCTAGAAAACATCATTGATAAGTCTTCCATAAAAGATATTGCCATAAGCATATACTGGAGAGTGGCACAGCATGATATAAAGGTATCCTTGCCAGCTACTACAAATGTAGTGTACAACCTAATTTGTGTATTAACTGAAGAAAAGTTGTTAATGTTGTAATGTCTTCCAGCTAAGTAATCAGACCATGATAAAAGTGTAGTGAACATGCTGATGCTTGAACGTGGAAATTAAGGTTTGTGGCTTCTAGGCAACTGGAATACGTCCAAAATGAAAGTTTGCTTGGTGTTCTGTTTTTCGTTGAATATACGCAAACATCTAGTGTTTATCTGCATCACTTCACCATCTGTCTCCCCATTTTTATTTGGAACATTTATTGTTTTCACAGTTTATGTATGTAAATTGCATAACACGTTGATAATTAGGGATGAGAGCATGAAAAAATGTTGTAAAGCTTGGAGAGCAAGTACGCAAAGTAACTGGGTAGCTTAGTACCAGAAAGTATCATTAATGATATGTTCTTGCACACACAATGATTTGCAATTATTTTCCATTAAAAAGACTAGGAGAAGGATATACTCTTAGATACAGGTGAGATACAAATAATTGATACAAATAATTGATTTTTTTTTTTTGGTTCAGACACTGCACTGAAAAAAAATCAGACAAAAAGACCTGCTAGTTTCAAACCTAAACTTATTTTTGGGGAGGTTTGCCAACAAAAACAAAAATTAATGTTTGGGTAGAACAAAAAATGTTTAGACTGTCAATTTGAATTGACACTTTTAAAACAAAATATTGATGTGAATAGACTGTTTTGAAAATTTTGCTTTCAGATTCTTTTGGCCAAAACTGTTTGCTGAATTTGACCTAAATTCACCCACAATTTTGGTGCTCTCCCAGATGCATTTTTCAGCAAGTTTACTAGTGGTGAGTCATGCCTCTGTTGGTCTGGCTGTGGTCCCTTCAGAGCTGCTCAGCCTAGTCACCCCTGATAAGTGGCTACCTTGCCTAGCTCTGTGACTCAGCTTGTCCTAGCACTAAGTGGATCAGAGCCCCACAAAAGAAGCTCAATTTGCCTCTGCTGACCCAGTTGTGGAGTCCACTCTGGTCCCTGTTGTCTGGAAGGGAAGAGTCTTTCACTTTTCTGTTGGTGGGTCAAGGTGATCCTCAGCAGACATCAGCTCTCCTGCAGGAACAGTCAGGACTCTGGAGTCAGATCTTCTACTTGAATTGGTCAAGCCTCATCCATAGATTTCTCCTCATGGTGCAAGATCTCCATGTGCAAGAACTCAGAGTAAAACAGGACCCTTAGACTGATTTGCTGATCTTTGGAAATAGAGCTTCTATGTCAGAGCCCAAGCTTCATTATCCAACCCTAGTTCAAATCTTGAAGCCGTATAGTGATCCCTCATGCAGGACATATTTAGTTCAGTTTCTATGCCCTTTTGTTAGACAATAAGGATAACTATTTATCATATATGCACTTAAACCTTAAGTGCATACTTTAATCAAAACAACAAAAAAGTAGATGGTGCAAGTACTAGTAAAATGCAAATTAACCTGACCAGAGCTGGCTTTTCTCCTTCTTCCCAACAGAAATCTCTTTCCCTCCAAACCTTTTTAGCTATTGTGCTGACAATACATAATCAGGAAAAGTATAGATCAAACTGTCACATTGCCTAACTTTGGAAATGTGTTCCAGAGAATTATATTAACTATTATTAAATTATTATTCTGTCTTATTTAAATAAATTGTCTTCTTATTAAAATATTAAACTAAATAGTTACTACATGAAGAGACAGAGAATCCTGTGGCACCTTATAGACTAACAGACGTTTTGGAGCCTGAGCTTTCGTGGGTGAATACCACTTCTCAGACGCAGGTAGTGAAATTTCCAGGGGCAGGATATATGCTAGCAAGCAGCTAGAGATAAAAGGTTAGTTCAATCAGTGAGGGGTGAGGCCCTGTGCTAGCATAGAGGTGGAAACCAAGGGAGAGAAACAGGTTCTGTATGGCAAGCCATTCACAGTCTTTGTTTAGTCCACGAGCTGAGGTGTCAAATTTGCAGATGAACTGAAGCTCAGCAGTCTCTTTGAAGTCTGGTCCTGAGTTTTTTTGCTGCAGGATGGCCCACTTAAGGTCTGCTATAGTGTAGCCAGGGAGGTTGAAGTGCTCCTCCTACAGGTTTTGTATATTGCCATTCCTGATATCTGAGTTTGTGTCCATTTTGTCTTTTCCGTAGTGACTGTCCATTTTGGCAATGTACATAGCAGAGGGGCATTGCTGGTATATGACGGCGTATATTACATTGGTGGACGTGCAGGTGAATAACCAGTGATGGTATGGCTGATTGGTAGGTCCTGTGATGGTGCGCTGGTTAGGATATCTGGCAGAGTCTGAGAAGTGGGTATTCTTCTGCAGTCTTAAGAAGTGGTATTCACGCCAGAAGCTCACGCTCCAAAACGTCTGTTAGTCTATAAGGTGCCACAGGATCTCTGCTGCTTTTACAGATCCAGACTAACACGGCTACCCTCTTGATATTGACACCATGCAGGCACTCGCATTTAGCCGTATGGATGGAAATCCCATCAACCTCATGAAGAAACTTGCACAAATACAGACAGATATCATCTTCCTTTCCAAATGCAACGGATTGCGACATCATACCAAATGGACTAAAGGTAAAAAATCCACTGCTATCTACATACTACACAGACCACAGTGAGATGATTATGCCATACACTGTCAAAGAACTGAGGAACCACTGATCAGCATCCTAACAGCAAACAGGAAAACATCAAAAAGAGCTCTCCAACCTGGAGACCTTCATTAATAACCAAACTTCCATAAAAAGGACTCACTAAAATAAGACGGAGATCTACAGCACTCACTTCACCTCTCTACAAAAGAAAAAGGACTGTAAGCTGTCTAACTCTACCTGACACATGGGCCACAACGCTGTGACCCCTAACCACCCACAATATCGTCAATCTATCCAACTACACACTCAGCCCAGAGAAAAGTCTGTCCATCTCGGGGATCTCTTTCTGCGCCACCCCCCACATGATACAGTTCTGTGGCGATCTGGAAGCCTACTTTCGCCATCTGCGACTCAAAGATACTTCCAAGACAACATTGAACAGTGCACTGATACACAGGTACACCCACCAACCAGCAAGAAGAAGAACTCCACATGGACTCCTCCTGAGGGTCGAAATGCAAGTCTGACCTATACGTTGATGCTTCCGCGACGTGCACAGGCAGAAATCGTGGAAAAACAACACGCTTGCCTCATAACCTAAGTCGTTGCAGAACCAATGCCATCCACAGCCTCAGAAACCACCCTAACATCATCATCAAGAGGCTGATAAAGGAGGTGCTGTTGTCATCGTGAACAGTCTGACGGCCAAAAGGAGGCTGCCAGACAACTCTCCAATACAATTCTCCAGGCCACTTCCCTCAGATCCCCTGAGGATACACTAAGAAACTGGACCATCTACTCAGGACACTCCCTACACTAACACCGGAACAAATCAACATACCCTTAGAGCCGACCAGGGTTATTCTCTCTACTACCAAGATCCACAAACCGGAATCCTGGACGCCCATCATCTCGGGCATTGGCACTCTCACTGAAGGACTGTCTGGATATGTGACTCTCTACTCAGACCTATGCCACCAGCACTCCCAGTTATCTCCGTGACACCACTGATTTCCTGAGGAAACTACAACGCATTGGTCACCCTCCAGAAAACACCATCCTAGCCACCATGGATGTAGAGGCTTCTCTACACAAACATCCCACACAGATGGAATACAAGCTGTTAGGAACAGTATCGCTGATATGCACAGCACAACTGGCTCTGAGCTCTGTGCCTTTATCCTCACACACAACTATTTCAAGTTTGATGACAACATATACCTCAGATCAGTGCACTGCTATGGCACCGCATGGCCCCACAATACGCCAATATTTTTTATGGTTGACCTGGAACAACGTTCCTCAGCTCTCGTCCACTCACGCCCTTCTCTACTCGCTACATGATGACATCTTCATCATCTGGACCACGGGAAGGAGACTCTAGAAAAATTCCACCAGATTTCAACAACTTCCACCCCACCATCACCTCAGCCTGGACCAATCTACACGGGAGTCCACTTTCTAGAACACACAGTGCAAATAAGTGATGGTCACATACACCACCCTATATCGAAAACCTACGACGCTACGCCTACTTCATGCCTCCAGCTCCATCCGGGCACATCACCCGATCCATTGTCTACAGCCAGCACTGAGGTACAACCGCATCTGCTCTAACCCTCAGACAGAGACAACACCTACAAATCTCCACCAACCATTTCAAAACTACAATACACAGAGAAATTAGGAAACAGATCAACAGAGCAGACGTGTACCCAGAAGCTCCTACTGCGAACAAACCAAGAAAGAAACCAACAGGACCCACTGGCCATCACTACAGCCCCAGCTAAACCCTCAAACGCATCATCAGGGATTACAACCCATCCTGGACAATGATCCCACACTTTCACGGGCTTGGTGGAGGCCGATCCTTGCCCACAGACGCCTGACACCTGAAAACGTATTCAACGCAACTGCACACCGTACCATTAGTAACTCTAGCTCAGGAACCAATCCAGCAACAAACCTCGATGCCAACTGCCCATATCACACACAGCGACACCATCAACAGGACCTAACCAGATCAGCATACCATCATGGTTCATTCACCTGCACGTCCACCAATGTAATACTCCATCATGTGCCAGCAATGCCCTCGCATGTACATCGCCAACTGGACAGTCCACTACGGAAAAGGATAAATGGACAAATCAGATATCAAGGACTGGCATATCAAAAACCTGTAGAGAGCACTTCACCTCCCTGGCACAACTATAGCAGACTTAAAGGTGGCCATCCTGCAGCAAAATTCAGGACCAGACTTCAAAGAGAAACTGCTGAGCTCAAGTCATCTGCAAATTTGACACCATCAGCTCTGGACTAAACAAGACTGTGAATGCTTGCCAATTACAGAACCAGTTTCTCCTCCCTTGGTTTTCACACTTCTACTGCTGAACAGGCCTCACCTCCCTGATGAACTAACCTCGTTATTTCTAGCTTGCTTGCTAGCATATATATACCTGCCCTGGAAATTTCCACTACATGCGTCTGAAGAAGGGAAAGTCACCCACGAAAGCTCATGCTCCAAAACGTCTGTTAGTCTATAAGGTGCCACAGGATTCTCTGCTGCTTTTACAGATCTAGACTAACACGGCTACCCCTCTGATACTTGACTACATGAAGAGACTTCTACTCAGCTGATCTGCTTTCTATGCATAGTCATATCTGCTTATTTTAGCAACAAAAATGTCTTTTACATTACTTTGAACTCCTTTCAGTACTTCCAAATAAGTAGGAGAGTGAACTGGATTCTCTTCTGGCTCATGTATTAGCAAAATTATTTATTAAATCGCCTTTGTAGACTCTTCACTGTTGGTGTTAGGTTAGTTAAAATATCCCAAGCTTGAATTCAAATTTCAGGTTGAGTTTGCAGAGCTAGGTTTTCATTATTTATTTTCACTTGTAAATTAGACATTGCATCTGGAACCTTAAATTACCATTTTAACTAACATTTAAAAGAGAACAACAGTTTAAACAGAGTTCTAAATTCAATCTCCTACACAGTGCTCACTCACATGGAGATACCTTCATAAAGCCAGCATATTTCTGCATCTTCATTTTTAAAAAAAGTGATTAGATGGAGGAAAAAAGTTACTTTCTCTGCCTGAACTTCAGTTATTATAAGAAATGTCAGATCCATTTTCAGCCCTCCCAGCTTCCATGTGATGGACATTTTTTGTTTGACCAATTCTTCATGTCAAGCTTGCTTGATATTTTTCCAACCAGCACATCGCTGAAAGGACATATTTCTTATCAGACTTTGTAACAGATCTGTGCTGTGTTTTCAGGGACAGAAAGCTAGAATTGTTAGGACTAAATTGTGCTTTGATAGCCTAGCTTTTCAGCATATTACAGATACAAGTATCTTTTTTTTCAGACTAATGGAAAGCATATGTATGTGTGTGTATTTCCGAATTATATAGAAAAAAATTATGTACATAGTCTAGTGTATAATTTTTAAAAAAGTGACCTCTACTTGTGCAAATATCTGAATGTATACTCTTTAACTATTAAAACCTCAATGTAAAAGAGTTGGAAAAATATATATTTGACAAATGTGTGTTGAAGCATAAATTCTGAGTCTAAATTATGGGCCAGATTTTCAAAGGCTCCTCATCCTATTCTTCATGGGTGCTCATATGATAACTGTCAGCACAGTTTTCGACACTCACACTTGTGTGTATATTTAGCATCTAAGATGTCTGCTGCATGTATAGGCTATATTAATTGCATGTGCAAAAGCCACAATTTGCAAGTATGCAGTTCTCTGTGCTTGAAAATCATATGCACAATAGTAGTACATGCAAATATAAATGGAGGCCACTTTGAAGACCTTTTGAAAACAGGATCCGTAATACATTATAACTAACTTGCATTTGTTTAAGTAAATTACTTGTCTGGGCAGTCTGCATTGTCTGGTAAATCAAGTTAACTCTTGAAGTACTATAATAGCTTCTGAGTAGTCAGGAATTCTTTTGAAGTCTATGAATTTGTCATTTCCTTAGGGATGGAATGAGTGTCCACAAAATACCCTATTCCCATTTAATTTGATTTACAATACTTAAATTCAGTTGTTCCTATTACAGAAGAAAGCAAAGAGCAACTTAAACTCACAGGGATAGAGTTGTCAAATAAATTTTCGACTTTTTTTTTTTAATGAGATCATAAGTTTGGCTGATAAAGTTAACTGTGTTGACATACTATATTTTTGCCACTGACTTACTCCTGCATGATATTCTCATAAAAAAAATAGCACTATGCATAGATCAATGTAGCGCTCCTCTATCAACACCAAACTGAGGTAATAAGTAATAAGTTTCCAGTAATAAGTCTCCACGACCACAGGATGTTCACCCAAGAGTTATGAAGGAACTCAAAACTGAAAATGCAGAACTGTTAACTGTGGTATGTAACCTATCAGTTAAATCAGCCTCTGTATCAGATGACTGGAGGATAGCTAGTGTAGCACCGATTGTTTTAAAAAAGCTCCAGAAGTGATCCTGGCAATTGCAGGCTGACAAGCCTAACTTCACTACCAGGCAAATTGTTTGAAACTACAATAAAAACACAGAATTATCAGACATGGGTGAATATGATATGTTGGGGAAGAGCCAGCAAATCAGGCCTCACCTATCTATTAGAATTCTTTGAGGGGGCATGTGTACAAGAACAATGCAGTGTATGTAATGAACCTGGTTTATCAGAAATCCTTTGACAAAATCCAACACCAAAGGCTCATAAGCAAAGTAAGCAGTTATGTAATAAGAGGGAAGGTCCTCTCATGGATCAATAACCAGTTAAACAACAGAAAGTAGGAATAAATGGTCATTTTTCAGAATGGAGAAAGGTAAATAGCAGGGGTCCTCAGGGAGCTGTAATGTGACCCTTGTTGTTCAACACATTGATAAATGATTTGGAAAAGGAGGTAAACAGTGAGGTGGGAAAGTTTGCAGACAGTGCAAAAATTACTCAAGATAGTTAAGTCCAAAGCTGACTGTGAAAAGCTACAAAAGGATCTCATAAAAGTGGGTAACTGGGCAACAAAATGGTGGATGACATTCAATGTTGCTAAATGCAACGCAATGCACATTCAAAAACATAATCTCAATTATACATACAAAATGATGGGATCTAAATTAACTGTTATCATTCAAGAAACATCTTGGAGTCATTGAGTGGATGTTTTCAGAGAACTATCCACAATGTGCACAGGCAGTCAATAAAGCTAACAGAATGTTAGGAACCATTAAAAAAAGGCAGTAAGTATGATAAAGCCACTATATAAATCCATGGTATGCCCACACCTTCAATAGTGCATGCAGTTCTGGTTACCCCATCTCAAAAAAGATATATTGCAATTGGCAAAGGTTCAGAAAAGGGCAACAAAAATAGTTAGGGGAATGGAACGGGCTTCCGTATGAGGAGAGATTAATAAAACTGGGACTTTTCAGCTTGGAAAAGAGATGACTAAGGGGGGGATATGATTGAGGTATATAAAATCTTGACTGGTGTGGAGAAAGTAAATAAGGAAGTGTTATTTACTCCTTCTCATAACACAAGAACTAGGAGTTACCAAATGAAGTTAACAGGCAGCAGATTTAAAACAAACAAAAGGAAGTATTTTTTCACACAATACAGTCAGTCTGTGCAACTCTTTGCCAGAGGATGTTGTGAAGGCCAAAACTATTACAGCGTTAAAAAAAAGAACTAGATAAGCTTATGGAAGATAGATCCATCATGTGCTGTTAGCCAGGAGGGGCAGGGATGGTGTCCGTAGCCTCTGTTTTGAAGAAGCTGGGAATGGGCGACAGGGGATGGATCACTTGATGATTACCTGTTCTGTTAATTCTCTCCAGAATGTCACAACCAGTGGTGAGCTGGAGCCGGTTCCCACAGGTTCTCAAGAACCGGTTGCTAAAATTAGACCTCTGTGGACAACTGGTTGTTAAAGGGCCAGGGAGTGGGCAAAGAACAGTCCACGGGCCATACCATCCTGTTGCTACCAGGATTCCCAGCTGGGGAGGCTGAGGCTCCCCCGGCCCTTCCCCTGCTTCTCCTCAGCTGCAGTATGGCCAGCCACCGGCATCAGCTGGACAGCTCAGCTGAGCTCCGGAGTCGTCCTGCTGCTTTGAGCTGCCGGCAAGGTAAGGGGGGGAGGGGGCTGCAAGCTCTAGGGCTGCTGAGGGGGCAAGTGGGGCAATTTGCCCCAGGACCTGTAGGGGCCCTTGGCCCCATGAGTATATCTCTCCCTGCCCCTCCCTCACTACCCCCCTTAAATCAGAACTTTTTATAGGAAACCGGTTGTTAAGATTTTGGTAGCTCATCACTGGCCACAACCCAATGGCAGATCAGCATTGTATGTTGCTAACGCTGTTGCAAGCATCGCAAGGCATTTTGGGAAGGGTGAAAGGTGTGAATGTGAAGTGGAAGATTCCTTTGCAAGGTGCAGGAGGCTAAAATGGGAGGGAAGAAGAGAACAAAGAATAGGTTAACTTGACACTTCAGCTAGCTCAGTCTGAAGATAAGATGCTGGCCCTGGTCCAAGGTCATGGCAAGAAGTCTGCAGCTGCATTCACATCTTACCCAACCCCAGCCACCCATGAGAAAAGAAGAACTAAGTTGAGGAGGATTGCAAAGAGTGCAAAATCAAGCGAGATGGCGAAGGCCAACAAGCAGGGAGTGGCGGGACCACAAGGTTTCACGTCCCTGGAGCTGGTGCATTTTGGGAAAGCTGAGAAGGCCACAGAAAGCCAGTTTGGACTGGTACAAAGAGCACCAGGAGCAGAGGTCCCTGAACAAAACACCCCCAAAAGAACCAGGACTGAAAAATCCTCTCGAGAGCCAAAGCAAGTGAGAGATCAACCGCGGACCCTGGATGACTGTGCATGGGACAAGAACTCCCATCCACCCTTGCCCCTCTTCTTCTTATGTTACACTCAAGCTTGGCTAGCCTCGGGTAGTGCAGGTGTGAGTATGAAAGTGGGCTAGGGTTTGGGCACTAATGCTTTCTTCCTTCCTCTGAGTGACATGGGGAACCCCCAGCACTCTCTGCTGTTATTTATTTTATTATTTTATTAATAAAGCTTTACAATTTAGTCACTTGGTGTGCTCTGTCATCTCCTCCCCTAAAGATCCTGCGGCCTCAGCCTGATCACCTGACACCCCGGGCAGATTTATGTTATCAATCTGGCACAGGGGCACCTGGCACTGGCCACTGTAAAAAGACAGGATACTGTTATAGGCCCTACTGGGTCAGACCAAATGTCCATCTTTCTTAACAATAGGTTCATTTGTTCAAGACATACTTTACCATAGTCACATTCAAGGTCGTACATCTAGAAACAAAAACAGGTCACTTAGGGATCATGTTAAATAATGATGTGAACATGAGCTCCCAGTGTGATGTTGTAGCTAACAGAGCAAATGTGATCCTTTGAAGTATAAACAGAGGGATATCATATAGGAGTAGGGAGGTAATAATACCTCTGCATTAGTCAGACCATTCCTGGTGTACTGAAGTACAGCTGTAGTGTCCACACTTCAAAAAGGACACTGAAAAATTAGAAAGGGTTCTGAAAAGAGCTACTTGAAAAATTCAAGGTATAATGAGAGACTACAGAATCTTAATCTTTTTAATTTATCCAAGAGAAGGTTAAGAAGTGACTTGATCATGGTCTACATGTACCTCCATGAGTAACAAATTTCTGATACGGTTCTTTAATGTAGCAGGAAAAGGCATAACAAGATACAATGGTTAGAAGATTAAGAAGATTTCTAGATTAGAAATAAAACATAGTTTTTAACCCTGAGGATCATTAGCCATTTGGAACAATTTAGCTAGGGATGTATTGGGTTGTCCATCAATTGAAGTTTTTAAGGCAAGACTGCATAGCTTTCTAAAATATATGCTGTAGCTCAAGAAATTATGGGTTTCATGGAGAAATCAGTGGGTGAAGTTCAATAACCTGTTGTGACCCTAACAGAACTGGATTCCAATGCAAGAGGGCAGGGGCCTCACTGGCATTTGGTAGTGAGTTTCAGTTGGCTTGACCAGTTCAGTGTACCCCAACTTACTAATGTGATAACCTGTATCTAAAAGGTATCATGGAAGATATCAATAGAAAGCTAATAACATACTGATCATTAATATTATTGTATGGTGTATGTACTGGTGACAAATTCAAAATTACAAACATATTGGGCATTACTTTATCAAAGTGTGTCTGTCAGGCTGGGTGAGATTATGCCACCCTAGACAAAGGAATGTGGTTCTGCCACCTTGAAGATACTGGTACCTTAAGAGACAAAGGGAATGTCTCTGTATTATGCAGGAGATCAGACTAGACTATCATAACGGTCTAGTCTTTCCTTAAATCTATGTAAATATCTCAGTAAGTCTCTTCCTCATACATTGCTCAGATTAATCTAAATGATTTGTCTCAATCAGTGAAGTTGGAGATAGTGAAATCGGGGAAGGGGATGTAAAACCATTTTGGCACCTGAGATAATCTTACCTCATGATGTCACTAGTTGCTTGAGTGTCTGTCCAAATTAATGGCCATGGGTGCAAAACTGGCATTTTTATATGATTCAGGAATTGACCAAGTTAGAAAATATCACACCACTTGCTATAGCTACAGTTGTTTTAGCAGTTTCATTATAAATTCCTGTTTTCAGGAGTTTTATAAATCATCCATTAAAATATTTTTTCAGCGGAGGAAACATACAAAAACTCCACCTGAAGTCAGTATAAAAATTACCATGATTTGTGAAAATGTTGAGCTAATTAAGTTTTTTTCCCATTGCCAAATTAGCTTGCTAACAACATCCTGTTTTGTGTAGTGTTGCTCTCCCTCATCTGTGCAGCCCATTTCCCCTCACCCCAGCTGAGTTGATCCACAAATAATCAATAGCACAACGCTTTATTCTATCCCAGTAATTTCTTGTACATACACCAGGACTGAATGTAAGAGAGAGTAATTGGGTGTAATTCCACTGAAGCCAACAGAGTTGCTTCTGTTTGAACCATGTCTAAATCTGATTTTGTCTCATTAATAGACATACACTTCAGTTGCAATTTTTATTCTGATACTGTACTTAAACCTGAACACTTTTGGCAGGTAGTCAAATAAAGACCTCTTCTATAAATAAGAAAATTGAGAGAGATTCAAATGTTTTAAGTGCATTCTATGGCTCATCTACTTATGCATACAGATAAGCAACATGAGGCAAACAATAAAACAATTTTCTGATGATCAAAATATGGAATTTGTTATACATGCAATAATAAATGCATCTTGATTTTAACAGGACTTGTAATTGCATGACTTTATACACATGTATTGTTTCATTCAGAAATAAAAATCAGTGATGGGTACTTTGGCAGCACTGCAGCTTTCTTTGGGAGGACAGCAGCAAATACCTTACTTTCAGGCATACAGCCAAATACAAGACACCTCATGTATCACTTCCCTAACTGACGGCTACACATCATTTAACGATTGCTTCATTTGCAAAACTTCTCAGACAGCCAAGGTAATCTGGGTGCAATCCAAAAAGCCCTGTTAAGTGGGAAGAAAAGATCTTAACTAGAGCAAGTTACCTGGCTGAAATGCACTCTCAGTTCTATCTACGTATGTTAAGCAGCTGGATAAAAGCCATATTATGCTGCACCAACAATAAGAAAAGTTTGGAGTAACAACCTACCCACAACAATTCAGTGTGAAGAAATAGAATGTTAGGTGGGTTGTTTTTTGATAAATGCAAAATTCCTATAATGGTTTTCACCCTAAAGTTTCTTGTATGTACTCAAAAATCTTCAGTCAGCTGGTGTTAAAGTTGTCTGGGGATCTTTACACTGGGCTAGTTTCTCTAGAGTATCATAGGTATGTATGCAAGTTTTACTAGAGACTAAAATTCAAGCATATAGAGTGCAAAAAAAAAATTCCTTATGGAAAACACTACAGCAATGGTCTAAAATACTGATGGCCAGATATTCTGCTGGTATATTTCCACATTGACTTCAGTTGAGGATTTGGACCTGCAGTTTTTAACAGAGTTAATTCTTCTTTTTCTTGTTTTTTGTTTAACACTGAAAACTTCAGACTAACATCATTACTAATTAAAACATGTTGACAAAGCTCTGTTTAAAGAAGCATCCTTTTTAAAGGGCAGTGGTAGATCATGTTTGAAATTACATTACGGAACTTTTCTGAAATGGCCAGGCTGGTGTCTAAAGTCAACTGTAACTAATGCCACCCCAAAACAAAAGATTCAGATCATTCATCTCATTCTTTGTAATTTAAAAAAAATCAAGGATTTGATTGAATATATACATGAAAATCTGTATATTGGAAAAACACATATTTACCATTCTCATGGACTCACATGCAGTACAAAGTATTAACATTGTTTTGAAATAAAAACTCTACTTATACTTCAATTTTGTTTCCATTTTTCTTCACATTCTGGAAGATTTTTGTAAGTTACTCCACTGATCTATCCTTTTATGGGTCTGTACTACTCATTTTGGCAGCCTTCACCACTCTCAATTCTTAATAATAGTCTTCTTCAGGGTATGTCATGCTGACAACTTCCCTTTGCTGGTGTCAGTAAGAATGCAACAAAAATGAGAAAAAATAGTATGATAGTTTCTTTAAGTCTTTGTTAACTTTTATTTCTGAAGTAAAAAGAAGCTGAGAAGGGGCTTGTCGGTGGTATAATATACAAAACTTACAGCAGGTGGGTTTGCAGTCCAAGCATTTCAAACAAGAATAAACCAGCAATTAATCAACTATCAAACACCTGCTAACAACTGTAGAGGATCTGATGGGGGTGTTTGGAGGAAATTATGACTCAGTCCCTGATACTACCATCAGTCATTTTGCAGGGTACAAAGTACTTGTTTCAATTACTTGCATTACCTCAGGGTAAATGCCAGCTTGAAATGATTTCAGTATTTTACCTACCAACGTGAAATGTGCAGCATGTACCTTGAACATTAATGGACCATGTAGGGGAGCTGGCAACCAATGGTCCATAAGAATCTTCAGGCTACTATATATACAGGCAAATGATTTCTCCTAATATACACGTGTCCCTGCTCTGTCAAGTGGAGTACTTCTGCTGCACTCTGCTGAATCCAGATCACAGAGTGAACATCTATATAGGTATTTTTTTCAGATGGTGTCCAGTAAAAACCTGATACAGAATGGACGGACAATGACAATATATATACCCAAGGGGAAAAGCAGTTGTGGTTTCAGAAACTTCTATAAATGAATGTGACATTCAAACAGCACAGCACCTACTACAGGACAGGCCCAACAAAGAAAATAACAGAACTCCATTAGCCATCACCTTCAGTCCCCAACTAAAACCTCTCCAGCGCGTCAAAGACCTACAACCTATCCTGAAAGATGATCCCTCACTGTCACCGATCTTGGGAGAGAGGCCAGTCCTCACTTACAGACAGCCTCCCAATCTGAAGCAAATTCTCACCAGCAACTGCACACCATACAACATAAACAGTAACCCAGGAACCTATCCTTGCAACAAAGCCCGATGCCAGCTCTGTCCACATATATATTCAAGTGACACCATCATAGGACCTAATCACATCAGCCACACCATCAGGGGCTCATTCACCTGCACATCTACCATCGTGATTGTAAACGGGTTTGGGACTCACCACCTGCCGCCACCTGCCAGTAACTCTGGGAATTAGCTCTGTCCAGTACAGCGCCCCCTCCTGGTGGGTGTCCCATCCTGTTGGTGTCTCTGGACCCACGTTGCTCCCTGCTCGACGCCGTCCTCTTCAAGGCCATTGCCCTCCGGCAGTGCCCCTTAGTCCATCTGCACCCCCTTCCGAGGATTGATCGTCAGCAGTCCCACTCCAGCCTTCAGGTGTAACAACTCGCCCTCCAAGTCTAATCCCTCTTGGCAGGGATCTGGCGTGGTCTATAATGGCTGCTCCCTACGGCCGGTGGCTGGATGTACTGCAAGGAGGAAAAGGTGGGGGGGGCCCAGGCCTGCCCTCTACTCTGAGTTGCAGCCTAGGGACCTTCTGGCATCAGCCTCGCTGTTCTCCTCCTTTTCCTCCTCTGTCTGTTTCCCTGGGCCTTCCCCTACAGACCTTTGCACCCGCTAGGCTCTTCCCCTCAGGGCCTGCAGCCTGGTGGCTAGGGGCTAGAGCCTTCTAGCCTCCCTGAGCCTGCCCAGCACTACGCTGTCCACAGTGCTAGTCTCCCCCTTGGAGACTGACCTTCTGTCTTCGAAGGCCTGGGACAGACTGACTGCTCCTTTCTCTGGGCAGCCTTTATATACCTCTGAGCTTGGCCCTGATTGGCTGTCTACAATCTGTACCCTGATTGGCTCCCTATAAGCCCTTTCCTAATTGGCTCCCAGGCTGCGCAAGCTCCCTGGCCTGCCCCAGCCCACTCTCCCAAGGAGTGGGGCAATCTGCCCCACTACAGTGATATATGCCATCATGTGCCAGCAATGCCCCTCTGCCATGTACATTGGCCAAATCGGACAGTCTCTGTGCAAAAGAATAAATGGACATAAATCTGACATCAGGAATCATAACATTCAGAAACCAGTGGGGGAACACTTCAATCTCTCTAACCACTCAGTGACAGACTTGAAGGTGGCAATTTTGCAACAAAAAAACTTCAAAAACGGACTTCAAAGAGAGACTGCTGAACTCAAATTAATATGCAAATTAGATACAATTAACTTAGTTTTAAACAGAGACTGGGAATAGTTGGGCCATTACACTAATTGAATCTATTTCCCCATGTTAAGTTCTCCTCACACCTTCTATGGGTCATCTCAATTATCACTTCAAAGTTTTTTTTTCTCCTGCTGACAATAGCTTATCTCAATTGATTGGATTCCTACAGTTGGTATGCATATTTCCACCTTTTCATGTTCTCTATATGTATAAATATTTTCTATGTGCTCCATTCTAATGGAAATGGAATGTTTTAAAATGTTAGGAGATTTGAAGATCTCAGGAGTTTTGTGACTATATACATTGAATTAAGTTTATTTTCAAAGCTGGTTTCCTAATTTCACCCGCAAAATTTGCAAGCGCATCCAATGCTCGCATACTTGTATGATGACCGCCATCTTGGCCAATCTACTAGGAACAAAATCAGGGCCCTCCAGTTCTCGAAGCATGAATCACGACAGCTAGAACTTAAGAGACAGATTCTGAAATTGAGAGCTGCAACAGGCACAGGGCCAAATAATACATTCTGAGCTTTACATTTGGGTTACATTTGCATTCACACAAAGATTTAGATATACTAAATGGGTAATTATACACACACACACACACACACACACACACACATGCCCATTTTAGAGACACCAGTGATTCTTTTTCCTGTATGTGTGAATATATGATTTGAAAGTGCAATTTATGTAGCATGTTAAAAAGAAAATTGGCTCAACGTCTTTACTAGAAACATGGCATAAAGAGGCCAAGTCTACAGTTCTGTTCTGAAAGAAGGCAAGAATTTTTATTCTACCTAGAAAAAAATCCTAGTTATTGTAAACTTTTATGGAAGAATTGACCAAATGGTTTAATCAAAATTATTTAAACACTCCAGTGGGTAGCTGTATCGTTTAACTGAGAATTTGTGGAGAAATGGTTAAAACAGCCACCACACAGAAAGGATGGTGCTGTTCATGAGAAATGTGATTTTAATGTGTCAGGTAAAACAAGAAAGAAAACTTTTTGTCAGAAATGAAATTAAACTGGATTTATTTTGCTCTCATCTGTTAGTGAAGAGGCTGAGCCAGCGGAAGTGAATTGGCATGTTTTGTTTTGTTTTTATTGCTGTTTCAAAAAAACTCGGTTTCATTCCAGCTGAGTTCTGAATGGCATGTTGGTTGGCTGAGATTCAAAAGAAATCTGTGATCTAGATGTATTTAAGAAAATTAGTATCTAGACAATTAAACACATTCAGATTGTTATCCAGCTGAACACAAGGGAATTTTTTTTTTGCAGATAAGCTGCTGAGAGTACTGAAGGGTAAAGAAGAGAAAATCATCTACTTTGGGAAAAGCTCATCTTTGAAGAATATTACACTTGATAATACTGTGCTAATAAATAGTTTGTGGTAGGAACTCACTGACCCCCAGATAAAAGTAAGAATATAAATGAAAAATTTATATCTACGGTCTTGATCCGGCATGTACTCAATTTTAGGCAAGTGAGCAGACCTGCTGCAATCAATGGGCTTACTTGCATGCTTGAAGTTAAAAATATGTTTAAGTGCTTTGCTAAATCAGTGCACACATCTGTAACAGTCTACACACAGTTACTGAATATGTAACATCCTTGCTGTACATAAAAAGGGACTGAGAATCACACTGTATACTCACAGATTATGCTTCAGGAGTAAAATCCTGTCTGCAGTGAAGTCAGTGACAAAAGTCATGATGCCAGGACTGACTCCAGATGTAGAAAAAATGCAAAGCTGATGATTACACACTCAAGAATCTCTAACTTAATCACAAAATATATGTTTATATTATGGTTTTCAAAATATCTGAGTAGCTATATAACGTATACTACCAATCAAAACCAGACACATAAGTGATACAGACCTGCTATTCTTTCTTATGTGTACTGATATCCTTGTTGGGTGATATTCTTGTTGCATTGAAAGTGCTATATTAAAGAGGGTAGTTGCATGTTAGCGTGGATGAGTATCAAGTATGCAGTGAATATGAGGTCTCTCAGCACAGATATCACAGAAAATGATATGAAAAGAGTTAACGTTCCTACAGATCTCAAAGAAAAAAGCAATGGATCTAATCAACCAGATCTGCCTGATTTTCCAAGGAGGACATTTGAGAAACATAGCCATTCTTTTTTCTAGTTTTCCATGACAACCAATTATCTTGGATTGAATACTCTGTTCAACAGGATGCTGTATACTGCTCTCCCTGTTGTCACGTCCACTCTGAAACAGGCTTGCAAGATTGGAAGAAAATCTCTGAAGAATTGTCTAACCATGTCGTTTTCAGGGTTCATGTATGGAAAAGTGGCAATGCTCCAAACATAGCAAAAGAAACTGGATCAGCAGAAGTGAAGCTTTTGGCAAGTAATAAAATGATCATTTAGAGAAACTGGAATTACCTTACTAGGTTTGTGATATTGTCCAGTTACTTTTGAAATTGAATTAGCTTTTCAAGGGTATGATGAGGGAAAGGAATTTAAACTGAAAGAGAATTTCCAGGAATTTTGTGATTTCTTTTCAAAGTCTCACAAAACAAGAAAATGCAGACAAGTTATTTTAATTACACAAGCCCTGAATTTCAAAATGAAGTGCTGCAGATTTGGTTTGCAAAGAAATTGCACAGGCAGTGAATAAGACTTTTATTTTATTTTTTTTTGGGTGTAATTGCAGATGAAGCCAGATCATTTAAGACAGAGCAACTTTCAGTTTGCATTAAGTATGCAAAAAACCTAGAGATTAAAGAAAAGTTCCTGTCCTTCATTAATTGCTTGTCTTCCCAAAATGCAAATGGCATTTATGTCACCATGAAGACAGTTTTGGAGACGAGTGGATTGCAGAATGTGCTGATAGTTGCTCAATCTTATATTGATGTTTCTGTGATGTCAGGACATGTAGCTGAGGTTACACAGAGAATGAAAGAAAACCATCCATTTTCAATCTGTGTACATTGCATGGCACTCAAACTCAGCCTTGTCATCATGGTATGCTGTAAAGTCATAATGAGGTGGGCTGTCTAAATGTATTTGAGAAACTGTATTCAGTCTTTGCAGAGCCACCCAATCATCAAATGTTTCTCAACATGCAGGCAGCTTTGGGTCTTAAGCATCAAGAGATCAGGCATCCCAGTGATTTGCATTGGGCATGTGAGTGGAGAAGTGTGTTCTCAGTAAAAATACAATACACTGCAATCATGAGGTGTCTAAAAGGTCTTAGCGAGCAAGATGAAAAGTAATCTGTGCAAGGAAACAGCCTTTATCATCACATAACAAGAGTTTCATTCCCTGCATGCATGATTATCTTTCAACATATCATGAAAGTTGTTCCTGTGCCTTCCAGCCATACATTTCTATGATTCTATAATTCATTCCTGCTCATCAATACTATGTAATACCAAAACTATCAAACAGAACTGTACCTTGAATACGAAAACCATTATCAAAATTTCAAGCCCGAAAGAAGAAGTGATTGGAGCAGTAGTCTGGATGTTAGGATATCTGGCACTTTGGCCAGCTCTGCCATTGCTTTTATTTTGATAGGAGCTTGAGTAAATCACCTAACTGCTCTAAACTTATGTAAAATGGGAATAATTATGTTTATCTTTGCAAAGTTCTTTGAAATCCTTGTATTAAAGGAACTAAGTAAGAGCCAAGTATTATTTTTATTATTAGTGAATCTATTGGATTTCTCTCTCTCTCCATATGCACTGAAATCTTAAAACACTATGTCATTAACTTCACAGAAATAAAGCAGTGATGAAAATAACTGATTTCAATTAAATTTCTTTGTCAACATCAGTCACTGCCAAGTCATTTAAAAATATTTTCCAGCATAATGAAAATCCTGCAGCCAGTGAACAGATTTTGAAAAGGACAAGCTTCTGTAAATTTGAAATTAGGTGCAAATCCAAAGAAGGGAGGAAAAAATCTTTGCTTTATGATATTATTCATTTTATATAAATAAAACACCTCATCAAGCATATTGTTTGCAAATTATTGTCCTCAGGCAATATCAAACAGTAATGTGTCATTGCTCTTTAAGTGGCAGACTGGGAAACAAACCAATAAAAAAGCACACTGTTGTTCATTATCACCTGTTTCTGAAACAGCCAACTAAAAATAGTTTAATATCTATGAAAGACTTTTTGAGTTCTGCAAGGAGGAAGTGGAGAATCTGACATATTAAATGAAGGCGCTACATTTATAAATTTTAGAATAAGAACACATTTTCATTCTGAGTTTGGATTTGAACCTGCAGCAGGATTAGATAAAAGCAGGTTTCACCCAGTGACCATGTATGAAAGTGATGTTAACCCCAACACCCGCACCACTGATAAAGCCAAGCAGTTCATCTGTAGAAAAATAAGCAAGATGTTATATGTAGGCTCTATGAATCACGTATAAACCTTGCATTTCCTAGACTGCATGGATAAATTCAAAATAAGAGAATAGGCTGTGTACGGAGAAGACTAACTTGTAGAACGGTCAGTAAAGTTAAAGTGTCCTTCTACCACAGCATGAAACTTTGAGTAGGAAGCAACTTGCATAAGCTGTAATATTAAAATGCTTTCAGCAGAGTTCTCTTCCACTAATGAAAAGTGACAGGGGTGTAATTTGACCAAGGCAAAATACAAACATCATTTCTTTAATTTCAACCATGCTTCAATTATGTTCAATTTGTAAAAAACTTCTAACCATGCTGCGACCATATTATAAAGGTACTATTTGACAATGATTTGATTACATGAACTTTCCTCTGGATATATATTAACCTCAATCCCAGAATGTAATGAGTGCCTTAATAGTATGGCAGAGAAGTCATTCCCGTTGCTTTTTCTTTTTTATAATGAAAAAGCAAACAAAAAAACCCAGCCAGATAATAGACATGATAGGGAAGCTAGGACTGGCACAAAGAGCTCACAGCATAGGATTGGCCTCATACATTTTTATCAGACAATGTGTTTTTTTGTTAAGTATTTGTTACCAGAGATTCATCTTATATAAAATGCAGTGGGCTACACTGAGGTTTTTAAGCCACTGTGTGGTGTAGGGTTGCAGAGGGGATGTACACAGATGGAATTTCCTGAAGGTATATTGGCTAGGCTCACCCAGAGGTCTCCTGGGACTTCTTGAGGCATGTACGCTGGGATGGGTCTTCTGCCCCCCTTTTGAAAGGATGCACATTTATTTACCACCCACACTTTTAGTCTGCAGGGAAGGTGGAATTAACACTCTACTAACAGGTATGGAAGGACAATTAGAATAAGGCCTTTGATGAATCTAACCCTTTTACCCCCCAGTCCAAGCTGATTGCTAGGCTTGCACAAGGTATTTGGTGTCTATAAGCAGAACAAGAAAAGGTTAGCTTGCCCCTAAGCCTTTTCTCCTCCACACACTTACCAGCAATTGTGTATCTATGCATGATTAGCCACAGTCTGGCCCAGTAAAGCTAGTCAAAAAATGTGGGGGGGGGAGGGGAAATCAATTTTGCTGGGAATTTTGAAACTATTTCCATTTTACAAGGCTCAAAATGAACCCATATCCCTGTTTTTTGTTAAAGTTGTCTAGACATTTTTATCAATATTTTAAATCAAATCTTTTACTGAAATTGTGTTCGAAATCATTATTAGATGCTTGTTTCCCCCCCATTGCTGAATATACACAAAGGAAGATTCTACAGTTTAATCCAAGATACGGCCCTCAGAAGGGAAAGGAGAGGGAGAAGGAGGATAACTATATAAAGGCACATAATTACATAGTCTAGGGCTCGGCAAATGTGAGAAGTGGTGTGCCAAGTCTTCATTTATTTACTGTAATTTAAGGTTTCGCGTGCCGGTAATACATTTTACATTTACGGGGCGGGTGGACAGAACCCCAGACCAGCAGTTGGGGTGGCAGACGGATCCCCAGACCGGCAGTGGGCTAAGTGGCTCATCCCACTACCAGTCTGGGGTCCTGGCCGCCGGTCCCGCTCAGTCTGCTGCCGGACTGGGGTTCTGTCCAGGGCCCTCCATAGCCATTTGGGTGCCCTATGCAGCCCTGTCCCACCAATGGGGGGGAGGCTGTATGGGGTGCCGGGCCTCCCTTCCCAGGGTCAAGGAGGCAGGAGCTGTCAGTGGTCACTTTTGGGGGCCCCACAGGCCCAGAGTGGCCCAGGGGATTAGAGGGGGCAAAGAACAGCCCACTCCACTTCCCTCGCACCAGCACCAGCCGTGTCACTCAGGGGAGGGGTTTAGGGGAAGGGATTTCCCACCCCCCCTCACCAGCAGTAGCCAGAAGCGGAGCAGCCCAGCCCCAGCCCACTCTACTCCGCCAGCTCCCAGCCATGGCGCTCCACTTCCCACTGCCAGTGAGAGCCAGGTGCGGCCTTTCCCCAACCCATTCGACATGGCTGGGGCCGGGGCAAGGGAAGTGGAGCAGGCTGGTGCCGTGTTTTTCCTCTTCCCGATGCCCATGAGTGTCAGGCGTGATTCTTTCCCTGCAGTCACCGGCTGTGGGAAGTGAAGCACCGCAGCTGAGAGCTGGCAGAGAAGAATAGGCTGGGGCTGAGTTCCTCTGCTTCCTGATGCTGCTCATGAGTGCAGGGTCATTAGGGGAAGAGGTGGAATGGGGGCGGAGCAGGTGGGAAAGGTTAGAGGCAGGGTGGAGGGATTTGTCTTGGGCCCCCACACCCCAGTAGGGATGGTCCAGACCCTTGCAGGGTGCAAGGCCAAGGGATAGGGCCGGTCGCTGGGGTTGTTGCTACCACATGTGGAACATGCAGCTGCCTAGGGCACCATGAAATTTGGGGCAATTTGTTGCTCCAAAATTTCATGGTGCCCTATGCAGCTGCGTATAGTGCATATGCCTAAGAATGGTCCTGATTCTGTCCATCCAGGCCAGCAGTGGGCTGAGCAGGGCCAGTGGCCGGGACCTCGGCTGGCAGCAGAGTGCCACTAAAAATCAGCTTGTGTGCCACCTTTCACACACGCGCCGCAGGTTGCTCACCCTTGACATACTCCAATAGTTTGCACAACCTCATGATTCTGAATCATTACAAAATATTAGCCCTGATTGTAGACTGCATCAAATTTGCATTTGTATGTGCAGCTCCAGAGATAGGGACAAAAGTGTCTTTATGCGCCACTGATTCTGAAGGTGAGCAAGGAATCCTGGTATAATTTAGAGTAGCTTCAGGTCATAGCTAAATGGGTGGCAGTCTGGAACATGAAGGAGGGGAAAAAATTAAACATATCCTTTCAAAATAATCAGGATGGTGGGCATTTTGTTGTTGCATGCTAGCGTGTATTCTAGTTGTCATTTAGGTTAAATATTCTAAATGGCAGGATTTAAGGATCATATCATGAAGGACATTAGAGGACAAACTTCTGAATAATCTTGTATGGAAGGTTTTATGTGGGATTTCTAAATGTAATGTGAAGAGAGTCTGAAACATTTTAAATTAAAATGTTTTGATTAGAGTCAAGAATAATTTTTGCATGTTTCTCCCAGGAATTTTGTTAATAACTTTGAATGAACTTTTTTCTTTACTAGCTGATTATAACAGAAATTAATTTATGAGATTTGGACTCTACTGCTGGAATACTTGAGGGAATGAACTACACAGCTAAACTCAAGACTGATTTGTTAACATTTTTTATCATTAACTAAAAATAAATGTGTTGATGTTCTTGAAAATTAAACTGTGGAATAGTATTGCTTCCAAAAATGTACAAACATTAGGAGAACCCATTAGGATGTTTTTACAATACTAAGCGACCCAGGCCAGAAGGAGTAGAAAACATTACAAATTAAAGAAAATAGGATTTTTCAGAGACATGACTGAGGTGATATTATAGTGGGTATATTAAATAATGAAGTGTACAGAGAATGTCAATAGAATGATCTTATTTGCCCTTTCCCATAATACAAGGTGCCAGAAAACAAATTGAAAAGACAAAAATTAAAACAGATAAAAATAGATATTCTTTATGTAAGCCACTGCTCAGTGCACGTTACATGTCCTCCTTTGTGCCTGATCCAAACAGCATGCAAGTCTGTTATAGCCAGAGGCAGCCCGTCCATATAGGTGAACTAGGCAGTCGCCTAGGGTGCCAAGTTAAATGGGGCACCAAATTCGAGGAAAAAATCAAATGAAAAAAAATGAAAAAAGTGAAAACGATGAAAAAAACACAAATAAAATAATGAAGATGTCATTATTTCAATTCCCGTGCATGTACGGAGGGAATATGAAGTATAATTCATTTATCTACATTTCTGAGAATTTATTAATATGTCAATTTTTTTATTTACTGCAAAAATATATAATATTTTAGCAATTTTTTTTCAATTTGTGACATAGGGTCAAGATGATCCACTCTGCAATTTTGATAAGTAATAACTCAGCCACAATGAAACACATCCATCAGTGGAAAGAGCTGCAATGCTAGTGACACCTAACTTGAATATATATCTAGGTCGCATAGCTGGAAATCCATGTAGATCAGAGATATCGCGAGTTGATAAATGTCAAATGGTCATTTTAACACATGTCACAAGTAGATGGTTAAGAATCGAGGGAATAGTATGGAAAATTGTGTTTCTTAGTGCCAAAGAATAAAGAATAACGCCTTTCGGCATTATAAATCCAAACTGTGAGTATCTTTAAGCATTATTATAGGGCTGTATAATTATGAACTTTTCTTTGTTATAACTGGTTCACATGTAATAAATAAGGTCCATAAAAGAAAAGTAACAGCTTTAATGATTAATAGACTATGAAAGTGATGACATCACACTCCAAGTGGGTAACTGTGAGGAAGGGGATTACTTTCCAAACAACCGGTATCGGACTATAATATTGAAAAAGGTCATTTTGTTTCCATGTAAACGCTGTAAATAACTGTTTTAATGGGCAAGTGAGTGTATGTTACTAGTCATTGAACCTTTAAGCAAAGATGTGTGGGATGGCTGCAACCATGTGGTGGGTGTGTCAGCCATCCTTAACGCTATAATGCTTACAGTAGGGAGCACAACACATAACAATATTCAAATGCCTCATGGCAGAAAGAGGGAAGAGAAAACCCTCAGGAGCTGAGTATCATAAATGAAAGATTGAGAAGGAAAAGGACCAAGCAAAACAGCAGGGATCCTTTCTGAAATATCTTCTCTTTAATCCAAATAAAGATGGAAGCAGTTCACAGCATCCAAATGAAGGAATTTTACTTGGAGAAGGGGTTAGCTCACATCCACATGGAAGCAGTTAGGAACATCAAGATGAAGGTATCTTACTTTGAGATGAGGGTCGGTCACATCCACAAAAAAGCAATTTGGAAACTCAAGATGATGGAAACTTACTTCTAGATGAAGGCAGCTCACAGCATCAGACTGATATGGAAGTGGAGAAAATGTATTCACCTTCAGAGACACATGCAGAAATTGAAGTAAATGAAGTAGGAGGGAAGAAAAGATGAAGTTACAAACAAGTTACAGTATGGAGACCCAGCTTCATGGCCCAGATGTGAGAACAATGTGTGGCAAATTCTCATGGAACATGGACCTGAACAGGTTCATGAATTTCCCTTCCTTAAGGATGGAAATGAAAGAAAATTCTCTGCTCAGCGTTACAAGAGGAAACTCATTAATGGGGAAGAAATTCATCAAAACTGTGTTGAAGGACTCGGTGTTTTGCTTCTGCTGCAAGTTGTTTAGAAATCAAGCAATTTGTACATCACTTACTGAAAATGGTTTGAAGGACTGGAAAAACATATCTTCAATTCTCTCTTCTCATGAAAGAAGTACAGAACATCTGGAATGTTTTCAAAATTGGAAAGAACTTGAATTATGACTGAAAAAAGGAAAAACTATCTATGAAGAAAATTTACATGAGATCAAGGAAAAAGAAGAATGTTGGCAACAAATATTAGAGACCTGATTGCTTTAATGAGAGTTCTCATTGGGCAAAATTTAGCATTCCGTGGTCATGGTAGAAATAAAAAATTATACACTCCAGGTAATGGAAACTTTTTAAAATGCATTGAATACCTTGCTTTGTTTGATCCACTCATGATGGAGAATCTACATAAAATAACTGATCATGAAACACAGGTTCATTACTTAGGAAAAAATATGCAGAATGAACTGATTCAAATCCTAGCAAATGCTATTAAAGAAAGTTGTAGAAACTGCCCATTCTGCAAAATACTTTTCAATGATACTGGACTGTACACCAGATGTGAGTCATGTTGAACAAATGATGATGATCATTTGTTTTGTGGATATGGAAAAGTCTGCAAATGATGATAATGCTGAAGTGGTCATAAAGGAACATTTTTTTGGGTTTCATACTACTGAAGGAGACGACTGGAGCATTTATGACTGAAACTATTTTACAAGAGCTTGAAACAATGTCATTATCTGTTGAAAACTTACATGGTCAAGGCTATGATAAAGGGAGTAATGTGAAGGGTAAAGACAATGGTGTGCAAAATAGAATGATGGAAATCAATCCTAGGGCCTTTTTTGTTCCTTGCAGTACATATTCTCTCAATATGGTTGTCAGTGATGCTGCTAGATGCTGTTTGGAGGCAAGCAGTTTCTTTGACCTGATGCAACATGTTTGTGTGTATTTCTCAGGCTCAGCATGCCATTGAGAGATTCTGATTCTCCATGTGAATTCTCTAACTGTGAAACTACTTAGTCAGACAAGACGGGAGAGTCTCATTAATGCTTTGAAGCCTCTTCGCTATGAACTTGGAAACATTTATGATGCCATAATTGAAATTCCTGATGCTAGTACCTTTACTGAATCATCTGGCAATACGGCATGTTCAGATGCAGAAGACCTTGCAAATGGCCTTTCCAAGTTCAAATTTGTGACTTCACTCGTTTTGTGGTATAATATCTTTTTCAAGGTTAATCTCATTAGTAAGCAGCTTCAGGAAAATAACTTGAACATACATTCTGCTATTCAAAAACTGCAGCAACCTAAAAATATTCTGGAGCAATTCAGAAGTGATGAAGGGTTCAAAAGAACACAAGCTTGCTGAAGAAATAGACTTTCCGACAGAATATGAACCAGAGCCAGTTCGCATTCAGCAAAAGAAACAGAAGTTTTTGTATGAAGGATGAAACACACCCATTCAGAACCAAAAATAAAGGTTCAAAGTGAATTTCTACTTCACAATTATGATACTGCTATTCACTCGGTTGATAAAAGATTTCAATGGATGCAGCAGCTAGCGTCAATATTTGGCTTTCTATATGCTTGCAAAAGAAAACAGCAAAACAGATAAGAGAATTTTGTATAAAACTAGAGTCGGCATTGACTCATGAAAATTCAAAAGACATTGATGCTACAGATTTGTGTAGTGAGTTTCAGGCTTTTTCAAGATGACTTAAGAAACATTCCACTCCTGAAAAAGTACTGAAGTTTGTGAAAATAAATGCACAGACAGTTTTCCAAACATTTTTAAAGATCTATGCATTCTTTTTAACTTTACTAGTTTCCATAGCTAGTGGGGAACATAGCTTCTCAAAGTTAAAATTTATAAAAACATATCTGTGTTCAACAGTGGTGCAAGAGAGACTTGTTGGACTTGCCACAGTGTCAACAGAGCATGAAATGGCTGGAAATCTGGATCTTAAAAAACTAGTGACTGAATTTTCAAAATTTAAAGCAAGAAAAGTCATGTTTTAAGAGCACAAAGTGTTTTTGATTCAGAGTGTTTTGTAAATACAAGTTAAAGTTTTCATATTTCTTTCTGTATTGGATGTGGTGGTAATGGCAGTTAAAGCAGGATAGTGTAATGGATGATTTTGGATTTGTAAAAATAAAAATTATAATTAACATTTTGAATGCATTTTTATTTGAAATCGGACTGAAATATCATCTAGCTGTCATGTACAAATCTATTCTGAAATTTTTTTGCCTCTATTTTATCTTATCTCAGAAACATTGGTTGGACAGACGGATGGATGGACAAACCAAATAATTAAACCTCTGTTTAAAAAAATAAAATAAAATAAATTTAAAAAACATTAAAAGGAAAAATGGGCAAAATGTTTCCTAATTTACCAAAAACCTCAGCCTAGATCAGCCTTGGGGCTTGGGGGTGGGAGCACCAATTGCATGGTTCACCTAGCACTCATCTAGGGCCATCCCTGGTTATCGTCCTAAGCTATATGCTTTTACCTCTGGAGGTCTCCAGTTCTATGGTCTCCAGTTCTATTGTTAGGGAGAAATTCTGACTCCACTGAAGTCAGTGCCAAAACCACCATTAGACTTTAAAATAGTCCTAAGTAGGTATCTGTGTTAAAATGGAGACATGTAGTGTGATGGTCATTGACATAGCCATGAAAAAGATTTCAGAGAGGAAACAATTGTTTCTTCAAAGGAATTTCTTAAGACTTTGGAAGCATTTAAACAACTGATAGGTGCACTTCTAATTCTGCCTCAGTTTGCAAATGAAAGGTGAATCAGTCAACAAAATTGGGAGTGATTATTTTCAAGAACTGATGAATGAGAAGAACCCAAGGGTGGAACTTTAAGAATATGTAAGTTGAACCACGGCATGACAGATTGTATACGAGAGGCAGACGTTGCAGGGTCACTTAGGAAAATGAAAAAGGAGAAAGCACTTGGGTTAGATGAAGCAACAGTGGATGAAGTGAAATCACTGGGAAAAGTTTGTTCAAAGAGAAAATGCCAAATGAATAGCAAAAAGTTTTGTGGTGTCTATTTTTAAACATAAAGAACATATCACGGTGTACTATAATTATCACCCCATTAAGGTGGCATCACATACTATTAAAGTATGGAAGAAAATTATTTAAAAGCTGTCTGTGCGGAATGGCTAAAATTTGGAAAGGTCAGTGTGGATTCATGCTGGGAAGGAGCACAACTGATGCCACATTTGCACTGCAAAACCTCATGGAGAAATTCAGAGAAAAGAGACAATAACGGGGTCTGGTCTTTGTGGAGCTAGGGAAGGCATACAATCATGAGAAGTAGTTTGCTGGATTTAGTGAAGGAGAGATGTGACAGAAGGATACATCCATCTTCTCTGGGACATGTATGGTGGAGTGACTACTGCAGACAAAACCAGGGTCGCCCAGGGGGGCAAGTGGGGCAATTTGCCCCAGGTCCCGGGCCCCGCAGGGGCCCCAATGAGAGTTTTTCAAGGCCCCTGGAGTGGGATACATCACTCGCTCTGGGGGCCCCGGTAAATTCTCGCAGGCCCCAGGCCCCTGGAGCTCCTTCCACTCTGGGTCTTCGGTGGCAGGGGGTCCTTCCACTCCGGGGCGGAAGAACCCACCGCCGCCGAAGACCCAGCTCTTCGGCAGTGGATCCCGCTTCAGCAGTAATTCAGCAGTGGGGGACAAACGCCCCGCAAGTCTTTGGGGCACTTCAGCAGTGGGTCCTGGAGTGGAAGGACCCCACCACCACCACCGAATTATTCCCGAAGTGGAGGACCCCGCCGCCGAAGACCCCATTCCCCCGAATCCTCTGGGCGGCCCTGGACAAAACTAAATGAGCCTATAGTAGAGAATTTCCAATAAAAGCTGGCCCACATCAGAGGTCAGTGTTGAGCTTCTTTTTGTTTGAGGTTGTCATGACTGTGATAAGTGACTATATGAAGGGCCTATCTTGGAACGTGTTGTTTGCTGATGACTTAATGATATGTGCATAAACTTGTGAGATCCTGGAAGCCAGCTTTTCACAGTAGCAACATAGTTTTGAGCAGGGGGGACTTACAATGAATGTTGGTAAGACCAAGGCTATGATAACTGAGGAAGGAGCATAGTTTGCTCAGGAAGGATAGATAGGGGAGAAAGGGAGGAGGTGTTGCCTTATATATTAAAAATGTACACACTTGGACTGAGGTGGAGATGGACATAGGAGACGGAAGTGTTGAGAGTCTCTGCCTGGGTTAGGAAAAGGGTAAAAACAGCGTGATGTCATGCTAGGAGTCTACTACAGTCACTAACCAGGTGGAAGAGTGGATGAGGCTTTTTTTAACAACTAACAAATCATCCAAAGCCCAAGATTTGGTGGTGATGAGGACTTCAACTATCCGGATATATGTTGGAAAATAACCACGGGCAGACTATCAATAAGTTCTGGACTGCATTGCAAACAACTTTTATTCAGAGGTTGAAAAGCTACTAGGGGAAGCTGTTCTAGACTTGATTTTAACAAATAGGAGGACTCGTTGAGAATTTGAAAGTAGAAGGAAGCTGGTGAAGTGATCATGAAATCATAGAGTTGCAATTCTAAGGAAGGATAGAAGGAGTACAGCAAAATAGAGACCATGGATTCAGAAAGCATTTTGGTAAGCTCAGAGAGCTGATAGGTAAGTCCCATGGGAATCTCAAGACCTAGGGGAAAACAACTGAGGAGAGTTGGCAGTTTTTCAAAGGGACATATTAAGGGCCCAAAAGCAAGCTATTCCACTGGGTAGGAAAGATAGAAAATGTGGCAAAGACATTGCCACTTAGCTTAACGACAGATCTTGCATGATCTAAAAATAAAAAGGAGTCATATAAAAAATGGAAACTAGTCAGATTACAAAGGATGAATATAGGCAAACAACACAGAAATGCAGGGTAAGATTAGAAAGGCAAAGGCACAAAAATGAGCTCAAACTAGCTGTGAGAATAAAGGGAAACAAAAAACTTTTATCAATACATTAGAAGCAAGAGGAAGACCAAGGACAGAGTAGGCCCACTGCTCAGTGAGGAGGAGAAAACAGTAACAGGAAACTTGGAAATGGCAGAGATGCTTAATGACTTCTTTGTTTCGGTCTTCACTGAGAAAGTCTGAAGGAATGCCTAACATAGTGAATGCTTATGAGAAGGGCGTAAGTTTAGAAGATAAAATAAAAAAAGAGCAAGTTAAAAATCACTTAGAAAAGATTAGATGCCTGCAAGTCACCAGGGCCTGATGAAATGCATCCTAGAATACTCAAGGAGTTAATAGAGGAGGTATCTGAGCCTCTAGCTATTATCTTTGGAAAGTCATGGGAGATGGGAGAGATTCCAGAAGACTGGAAAAGGGCAAATATAGTGCCCATCTATAAAAAGGGAAATAAAAACAACCCAGGAAACTACAGACCAGTTAGTTTAACTTCTGTGCCAGGGAAGATAATGGAGCAAGTAATTAAAGAAATCATCTGCAAATACTTGGAAGTGGGTAAGGTGATAGGGAATAGCCAGCATGGATTTGTAAAGAACAAATCATGTCAAACCAATCTGATAGCTTTTTTTATAGGATAACGAGTCTGGTGGATAAGGGAGAGATGGTGGATGTGGTATACCTAGACTGTTAGTAAGGCATTTGATACGGTCTTGCATGATATCCTTATCGATAAACTAGGCAAATACAATTTAGATGGGGCTACTATAAGAGTGGGTGCATAACTGGCTGGATAACCGTACTCAGAGAGTAGTATATTAATGGCTCCCAATCCTGCTGGAAAGGTAAATAACAAGTGGGGTTCCCAGGGGTCTCTGTTTTGGGACCGGCTCTGTTCAATATCTTCATCAACGACTTAGATGTTGGCATAGAAAGTACGCTTATTAAGTTTGCAGATGATACCAAACTGGAGGGATTGCAACTGCTTTGGAGGATAGGGTCAAATTCAAAATGATCTGGACAAATTGGAGAAATGGTCTGAGGTAAACCGGATGAAGTTCAATAACATACACAAAGTACAGAATGGAAGATTACACACATGTCTAGGGAAGAGACTGTCTAGTAGAGTATGCAGAAAGAGATCTGGGGTCATAGTGGACCACAAGCTAAATATGAGTCAACAGTGTGATACTGTTGCAAAAAAGCAAACGTGATTCTGGGATGCATTAACAGGTGTGTTGTAAACAAGACATGAGAAGTCATTCTTCCGCTCTAATCTGCACTGGTTAGGTCTCAACTAGAGTTATTGTGTCCAGTTCTGGGCACCGCATTTCAAGAAAGATGTGGAGAAATTGGAGAGGGTCCAGAGAAGAGCAACAAGAATGATTAAAGGTCTAGAGAACATGACCTATGAAGGAAGGCTGAAAGAATTGGGTTTATTTAGTTTGGAAAAGAGAAGACTGAGAAGGAACATGATAGCAGTTTTCAGGTATCTAAAAGGGTGTCATCAGGAGGAGGGAGAAAATCTGTTCACCTTAGCCTCTAATGATAGAACAAGAAGCAATGGGCTTAAACTGCAGCAAGGGAGATTTAGGTTGGACACTAGGAAAAAGTTCCTAACTGTCATGGTAGTTAAACACTGGAATAAATTGCCTAGGGAGGTTATGGAAGCTCCATCTCTGGAAATATTTAAGAGTAGGTTTGATAAATATCTATCAGGGATGGTCTAGATAGTATTTGGTCCTGCCATGAGGGCAGGGGACTGCACTCGATGACCTCTCGAGGTCCCTTCCAGTCCTAGAGTCTATGAATCTATAAGGAGGACTCACCATGAAGGAAATCACAGGCAGAGAGCTTAGAAGAGTTTAATAATTTAAATGTCTAAGATCAGTGGCTACTGACAGTAGTATGATCCTGAGTAACGCCCAGTATCATAGCTCAGCTGCTTGGTGGAAGGGGAAGGAGCTAACTCAAGTTCTCTATGGTAAAAAATGCCAATAAAGTTAAAAGGTAGAGTGTACAAAACTGTAATTCAACCCATCTTGATGTACAGAACAGAGATTTGTCCAGCCACAAGAAAGGAAATCAGTATATGCTCTCCACCATGAAAATGAATATGTTGAGGTGGTCAGTGGTTGACCGCTCCATGATAGGAAATGAAAGAAGGTTGTGAGGGGCCCAATGTAGGTTTCTCCAGTTGAAGACAAATTGATGGAGGCAAGGTTAAATGGATATGGCATACCTAGTGGAGACTGAAGAGCTATAATCGGTAGGATATTTTTTGCAGTTACTGGATAGGAGACAACCAAGGGGAGACCAAAATCTCAAGACCTGGATCAGATAACAGCAGAGCCCAGAGAGACCAATCTGCACAACATCCTCATGTACAATCACGAGTTTTGAAAGACCCTGAATAGGGACATGGCAAGAAAGAAAGAAAAAGCAGCTTGCAGCCACAATTGTTGACAATTTCACGATTCATTTTTGCTTGGGTTCATCATAACTATTTAAAAGCACATATATTTTGTTAATACAAACATTTTCTTTTTGGCTTGAAAGTAAAGAATAACTAAAAATGATCAAGACTTATTTCAAGGGCCAGATTCCTCAGGTTCCTGTGTTGCAGTGCTAGAAACATATCCCAATGTGTCTGAAGTTAAATAAAGTGGGGCATCAGTTTAGGTTGAACCCAATAAATGTATCTTATCACTTCAGTTGCAAAAAAAATGCAAACATACACACACACTTTCTACCTAATCAGAATAAAAGCAATCAGAGAAATGGAGTGACTTATTGCCTATATTAAATGAATAATTGAGCTACTTGAGGAAATGTGGGCCAAATGGGATAGTACTGAATTTTCTCCTTAAATTGACACAACTATTACCAAAAAAAAATTAAAAAAAATAAAGCCTACTCAGTTAATAACCTATTATGCCTCAGTTCTATTGTATTCCCTTACTTTTCACATATGCTCTCTCTCTTTTTTAATGTATAAGGTTATCAACCATTCTGTTTCTTCTTATGTGGCATCTCCATTACCAGAGATTTGCAACCATGGTACCCGCTGTGACAGACTGCACCCTTAGGTTCAACACTTAAAAAAACCTATGATAAATTTTGTACAAAGTATGTCTTGTGAGATATCATTTGAAAATTCATAAATTACTAATCGTTATTGTCCTGGTAAAATACCTGTGGCAACATTTTATGTTAAGTTATAAGATTCTACTGTATGACATCACTATGGCATATTCCAAAACTGGGGAAGCAGCCCAAACCAGTTCCTGAGAGATATAGGCAAACTGACACTTCAATCAGATGTCAGCCAAATGAAAAAAAAAAAAAAGAACAGGAGTACTTCTGGCACATTAGAGACTAACAAATTTATTTGGGCATAAGCTTTCGTGGGCTAAAACCCACTTCATTAGATGCATGCAGTGGAAAATACAATAGGAAGATATATATTGTGACAAAGCTCAGATCATGTAATTGGTGGGTCCTACGCTTCTGGCAGATTCAGTGGCCTCAGATGCTCGCTAAGACCCTCTATACGACCTCCCTTTCCCAGTACAGCGGTAAAGGTCATAGCTTATTGAGCTACTATCATCATAGGCCAGTATGGGAGATGGGAAGGTGGAATAACCACAGTCTCTGTTACTCCTTAGAGCTCAGTAGGCGCAGTTTGGCCTCCTTACTGGACCAAAGTCTGCTTCCCCTCTCAAGGGAATACAGTAGGAAGATATATATACACAGAGAACATGAAAAAATGTCTGATGCCATATCAACTCTAACAAGACTAATCAATGAAGGTGGGCTATTAGCAGCAGGAGAAAAAAAACTTTTATAGTGATAATTGGGATGGCCCATTTCAAACAGCTGACAAGAAGGTGTGAGTAACAGTAGGGGAAAAATAGCATGGGGAAATAGTTTTTACTTTGTGTTTTTACTCACAACTTCTTGTCAACTGTTTGAAATGGGCCATCCTGATTATCACTGCAAAGGTTTTTTTTTCTCCTGCTGATAAAAGCCTACCTTAATTGATTAGTCTCATTACAGTTGATATGGCAACAGACATTTTTTCATGTTCTCTGTGTATATATATCTTCCTACTGTATTTTCCACTGCATGCATCCGATGAAATGGGTTTTAGCTCATGAAAGCTTATGCCCAAATAAATTTGTTAGTCTCTAAGATGCCACACGTACTCCTCGTTCTCTTTGCTGATACAGACTAACATGGCTACCACTCTGAAACCTGTAACAAATCAAACAAACTATCATCTGGTTAAGCAACCATTCTTTGGCAGAAAGAAGGGTGTGAGCGAGAAATTTGCATCTTATCTGGAAGTTCCCGTGTTACCAAACTGGCTGTTGTCTGAACCGCAGCTGGAGATGATTCTAACATGGAGGAAAAAATATAATAACGAGGAAAAGAGGAGACAAATCACCTCTCTCCCCTTATCTCTACTCATGGCCTCAACAACATATGAAAGACAAAAGAAGCATCACTGAACTGGGGGAGTGGTCCTAGCTGAAAGATCTAGCTAGACTGCTATAAAAATGGTGAGAGAAACCTTTTTGCTTTAAGTTTACTTAGCTTCATACTTTAGGTATTTCTTTGTAACCAGTTCTGACTTTTACGTCTCATTATTTGTAATCACTTAAGGTCTATCTTTCTGTAGTTAATAAACTTGTTTTATTGTTTTATCAAACTAGTATGCATTTAGATTGAAGTGTTTGGGAAACTTCATTTGAGATAATAGGGTTTGTGAATATCATTTTCTATTAATGAAATTATAGACTTTCTCTGAACTTGTATTGTCCAGGAGGGTGCTGGACAGTACAGGATACATTATTTCTGGGGACAAGTCTGGGACTGAGAATTTGCTGGTGGCACTTGCAATATAATTCAGGAGTGACTGGCTAGAGCACTCGTATTATTCAGCTGGGAGTGATTTTGCATGCTAGAGGCTGTGTGTGAACAGGCCAGGAATCATTGTTTTCACTGAGAAGTTATGTAAAAGGCACCCCAATGGGATAGCTGAGAGAACACAGCTGTTCAGCTGTCCAGATTGTACCCTGGGGAATGTCACACCCACTCCGCATAATCTTCTTCTAATCTCTTTGTGACTGAATAGTCCTTTCAATACACCCTGGATACCACATTGTCCATCCAAGCATTTCTTCTGACTCATGTTCTTCTGTCATCAATTTTCCCTTCCAGTGCCCATAAACGTGCATCATTCACTGACATCGTCCAGCTTAAAGTGTGCCCTGCAAATCAACTCCTTTTCATAGGATATCTGGCTAACATTTGCTGAGTTCCAGTCATCTCCAATACTTTTTAATTTGTTACCTGGTCTATCCATGATTTTTTTTCCAGAATTCAGTTTATCTTTCAACAAAAGTTTAGTATTTGCTTTCTAATAACATGTGTAATAAAAATACATGACATATCACAGATAAGGTATCATAAGCACCTACATCTTCAATTACTCATATGAGAAAAGTAATTGGCACATTTTAGTTAACATTTAGATTTACAGTCATTTTTTTTTCCCCCTTGCAGGTCATTTAGCACATATTTTGAAGCAACTCTCTTTTTACATTTTAGCTTTTTTGAGGGGGAGGGGAGGTGCTTTTAGCTGTCATCTCTAGGGGTCATACTACTGATCAGTCTTTGGTTTAGGAGTTGTAGGCCATACTTCAATTTCCTTCCCTAAGGAAAGATGCTCTTGTGGAGGAAAAAGGGGTTTGACTAGGCCCCTGTCTAATTAGGCATGTGTGTAAATGTTCTTTCTCTTTACAATTTAGCTTTTCTCTATTTTAGCTACAGTGTTTTTCGTTCCTAATGGTGGCACTACATACAAGTCATTAGTTTAGGATTCTGTGTCACATACTAAATACTACTGGCATCTAGCTTTAGGTCTAGGAAGACCTTGTCAGACTCCCTTTCAATTAAAATATTTTGAGTTGATTTAAAGTTAGCACTGAGGTCACAATGGCAGCAGCTACAGCTTAAGTACACAGAGGTATGATTGTACATACAGTCACAATGGAAAGTCAGTGTTACACTTCAGAACTCCCTCCCCTTGCTCCCCCAAAATTGTAAACAAGACACACTTATTGACACTTCAGCTTTGGAGCACCTGTGCATAGCACTGCTCTCCAACTCAGCCTTGGGGAATATGGCCCAGCTGAGTGTGTGTGGAGGGGCCGGGATTGGGGAGAGGGGGAATAATGAGGCAGGAATTATTTGTTTTCACAAAACAATAAGATTTCAGCCTCTATTTCCTTGAGTAGGAGTGCAGGCAAATGGCACTGACCACAGGCCCTATTTTCCACAGGCAGTGGTGATTTTAGCTGATATCTTGCTCCTGTGGGCAACAAAGGCAGTGAGCACAGGATGCAGGAAGGGTTAGAACAAACCCCAGAAGGGCAAGAAGTTAAGCTATAACATCACGCCCAGTAGCATTATTTCCTGTGACAGCATAGCTGCTGAAGTCACTTCTGGTAACACCATCTCCGTATCTTACCTCCCCATTAGTGTCTTATTTCCTCTATCCATCTAAATTTGTACTAGTCACATGTATCAGAGTTTTTCTCATTTGGCATTTGTATGTATGTCTACACTCCAATAAAACACCCACAGCTCACTTGTGTCAGATGACTGGGGCTCGTGGAACTCAGGCTGTGGGGCTATAAAACTGTAATGTAGACATCTGGGCTCAGGCTGGAGCTCAGGCTCTGGAACCCTCCACCATCCTCCACCATCAGGGGATCTTTTTATTTGGAATTTGCATGGGAGATCAGCATTTTGACATTCAAGTTGTGGGCAAGGTTCCTTTTCCTACAGAAATGACCTCCCTGACATACAGTAGTGTAACAGAAATTACACTGATAAATTTGTCTTAATCTTACTGAGACAGTTATAGCTCCTGTGGTTTCTCTCTCTCTCTGCTTATGAAAAGTTCACAAGCTATTCCAAAGTGACAGACAGGAACAGATAATCTCTGCTTTATATCACATAGATCAGACTGACCTAATGTTACCAATGAAAGATAAATACCATACTTCTATTTGTGGAAGCCAGACAGAGGCTAGCTTTTTCCAGGGGGAGGGGAAGCTCCCTTTGAAAAGGGTTTAGAGGGAAAGGAGAGGGAGAGAGGGGAAATATTAAGACACTGTAAGGAGCGAAGGAGAGGACAGCTGCTTCTAGGCTGGGAAGGAGGGGCCCCCTAATTTGTACCTGCATCTGGGCACATTGCAGCCCTCCAGGTCTTGCTTCCTACTCCCCAGTCTGATCCTGGATCCCATGGTGTCCTCTTCAGCCCCTCTAGATCCTGCTCCCTAGCTTAATCCCAGGCCCCATGGCTGCCACCCCTGCCTCCCTGGGTCCCACTCTCTGGCCTCCAGCTCAATATCATTCCCCATAGCGGCCACTCCTGCCTCTCCGATTCCCCTGCTCACCTGTGCCTCTGCCCCCCACTTCCCCAAGCATGTGAGAGTTTATGCAGGAATAGAACCCTCACAATATTTCCACTGCAGGGGGAACACTAGCCAACTCTGCTCCTCTAGAAACAGCAAGATAGAATTCCTTACTTAAGAGATGAAAAATATTGAAGGTGAGAAAACAATAATAGTTACTAACATACATTTGCTTCGAAAACTGACACAATTGGGTGGTTTTGACCTCTTTCTCTCTCTGAAACAATGTGCAGCGACTGCGCCCAGATGACTTTTTTAAAGTGAAATCTCTGGTTGTATAGGGGATTTTGTAAGTGACAATGATGAACACCAACGAAGCTCTGTTTTTATTTCAGGACCTTATCCATCTTTTTCTTCTGCCAAACCAATGAAGTCTGATTACAGAATTAACTGCTGCAATCAGCACACATTTTGGAAAGTTCAAAGTTGGCTAGATATAAATAGCAAAGCTGTGCAAATAATGTAGTAATAAATGAAAACCAGTAAAGGCTGATTTTATTCTAGTTTAGCAAAGGGGGGCATTTGTTTTCCCTTTAGTACAATGCAGTGAATTTTAAAGTAACTGGGGAATATTACATTAAAACACAGTGCAGGGACAGAGTAAAAGTTCAATTTCAACTCGTCGCGTCACTTCATCTCAATCTGCTTCTTCCTCTGAATAAAGAGAAATGGGAAAAGTCTGTAAACGATATTTTAAAACAAATAATAGAACACATTACTGAGTAATATTGATGTAGGGTCCAATTGTGAACTCCTCACTCTCTTTGACTTCAGTGAGACTATGTGTGCACTCATAAGTGGGCCAGATCCTTAGCCATTGTAGATATGTATAACTATCCTGAAATCAATGGAACTATGATGATTTACACTAGCGAGGAACTATGATGATTTACACTATGTGCATGAGTAAATAAATACTCAGCAAGGTAAGTAAAATGTTCACAGTTTGGTCCTTACTATGTTTCCTACATAGTTTTTATGCTAGTGGTTTTGAGAGAAATGTTTCTACTTTTTTTCACTTATCTATTAAAAAAAATAAAAGGAAGAGAAACAGAGGAGCGAGGGGAAGAAAGGATAATACCAAAGTTCCTTCTCTTCTTGGTTAGTATCTAGCGAATGTAGTGATTATAGTTCGTAAAATTATTCCTTGCAGCAAGTTTCTGTTTAGGAATTATTTTATGAACAGATCATGACTTTTAGAAATGGGTTTATTATTTCTAGCTATTTGACACAGTTTTCATTACTGTAGTTCTGCCTTTGGATTTCCGCAAAGCATTCATTGCACGTATTCTTATTGAGTAGCATTCCTAAATCACACGGAATGGTATCTGTTTCCAGACTAGGGCCATGATCCATCAAGGTGCTTAGGCATGTGCAGTTTTACTGAAGTCAGTGAAACTATTCACATGCTTAAATTTCGGTATGTGATGAACTACCTTGTTGAACTGGGGCATAGAATCAGAGAAGATTAAGGTTGGAAGAGACCTCAGGAGGCCATCTAATCCAACACCCTGCTCAAAGCAGGACCAATCACAACTAAATCATCCCAACAAGGGCTTTGTCAAGCCAGGCCTTAAAAATCTCCAAGGATGGAGATTCCACCACTTCCCTAGGTAACCTATTCCAGGGCTTCACCACCCTCCTAGTGAAATAGTTTTTCTTAATAACCAACCTAGACCTCCCACACTGCAACTTGAGACCATTGCTCCTTGTTCTGTCATCTGCCACCACTGAGAACAGCCTACTCCATCCTCTTTGGAACCCCTCCCTCTTTAGGTAGTTGAAGGCTCTATCAAATCCCTATTCATTTTTCTCTTCTGCAGACTAAATAAGCCCCGTTCCCTCAGCATCTCCTCATACGTCATGTGCCCCAGCCCCCTCATAATTTTCATTGCCCTCTGCTGGGCTATCTCATATTTGACCACATCCTTTCTGTAGTGGGGAGACCAAAACTGAACACAATACTCCAGATGTGGCCTCACCAGTGACAAATAGAGAGGAATAATCACTTGCCTCGATCTGCTGGCAATGCTCCTACTAATGCAGTACACTATGTCGTTAGCCTTCTTGGCAACAAGGGAACATTGTTGACTCATATCCAGCTTCTTGTCCACTGTAATCCCCAGGTCCTTTTCTGAAGAACTGCCGCTTAGCCAGTCGGTCCCCAGCCTGTAGCAGTGCATGGGATTCTTCCTTCCTAAGTGCAAGACTCTGCACTTGTCCATTAGATTTCTTTTAGCCCAATCCTCCAATTTGTCTAGGTCACCCATCATTCAAATCATTAATGAAGATGTTGAACAAAACTGGCCCCAGGACAGATTCCTGGGGCACTCCGCTTGTTACCAGCTGCCAACTAGACATCGAGCCGTTGATCACTACCCATTAAGCCCAATGATCTAGCCAGATTTCTATCCACCTTATAGTCCATTCATCCAGCCCATACTTCTTGCCCTTGGTGAATCCATATTGATTGTTTTAGATCACCTTCCTATCCTCCAAGTGATTCAAAATGGATTCCTTGAGGACCTGCTCCATGATTTTTCCAGGGAATGAGGTGAGGCTGACCTGTCTGTAGTTACCAAGATTAACCTTCTTCTCTTTCTTAATGATGGGCACTATATTTGCATTTTTCCAACCACCTGGGGCCTACCCTGACCACCACGAGTTTTCAAAGATAATGGCCAATGGCTCTGCAATCACATCACATAATTCCCTCAGCACCCTCGGATGGATTAGGTCTGGCCCCATAGACTTGTGGATTTTTCTAAATAGTCCTTAACCTGTTCTTTCACCACTGAGGGCTGCTCATCTCCTCCCCATACTGTGCTGCTCAGTGCAGCAGTTTGGGACTTGACCTTGTCTGTGAAGACTGAGGCAAAAAAAGCATTGAGTACTTCAGATTTTTTCCACATCATCTGTCAGTAGGTTGACTCCCCCATTCAGTAAGGGTCTCACGCATTCCCTGATCTTCTTCGTGTTGCTAACTTTCTTGTAGAAACCCTTCTTGTTACCCTTCATATCCCTTGCTAGCCAGAATCCATTTTGAATCACTTGGAGGATAGGAAGGTGATCTAAAACAATCAATATGGATTCACCAAGGGCAAGTAATGCCTGACCAACCTGATTGCCTTTTATGATAAGTGGCTCTGTGAATGTTGGGAAAGCGGAGGATGTGATATATCTTGACTTTAGCAAAGCTTTTGATATGGTCTCCTTCAGTATTTTTGCTGGCAAGTTAAGTTTTGCTATCCCAGGAAGGCCAGAGCCAATTGTGCTCTGGCCTTCCTGATTACACCCCTGCATGCTTGAGAAATATTTTTGTAGTCCTCTCTAGTCATCTATCCAAGTTTCCACTTCTTGTAAGCTTCCTTTTTGTGTTTAAGCTCATCTAAGATTTCTTTGTTAAACCAAGTTGGTCGCCTGCCATATTTGCTATTCTTTCTGCACATCGGGATGGTTTGTTCCTGCACTCTCAATAAGGCTTCTTTAAAATACAGCCAGCTCTCCTGGACTCCTTTCCTCCTCATATTAGCCTCCCAAAGGATCCTGCCCATCACTTCCCTGGGGTAGCCAAAGTCTGCTTTTCTGAAGTGCAGCATCAATATTTTGCTGCTCTCCTTTCTTCCTTTTGTCAGGATCCTGGACTCAACCATCTCCAGGTTGCCACTTCTATTTCCCTTACCAAATTATTCCCTGTTTGTGAGCAGCAGGTCAAGAGGAGCACGGCCCGTAGTTGGTTCCTCCAGCACTTGTACCAGGAAGTTGTCCCCAACCCTCTCCAAAAACTTCCTGAATTGTCTGTGCACTGCTGTACTGCTCTCCCAGCAGATGTCAGGGTGATTGAAGTCCCCTATGAGAATCAGGGTCTGTGATCTGGAAACTTCTGTTAGTTGTCAAATGAAAGCTTCATCTACCTTATCTGCCTGGTCTGGTGGTCTATAGCAGACTTTGACCACAACATCACCCTTCCTGCTCTCGCCTCTAAACTTAACCCAAGATTCTCAGACTTTTCTTCAGTTTCATATTGTAGCTCTGAGCAATCATATGGCTCCCTTACATACAGTGCAACTCCTCCACCTTTTCTCCCCAACCTGTCCTTCCTGAACAGTTTATACCCATCCATGACAGTGCTCCAGTCATGTAAGTTACCCCACCAAGACTCTGTTATTCCAATCACATCATACTTCCTGCAGTGTGCCAGGACTCCAATTCTTCCTGCTTGTTTCCCAGAGCCAGCGGGGGTGGGGGGGGAGTTTGTTAAGGGCAGAGAGTCCTGGGGACAGTCAGGGCACAGGGAGAGGGCAAGGTTCTGGGGTGGTGGTCAGGGACGAGAAACGGGGGGTTGGACTGTGGGCATTCCAGGGTTGTCAGGACTCGGCGGAGGGTGGATAGGGTCAAGGCAGTCAGGGACAGGTAGCAGTGGGGTTTGTGGGGTGTGTGGTCCCAGGTGGTTGGTTGGAGGAGTTCGGGGGGCAGTCAGGCGAAAGGAGCAGGATGGCTCAGGGATTCTGAAGGGGGCAGTTGAGGGCAGGAAGTGCGTGGTGGCAGGGGGCAGGGCCAGGCGTTTGGGGAGGCACAGCCTTCCCTAACCTAAAGCTCATTCAGCAGTTTGAGGCTTGCAGACAGTTATTTAACACAAAGAGCCAAGCTGTTATTTCCCTTAGGGCTACCATCCCTTTCACTTCTCAATGCCAAATTATAGTCTATATTTAATTTCAGTGCCATAGGGAGATTCATGTCAGAGGAGGGTAGCTTCATTTAAAATTAGCCATTTTAGATTAACAGTGATAGAGCCAAGAGAGCCACAGGGGAGGGATCACATGAGAAGAGAAATATCCTACACCACCTACCTCTTTCCCAACCTTACCAAGGAAGACCCCCCTCCCCTGTATTCCCTGAGGCTCCAGAGGTGTTAATTCAGTGGTTCTCAAACTTTTGTACTGGTGACCCCTTTCACATAGCAAACCTCTTCCTGCAACACCGCCTTATAAATTGAAAACACTTTTTTATATATTTAACACTATTATAAATGCTGGAGGCAAAGCGGGGTTTGAGGTGGAGGCTGACAGCTCACGATCCCCAGGAATAACCTCGTGACCCCCTGAGGAGGCCTGACCCCCCCCCAGTTTGAGAACCCCTGAGTTAATTTAATTTTAGCACCCTATGTCCATTCACATGCATGTGCTATTTTGAGCATTTCAGTTTTCACAACATAGGCTCGTTCCAGAATCTGGAACAAGCTCAAATGCTCAGTTTGTGGGGTAGGTACATAAGATACACTAAAGATAAACCCACAGTAACTGTCTCCAGTTTGTGAGGAAACAGGTAAATTCATGGAGGTTAAGTCCATTAATGGCTATTAGACAGGATGGGTAAGGAAAGGTGTCTCTAGCCTCTGTTTGTCAGAGGGTGGAGATGGATGGCAGGAGAGAGATCACTTGATCATTACCTGTTAGATTCACTCCCTCTGGGACACGTGGCATTGGTTAATGTCAGAAGACAGGATACTGGGCAGGATGGACCTTTGGTCTGACTCAGTATGGCCATTCTTATGTTCTAACTTAACTGGACCCAAACATATGGAGACAGTTAGGAGTCAAGGAAGCCATCAGAGTATCAGAAACCTGGACAAATCTCTGACGGGATGCGCTCAGGTGTTTGATCACAAGCTGAGGTGGTTCAAAAGTTTTGGATTTTTTTTTTAAGCAGAATTTTTTGTTGTTTCTTTAAACAATCAAACACAGCAAGCAGCAAATATTTGGCCACACGCTTCTGAAACCCCAAACCATGTTCAGGTTTTGGCAGACTAATTTCAGCTTTTCAATTAAAGAAAAAAAACACAACAAATTTTGAAGGAAAGCAGATATTGTCCATGATTTTTTTCTGTTTTTTAAAAACCCCTAGTTTTTGATCCAAAAAAAGTTTTGATGGAAAATATTTGTCCAAATCTTTTGTGCCTTTTAACACTAGCTGATGCTGAGAACCAGTGATACCTTGTAAAGGTGACTTGAAAAGAAGTTCTCAAAACTGGGTTTGTGCTGAGATTTGGAAGGTTTTTAAATGTTTATTTTTCCCAGGGTTGCCCAACGTGGGGGAGGGAGTATGGCAATTTGCCCTGGACCCCACAGGGGCCCCCAGGAGAATATAGTATTCTATAGTATTGCAACATTTTTTATGGAAGGGGCCCCCAAAATTGCTTTGCCCCAGGCCCCCTGAATCCTCTGGGCAGCCCTGGTTCAACTATAGGCTGAGCAAGTGCAGAAGGGTGGTAGAATGTGCATTTGGACATTTAAAAGCACACTGGCGCAGTTTACTGACTCGGTTAGACTTCAGCAAAATCAATATTCCAATTGTTATTGCCACTTGGTGAGTGCACCACAATATCTCTGAGAGTAAGGGAGAGATTTTATGGCAGGGTGGGAGGTTGAGGCAAATCGCCTGGCTGCTGATTACACGCAGCCAGACACCAGGGCGATTAGAAGAGAACAGCAGGGCATGCTGTGCATCAGACTGGCCAGGCTACTGTGTGACAGTTCTGTTTGTTTCTCCTTGATGAAAACCCATCCCCTTGGTTCCACTCTACTTCCGTGTAAGCCAGCTGCCCTCCCTGCTTCGAGCACCACTTGCAAAGGCAATAAAGTCATTATTGTTTCAAACTTATGCATTCTTTATTAACTCATCACACAAATAGGGGGATAACTGTCAAGTAGCCCAGGAGGGATGGGGGAGGAGGGAAGGACAAGGCCACACTGCACTTCAAAACTTATTGAATTCCAGCTTTATGTTGCTTAGACAGTCCTCTGGGGTGGTGTGGTTGGTTGCCCAGAGCCCCCCACTCCCCGTGTTCTTTGGCATCTGGGTGAGGAGATTATGGAACTTGGTGGGGAGGGCAGGCAGTTACACAGGGGCAGCAGCGGTGGTATGTGCTCTTGCTGCCTTTACTGCAGCTGCACCAGACAGTGGAGCATATCAGTTTGATCCCCTAGTAGCCTCAGCATTGCATCCTGCCTCCTCTCATTGTGCTGCCGTCATCTCTCATCTTGCTCCCGTCACCTTTCTTCTCGTTCAATTTCCTGTCCTCATGTTAATTTTCTGCTTTCCTGGACTCTGACGTTGTTTGCCTCCATGCATTTTGCTGAATTCTTTCAGTGCAGGAGGACTGCATGAGCTCAGAGAACATTTCATCACGAGTGCATTTTTTTCACCTTCTTATCTGCACTAGCCTCTGGGACGGAGATGATAGGAGGAGCGTTGAAACATTTGCAGCTGCAGGAGGAAAAAAAGGGAGAGTAGTATTTAAAAAGACACATTTTAGAGAACAATGGTAGACTCTTTCATGGTGAACCAAGTTGTTAACATTACATAACACGTGCTTTTGGTTGCATTTTGCCTATTATTTTGAGGGCCTGCCAGTTTGGTGCGAGAGATCACACATGCAGGGGTGGGCAAAAGAATTCAGCTTGCAGGCAGCCATGGTAAGCCACAGTCTTTCAGCTTCTTCAACCTTCATAACATGTGGGAATGATTTCAAACAGCAGTGCCCTTCTTTCCCATACCAAGCATCCATTGGGTCAGCCATTTAAAAGGAGGGGCTGTACTGGCCGTGACTGCATCCCAAGTCTTCAGAACAAATTAATCATTAAACATACTTGCTTTTAAACCATGCATTATATTTACAAAGGTACACTCACCAGAGGTGCCTTCTCCAGCTTCATGGTCCATTAGCCCACCTTGGGAATGTTGGGAAGGTATTGGCTCCAGGGTGCTAAACAGTTCCTGGCTGTCAGGGAGAATGATTTCTCTGCTTGCATGCCGTGCGCTATCCTCCTCCTCCTTTACCTCCTCATCTTCCTTGTTCCCCAAATCCTCATCCCTGTTGCATGAGATTCCCCCCTTGCAGGTGTCCACAGACAGGGGTGGGGTAGTGGTAGGGCCCCCCCACTAGAAGTGCATGCAGCTCATCATAGAAGCGACATGTCTGGGGCTCTGATTCAGAGCAGCCATTTGCCTCTTTGGTGTTTTGGTAGGCTTGCCTGAGCTCCTTAATTTTCATGCAGCACTGCTGCTGGTCTGTGTTGTAGCCTCTGTCCATCATGCCCTTGGAGATTTTTTCAAATATTTTGGCATTTCATCCTTTAGAATGGAGTTCTGATAGCACGGGTTCATCTCCCCATACAGTGATCAGATCTAGTACTTCCCCTTCGGTCCATGCTGGAGCTCTTTTGCAATTCTGGGAATGCATGGTTACCTGTGCTGATGACCTCGCCATGCTGGCCAAACAGGAAATGAAATTCTAAAGTTCCTGGGGCTTTTGCTCTGTACCTGGCTAGTGCATCTGAGTTGAATATGCTGTCCAGACCAGTCACAATGGAGCACTCAGGGATATGTCCCAGAGGCCAATACTGTCAAATTGCTTCCACACTATCCCAAATTCAACCGGTCAATGTCAATTTCATCGCTAATCCCCTCGTCGGGGAGGAGTACAGAAATTTAAGAGCCCTTTAAGTTGACAAAAATGGCTTCATCGTGTGGATAGGTGTAGGGTTAAATCAATGTAACACTGCTAAATTCAACCTAAACTCGTAGTGTAGACCAGGGCTCAGATTTCACTACAGGCAACAGATTTGTTTGTATCCATTATAATTACTCTGCAATATTGCACGAGATTCTTTTCAGCCAACTCATCTCCATAAACCTCACTGAATCAGGAAGATTTCTGAACACATTTTGTAAAATCTTATCTCAAGTACACTCCTCTTATCTGTCCAATGCACCATGCTACACCACCATTATATTGTAAAACCCATTATGACTACGTCTACCAAAAAACATCTTGAAGTCAAGCTAAACAAATATTCATTCCCAACTGAAGAAAAAGATGAAGAGAAATAAGCTTTAGAAGAATGAAAGGATGAAGAGAAACAAGCTCGCTTCTACCTTACTATTTTATACATAGTTTGGATAAGCATTGGTTAAGACTCTGAATACTGTAGGTTTGTTTCAAACCATAGCGCTAAATCTTTTGAGGTTGGAGCATCACAAAAAGGTTATTAAACCTTTCTCTACTGGTGTTTCTAGTGTTAGAATGGAAAATAAGAGCAGATGTTAGGATACTAGATAATTCTGTTAATCTGAGTTCAGGACTAATAAAGAGTCTTTAGCTGTGAAATATATATAATGTGTACATAAAGGTCATGAAATTCCAGGGCAAGAATGTTGCTCTGTAACTCCAATATGTTTTTATTTTTGTGTATATAAACCTGTGTTATTCCAGGCAACTGACTAAGAGCATTCCTGCACCCCTTTTTGCTTTGTGTCTCAATATTAGCCCTTTAATTGTATGTTAAATAACAAGTTCATAAGGAAATTATTGAAGATAGCAGGGACCTACTTCCATGACTATCTTCATTTTGTGGTGTTCATTGACTCTCACTTTTTATTCATTTGTTTGCTTATACACATTCTAAATGAAGCAATGCAGAAGAAACTATTTAAAAGAGTGGTTCTCAATCAGGGGTATGTTTACCCCTGCAGGTACTCAGAGGTCTTGCAAAGGGTACATCAACTCATCTAGATATTTTCCTAGTTTTACAACAGACTACACGGCAAACCACTGGCAAAGTCAATACAAACTAAAATTTCATACAATGACTTATTTATACTGCTCTATATATTATACACTGAAATGTAAGTACAATATTTATATTCCAAACGATTTATAGTTATATGATAAAAATGAGAAAGGACGCAATTTTTCAGTAACAGTGTGCTGTGACACTTTTGTATTTTTATGTCCGATTTTGTGAGCAAGTGAAACTTGGGGGTATGCAAGACAAATCAGATTCCTGAAAGGGGTACTGTAGTCTAGAAAGGCTGAAAGCCACTGATTTAAAATAAAATAAAGGAGTTGAAATGAAATCCTTCCCCACTGAAGGAAATTACAAAAGTCCCACTGACTTCAGAAGGGCCAGAATTTCTCCCTCGACATCTGAAAACAAAGGGCACTCAGTGAGTGCTTTAAAAGTTTTCAGATATAATCCCTTATCATTGCTAAACCAATTTATGCATTCAAAGTCTCTATGAAAAAGCACTGAAATTTCCACTAACTCTTGAAATAGATTTGCAAAGTTGCTTCTATTTTTCTTTAAAACTGCTGTCTTAAGTTTTATTAGCTTAACAAAGGACATTCTCTCAGCTTCATTAAACTTCCATAAAAGAAAACTTCCTACATACTCTTTCAAGAAAAAAGAGTATTATTTATGTTAGCACCTGACCAGTTTTTTTTTTAAAACTGTACAGAATGATGCTGCAGTGGATGCAATTAAAAATAAATTTACCTGTGCCAGAGCATTCGTCTCCTGAGTGTCTCCTAGTGGCTGGCTATTGTAGGATGTTACACAGTGAACTGGATGAACTCTTTCCAGGATAGGAAAGAGTTAAACAAACCGGCAGCCTTCACCAGGGTCTTCAGCCCCATCCCTGTGCCCTTTTTAATCTAACCCTTCACTGAGGCTTCTAGAAAGAGCTGTGTCCCATTCTCGGGGCGTAGGCCACTTTGCCAGGGGTGACCCAGGCCCACCCACTACTCCAGGTCCCAACCCAGGGACTCTATAACCAGTAACCACATACAGTTTCCTTTGATTGGTTGCTGCTGTTCTCCCTGGGCTTCTTCCCACTGTGTCCCTTTCCTTTCCCCCATTATCTTAGAGTTATAGTTCTCAGACCCTCTCTCTCCAAGGTCCAGAAAATGCAGCCCATCAAGCACCTTTACCTAGAGCAGAGCCCCCTTTCTTGGTCCTCTAGTGCCAGCCAGGAACTGATCTACTCAGTCCCTGCTGCTCCTTTTATCTCAGCCTGCCAGGCTCTGATTGGCTGCTTCTATGTATCCTCTCTAGGCAGGTCTGGAGGACCCATCTTCACTTCTCCTTTTGTGGTATGGGGTGTGGTAGGACCACAGGGCCTCCAGCAAGAGGGCCAGGAAGGTCTGATAAACCCCATCACACTACTATGGACCTACCATTACCAAACCACAGTGTCTGAGACACCACTTTTCATTACCTGTTCTTACATGTTTATAAACATTGACTTTAGCATGGTGATCAATGTGAAAGCTCATTTTTCAGAAATAAGCATCTGAGTTGCATGTACAAAATGGTCAGCCTAATAAAGAGTATATATTAATATATGTAATAGCTCTCCCAAAAAAGGCAAAACTATTGTGTGCTGAAATCAGAGAGACAAAGAAGAGAGTGGGCTAATGGATATAACCATCTCTTTAACTGTTCAAATGCATTTCCAAAACATGTCGGTCACCATTAAAAGGTCAAAATTAATGAGTTCTTATTAGACTTTTATTTGTATAAAGCCCCATGTAAGTGTGGCACTTTATATACAAATGGAGGTACCTATCTAAAATTCTAGTACACTTGAAATATTTAAAAGCATGAAATTACCTTTAACAATTGTTAATATGTAGGTACTGTATTGTGCCTTAAAGACAGGAATTTCATGTCTTATTTTCAGAGTTCAGCTGCTACATACACTTCAACGTTGCTTAGTTATACCATAAAATCCTGTCTGAATAAGGTGAGTATGACAATTCAAGCCACATAGTTTCCCAAAATGACAAACAGCGTATTTATTTACCATTCTTCAGTGCACAGCTTCAGAATCATTATGCTATTCAATTCACAAATGTAAAAACTTTGCAGATTGTTACATCACCAATTATGATTCAGCAGCCTGATTTAGCTGGGTACATTCATTCAGCATTTATACAATTAAAAATACGAGTCTGTTGCTGATGCTAGAGGAAAACTCAGAGGATTAATATTATGGAAATGTGTAAGATGACAATTCAAGGATTGAACAGTGTGAATTGAAAGTGTATTGTTGACAGCAGGGAACAGCCACGGAGGATATCATACTGAAAAATGGACAAAGATAACATTTGTTATTGCTGAAGTTTATTGAATATAAGAGAGGGAGGATTACACACTGACCAAGGAAACAGAGGCAGCAGTATGTTATAGAAAATAACAGCTACAAGTAGGGAAAGATTGCTTTTTAAAACATATCAAAATAAACTTACTCCTGTGGTATGCATCTGGAATAAATATGGAAAATTTCAACTCAGAGAAGAAAGTATCAGAATTAGGTAAGAGAACATACTTCTAAATGTGTGATTTATATATATATATAGAGAGAGAGAGAGAGTGTGTGTGAGAGAGAGGATTTGCTATTATGTTAACCTATAGGGTTTGTGCATTTTAAAAGATTTTGACTAATTCTCTAAATAACTCACTTTTGGTTACTTTCTTCTATAGTCAGTACTTTTTAATAAATAGGGAGGAACTTGTTGAGAATTTGAAAGTGGAGGGCAGCTTGGGTGAAAGTGATCATGAAATCATAGAGTTTGCAATTCTAAGGAAGGGTAGAAGGGTGTACAGCAAAATAGAGACAATGGATTTCAGGAAGGCGGATTTTGATAAGCTCAGAGAGCTGATAGGTAAGGTCCCATGGGAATCAAGACTGAGGGGAAAAACAACTGAGGAGAGTTGGCAGTTTTTCAAAGGGACACTATTAAGGGCCCAAAAGCAAGCTATTCCGATGGGTAGGAA
>NC_133770.1:111557384-111603803 GCF_003597395.2 Chelonoidis abingdonii
CGGACAGTATTTGGTCCTGCCACGAAGGCAGGGGACTGGACTCAATGACCTCTAGAGGTCCCTTCCAGTACTAGAATCTATGAATCTACCAACTGACCTCTGAAAACCTGTTACTATTAGTTTTTATTATTTACACATATTTACTGAACACTCTTTATTTTGTGTGGTCTCTTCAAAATCAAATATGCATTAGCTTTGGATTAATAATAGATGCATTTTCCCCAATCCTACAGATGATTTGGATTGTTATTTATATTTGAATTCTGTATGTTTACATTTCCAAATAATCAAATATAAGTTCTCCATAGTCATCTGAAAGCAGAACATTAGCTGGTGTAAATTCTTTTAGCTCCACTGAAGACAATTCACAGCAGCTGAGGATTTGCCCACAAGTGTAAACTATAATTAATATTTTAAGCATTACGGACCACATTGCAGCCTGGTAAAACCCACAGGAGAGAGTTGAGAGGGAAACACTTTATGTGGAGTTCCTGCAAATGATTCTATAGGGAGGTAGAGGGTAAACAGGTGGCTGTTTTCTACACAAGACAGGTGGTTTTTTTTTTTTTTTTCGGTATCTACACCACATTAATTTCAAGGCATACAAAGGAGGCCAGGGCTGTCTGCAAGGAGGCCCTGAGCCTCTGTGCTGGCTTCAAGGCCTCTTACTCACTCATTGGAAGTGCTGGTCTATTGGAGTGTACTATCAGGGTTTCTGATGCCAGCAGCTGTGCCCAGAAACTCCATGAAGAGGAGTTCCATAGTGCAAAGGGAGATCAGCCTAAGTGTAATCATATGGCAGGGGTTGGGTGGAACCTCATTGCATCCATCTGATTCAATGTCATCCCTTCATTTAAGATAAGTGTAAAAAATAATTAAACTCCTTTATGGACTAAATAGCTGAAACAATAGGAGCCACAGCCCCAAGCACAGGCTACATGTAAGGCAGGAGTAGGAGTTGAGACAGGAGGTCTGAAGGGTTTTCCCTAGCATCTGAATGCAAATGCAGGCAACTGTATATTGTTTGATGAAGAGAGAGGAGTGCATGCACACGTGTGTGTGCGCTTGAGAGAGAGAGAGAAAGAGAGAGACAGCAGTAGCAGCAAAACAGAAAGAAGAGGCAGCAAATAAGCCTCAGAGACAGCCAGAGAAGCACTTGAGTGTGACCCTTTGAAAATGCTGAGAAGAGTTTTTGGGTAAAGTGCTGGATAGAAAGAGGCTTGGAACTGTGAGCAAAGAAACTGTCTCCTGCTGTTTGATTCCTACTGTGTTCAGGGAAACAGGATTTTGTATATTCTTTGTAAATAAACAGGATTACTTCAAAGAAATACCTGACTCCATCATCAATTTCTTCACTGAAGAAAAACAACCCAGAAAGTCACCAAATATTGGCTAATCATTCAAGTCAAGAGCTGTAAAAATATTGTACTTATGTTTATTAACATGGTGCAGTGGTAATTTCACCAGATCACATGCCTATGGCATAAGGTTAAGGAAAGGCATAAACTCAAAGTACTAATGTTCAGGTCAGAGGGAAGCAATCTTCCACTGAAATGAATAACAAATTAATTAATTTTGAAGAATAGAAATGTTTGCTGTTCAAAGGGACTGAGATCCAACTCATTACCTGCTGCCATAAATTGCTACTATACTTGCTGAATTCACTGGGAGGGCCACAGGATCAGCTGTAATAATTCACTTCTAGGTAGCACTGCAGACAAGTGCTGTCGGATCATGGTGATAGCAGGCATCATGGTATAACCATGAATACAGTTACTTCCTACCACCAGTCATGATACATTCATTAATTGGAATTAGATGTAAAACATAAATCCATAAAAACTGTTGCTCACCTAATAAGCAATACAACATTATTTGAAGAACATGTCATCTTAATCTTAGAATTAATATCATAATTATCCTTATTCATCGGGAATACTTTTGATCATACATTGGGAGCAAGACAAAATGGTATAAAAGGGTCTCCTAATTGCACTTTTTAACCTTCCTTTTGTTCTGTGTCATTCACAAAATCTGTCCTCCCTCTGTTATGCAGATTTACAGTAATGAATTCAACACAAATTTATATTTTATTCAGAGCAAACAATATGTAAGTTAGCATTAATCAAAGAAGGTGACATATTAATTAATTCTGTTTCTCATGCAGTTCCTGAACTATAATTATTTCACTGTACATACATATTTGTCTTCATTTCATTGCATGTATCTCAGCATACTCCATGAAGAGTGACATTTCAATCAGGTACCAATAAATTAAGTCAAAGGGAAGTGAGGTCTCTGTAGTCCTCCAAATTAAACTATATATTAAACAGTTTTTTAAAAAGCAATGTTATTAATAATAATAAGAATATGATGCCTAGCTCTTATCTAGCATTTTTTACCTGTAGATCTCAAGGTACTTTACAAAGCTCAACATAATTATCCTCATTTTTTACAGACGGAGAAAATGGTAACAGGTGTTACCTGAGCTGCCACAGCTCTCTCCTGCCAACATTTGCCAATGTGCAGGGGAAAGGGACCATTATCCAGGCATTGCTCAGCTGAGCCCTCTAGTGCTATGAAAGCCCCTGCTGCAGCCAGCTATCAACTTTCTTTCCCCCCACTCCTCCATGCTGTACAATGCTGCCTCCTAGACTATTCTATTTTTAATACCATATAAATGTAGCTTTTTCAGTCTCTCTTCTTGTGTTTTATACTCTAATTTCCACAAAGTGGAGGGGTAGGTTGGGTGTCCTTCTTTCTCCACCTCTCCTCTGGTATTAATATTCCTCATGGTAATGGTAAACATTCACAATGAAGCACAACAGCCGAGTTAATGAGATACGGATGCATAGCAGGCAGTAGTAGAGAGGACCAAGCTCCACACGTAGCACAGAGAAGTATTGCTTAGGATACTTAGGGGAATAAAATACAGCACACAGAGAATGAGCTTAAGTCAAAGGCTTCAACTTTATTACTAGTGATTTAACACTGGGAACTAATGATCCTCTAACCCTGCCAGGCAATGAAAGGGTCCAGTGTGAGAAGATTGCTGAAGAGAGGAGATAGGTTGCTCTCAGTCTAGCCCCTGCAAGGAATCCTGAGGATACAGCCCAACCCAGTTTAGGTCCCCTCCTAAGGGAATGAGTATATGCATGAGGAATTCCTCATTCTCTCTGATACATAAAAGCCCTCTCCCTTAACCCTGTAAGGTATTCAAGGCACAGCCAGGAGCCTTTGTGTCCACTACTTGGGTTAACTCAGGAGCCAGCCCCTTTCTGCCTATTCATCCTTACACTGGACACCAACCACAAGGTTGTGTTAGTTATTGGCTTACTGCCCCCATCCTGGTAGACACAGACTGTTGAATCCATCCTCAGATATCTTGTAACCAAATATCAGAACTACTGTCTCATAAAGGGATGCCAAAATCCCTTAATGGCTTGGAGGAACTGTAGAAAATAGATCCTCAGTGTGATAACCATACTGACTTAGACACCTCTTTATTAACACTATTCCTGTCCTGGGACCTGGGAGGGCATGACAGCTCCCCAACAGACTCATCTCAGCAGCATCACATTCCACTTCCACCCAGGGAAACAGTTGCCTTACCAGCAACAAGATGCTGTTCACCTTAATGATCAGACCGACACTAATACAAGGGCTGAGTGCATTCTGTCCTAAATGCATAATTATCCTTTCTGTGGGGGTTGGGTGTATGAACAGTTAGAGAAAACAGTAGGGGCATACACTGATTTTACAGCATGCCCTTCTTGTCCTATCAAAACAGACAAACTGCTTTGCCTCTGATGTCCAGATATGAATTGCCTGCTGACCTGATCACCTGGTTTCAGATGTTTTATACAATCAAGTGGGCACTGGATTCCTCCCAGATGGCTATGTCCGCCTCACAGCTGCCAACTTTCACACGGTAAATAAGCTCCCCAACTTTCACAATAAGTCAAAAATCATTTCAAAAGAAGGCCAAAACAAGCCAGTCCCTAAGAACCTCAACACTATGTCAATGTTTCCCAGACTTGGGATGCTGCTTGTTCAGGGAAAGCCCGAGGTGGGCCGGGCCGGTTTGTTTACTTCTCCCGTCCACAGGTCTGGCCGATCGTGACTCCCAGTGGCCACGGTTCGCTGCTCCAGGCCAAAGGGAGCTGCTGGAAGCGGAACAGGCCAAGGGACCTGGGGATGTGGCAGGTAAACAAACCGGCCTGGTCCGCCAAGGGCTTTCCCTACACAAGCGGCGTCCCAAGTTTGGGAAACATTGATCTCTGTGATTAGATCTCCCCTGCAAGCAGACTGGGACTGTGGTGGGCCTGCTGTGCACTCCTGACTCTCTCCCCCGCCTTGCCCCAGCTTGCCCCTGCTTGCTACCCCTTTCCCCTGCTTGCCAGGAGAGAATTAAAAAAAAAAAAAAAAATAAATAACAAGCTACAACAAGCAACAAGCCACAAGCAAAAAACTAGCCAACAAGCAACTCACAAACCAATTAAGCCAAAAACAAGACCAATTTCTGCATTTTTTCCGTGGGTTTGGCATTTCTGGTCCTCTGCTGTAGTTACTTAAGCAAAGTGATTGGGCTTTATGATCTGTGACTGGCAGTCAGCAGATAAGAACAAAAGATCTACCTGAGGTTGTGGTTAAACCTCTGTTTGGCATGCTAAATCCAGGTGACCCATAATAGCCTGCTGCACCATATGGGTGTGCTCAAAATGACTGAATTAGTTTGGAAGTCTGCCATTGTGTCCCACTTGACCCCAAAGTATATCAGCCTGGAGGAAGGACTCTTTCCCTCCTCCAGAACTTGCTAAATATCCAGGGTCTCAGCTAACTCCTGGAAGGTCTGTGACAAATAAGTGTGTTCCTCTGATGCTGCATGCCCTGTGAAAAGGGAATTCTTATTAAAAGCGAATCAATATCCAAGCCCTGCCTCTCTGACCAAACTTCATGCTAAATGTATCAATGGCTGAGAATGATATGGAACAGCCTATATATAATGGCCTTATCAAAATAATAACCCAGAACCTGACGCCCAATTAAATTAATGTTCTAAGATAAATAGAGAGATCCTGAAAGCCAACATAATGTCACACTTTGCTAACTAAGCACTTGGTCTATTCCTCCTGACTCTGGTCATGGTGGCACTGAAGGAGGAATATCAACTACACACAACAAAACATTATCATTCATTGAGCTCTCTCTTGGGTAGGAGAGATAGCAAATGAATCTATGTTCCCCCAGGGTTTTCTTTGGTACTACTTCCACAAATGTGGGGAAAGTATTTCTTCAAAGGAGGTCTAATACATGATCCAGATAAATCTCTTGCTCAGTCTTGCCTTGGAGTATGCAATACAAAATACACAACAAAAAAAGTAACTGATCTATGTTGCTGTTTTTTATCCTCACACAACTTTCCCTTCATTCTGGAAAAATATGCAAAACCTCACAAACATAAAAAACAAATGAAAAAACCCCTTCCATTGGCCTTATTTGGCTAGTCTCATAACAAAATTCATAGACCCTCTCTGACTGGCACAAAGGGAGCTTGAATAGGGAGGAGAATCTGTCCCCTTATGCTGCTCTAATTATATAGCAAAGTCCTTGCTGCTCTTTATGTTTATTTGTCTCCCTATAACTCCAAGTCAACCTTAATATGTCTGTTGAGTAGTTTGGAAATTTTCAAGCCATAACTATGGTAATGATCTCCAAAAACAATGAGGGATATAGGAAGCCAGCTACTAGTAGTTGCAATGTTATTTACAGTCCATTCCAATTTAATTAAACATCTGCTTGCATCTATTCCTAAATTAGAAATATTGCTAATGATTCCTCTGCAAATTAAACTCTTCAGTGCACTGATGAAAGTAGGCTGCAGAGTCATCCTTATATAAACAGTTTGTGCAGATTACGCCCTTTTCAATCAAATTTGTACCCTAAAGAATGACACGTAAATTTTTAAGACGGGAGATTATCCCACAATGTTGATCTTTTATATAGAAAAATAATGGTAAGAGAAGCTCTAAACATTGCAACTAACACTTTGGTAGATCAACAGAAAAGACAGTTTAGCTAATAGACAAGACAATTTAGCCACTAAATCTCTAAAACTGCAGAAAAACTCTGTCATGTCTGCCAAGGAATTTTACAGTACATTAAACACCCAAAAGGAGTCATATTTTGGCATTGCGAGATTAGTTAATGCAGCAGTTCTGACTGGGACGTTAAACTTCCTGGTCATATCTATCTTAGGAAACACTGAGGCCAAAACAAAGGCATCTTCCTTTGTTGAAGTCCTTGTCTGGTACAGGTAAAATTGCATTTTACATATTACTGGTATTTCTTTACTGATATTTACAAAAAGTAATAACTAGAACTGGAAGAAAACTTCATTATGGTTGTAACTATTAAAAAGCTAACATTTTTCCACACTGTCATATCTAAGATATAACATTATTTTCCGATGCTTAAAAAGAGTAATCATCTGTAGTATCTAAGATAACACAGGCTATATATATATATATGTTTACTTTTTAATGGCCTAATAGGTTTTAATTGACCAGTACCATATATAGCTGTTATAATTATTAATTCCAGCTGGTCAGGAATTTTTGGTCAGAAGGATTTTGATGGGAAACACCCTTTTGCAAAATTTAAATTTTCTGTAGTAAATATTCAATGTTGCCAAAAAAAATTGATTTTCCATTTGGAAGATTGAAATAACAGCTCTTTGGCTGCCCACCTGGAAGATTCCTGTCACTTTTATTTTCTGACTGCAGAAAGCCTTTCAGGCAGTCAGCTGGCAACCTAAGAAATTCTGTTTTGGTTCTCCCCTGTCAGGGTTCCTTCCCCTCTCTGAACTCTAGGGTACAGATGTGGGGACCCACATGAAAGCCCTCTAAGCTTATTCCTACCAGCTTAGGTTAAAACCTGGTACTCTTCCACCACCAAATGATTTAACAAGAAACAGGGAAAGGACCACTTAGAGTTCCTCTTCCTCCAAAATATTCCCCCAAGCCCTTACACCCCCTTTCCTGGGGAGGTTTGAGAATAATATCCTAACCAATTGGTTACAAAAGTGATCAAAGACCCAACCCCCCGGATCTTTGGACAATGGAAAAATCAGTCAGGTTCTTAAAAGAAGGCTTTTATTAAAAAGAAAAGGTAAAAATCATTTCTGTAAAATCAAGATGGAAAATAACTTTACAGGGTAATCAGATTCAAAGAGCCCAGAGGAACACCCTCTATCCTTAGTTTCAAAGTTACAGCAAAACAGGGATACCTCGCTCTAGCAAAGGAACATTCACAAGTTGAGAAAAATAAAGATAAACTAATAAGCCTTGCCTGGCTTTTACTTACAAGTTTGAAATATGAGAGACTTGTTCAGAAAGATTTGGAGAACATGGATAGATGTCTGGTCCCTCTTAGTCCCAAGAGTGAACAAACCCTAAACAAAGAATACAAACAAAAGCCTACCCCCACCACATATTTGAAAGTATCTTGTCCCTTATTGGTCCTTTGGGTCAGGTGTCAGCCAGGTTACCTGAGCTTCTTAACCCTTTACAGGTAAAAGGATTTTGCTGCCTCTGGCCAGGAGGGATTTTATAGTATTGTATACAGAAGGGTTGTTACCCTTTCCTTTAAAGTTATGACATCCCCAAATAGAATTATTTTGAAAATCTCTTCCATTGAAAAGGTTTGTGTTTGACTTTTTGTCCTGATTTTGAAAAAAAAAAGTCCAGAATGTGAAATTTTTCATTGGAAGGGATTTTCATTTTTCCAGCCAGCTCTACTATAAATCCCATAGAGAATTATCCTTCCCCCCAATAGATAACTTTATAAATATTTATACAGTGAATATTTACTGTTTGACAAACGAAATAAATTTTCACTCTCAAGCAACCAGAACTCTGGCTCATACCACTCCAAATTATTTTTTTTTTAATCTTTGCCTTATGTTCTCCCTATGTTCTTCCAAATCTTGCGTGCACCAGTCTTTGACATCCCTCTTGGTGATATTTATAGTAGGGCTGTCAAGCGATTAAAAAAATAGTGTGATTAATCACACTGTTAAACAACAATAGAATACCTTTTCTTTAAATATTTGTGATGTTTCAAATATATTGATTTCAATTACAACACAGAATACAAAGTGTACAGTGCTCACTTTTTATTATTATTATTGATCACAAATATTTGCACTGTAAAAAAGAAACAAAAGAAATTATATTTTATAGCCTAAAAGTCCACTCAGTTATACTTCTTGTTCAGCCAATCACTCACACAAACAAGTTTGTTTACATTTGCAGGAGATAATGTTGCCCATTTTTTATTTACAAAATCTTCTGAAAGTGAGAACAGATATTCTCATGGCACTGTTGTAGCTGGCATCGCAAGATATTTATGGGCCAGATACACTGAAAATTCATACGTCCCTTCATGCTTCAACTGTCATTTCAGAGGAGATGTGTACATGCTGATGATGGGTTCTACTCTATAACCATCTGAAGCAGTGCGACTGAAGTAAACTCATTTTAATCATCTGAGTCAGATGCCACTAGCAGAAAGTCGATTTTCTTTTTTGGTGGTTTGGATTCTGTAGTTTCCGCATCAGAGTGTTGCGCTTTTAAGATTTTTAAAAGCATGCTCCACATTTTGTCCTTCTCAGATTTTGGAAGGCTCTTCAGATTCTTAAACCTTGGGTCGAGTGCTGTAGCTATCTATAGAAATATAACATTGATACTTTTTTTTGTTTTATCAAGTCTGCAGTGAAAGTGTTCTTTCAATGAACAACATGTGCTGAGTCATCCTCCGAGACTGCTATAACATGAAATATATGGCAGAATGCTGGTAAAACAGAGTAGAAGACATACAGTCCTCCTCCAAGGAATTCAGTCACAAAGTTAATTAACGTATTTTTTTTTTAATGAGCATCATCAGCATGAAAGCATATCCTCTGGAAAGATGGCCAAAGCATGAAGGGGTATATGAATGTTTAGCATAATTGGCACGTAAATACCTTACAATGCCAGCTACAAAAGTGCCACATGAATGCCTGTTCTCACTTTCTTGTGACACTGTAAATAAAAAGTGAGCAGCATTATCTCCAGCAAATGTAAACAAACTTGTTTGTGTGAGCAATTGGCTGAACAAGAAGTAGGACTGAGTTGTAGGCTCTAAATTTTTACATTGTTTTGTTTTTTGAGTGCAGTTATATAATAAAAAAAATCTACATTTGTAAGTTGCATTTACACAATAAAGAGATCGCACTACAGTACTTGTTTGAGGTGAATGGAAACATACTATTTCTTTTGTTTGCCACTTTTACAGTGCAAATATTTGCAATCAAAAATAATAATATAAAGTGAGCACTGTCAACTTTATATACTGTGTTGTAATTGAAATCAATATATTTGAAAATGTAGAAAAACATTCAAAAATATTCAATACATTTCAATTGGTATTCTATTGTTTAACAGTGCTATTAAAATTGTGATTAATCGTGATTAATAGAGATTTATTTTTTGGAGTTAATCATGTGAGTTAACTGCAATTAATCAACAGCCCTAATTTATAGATATCTTTTCTTACTGGTTTCACTAATGTCAGTCAATTTTTCCTCTCCTATTTCACTGCCAACAGATCTGGGATCAGCTCATGCCTCTTCTGCATGTGTTGTTGAATGAACTACATCAAACTAATGTCCCAGTTGTTAAACTAGGTTGTGAAACATTAGCGATTGGATCAGTTAGGATATAGGCCCCAAGCAGTGGGTGGGCAGGGTGCTGTGACCAAATTAATTGTTAGGCCCTCCAGCGGCTAGTATGGATAAAGGGTCTGCTCCTATAGATAAATGAGACTCAGGATATTAGCGGTGGAATAAGGGCAGACCTGAAGTCTTCACAGATTGAGGCTCCCTTTGGTACTTTCTTACCCATTCTGAGAGGGGAGGGCAAAAGGATTCAGAATTCAGCTAAGTTCTATAGAAGAGAGTTTGCCCCAAGTGATGGTGTGAGCCCTGTTATCCTGCCCTACACCCAGTTAAATACCTGGTATGTGTGGATAACACCCTTCAGTACTGTTAAATTAATAAAGTTAATGCCTTCTGCTTAATAACATCCCTATGTTTGTCTTTCCTTCACCTGAACGTCGTGGTCAATCATTCGCAACAGATTTGTCCCTCAGATGCCTTAATATGTTGTCAGGTACTATACCTCGATACCTGAAATAGTGACATTATTTCTTTATGCTTGGAGCATGAGATAACTGGAATATCACATATATTACAGTGTGAGAGCTGTTTGTAAAAGCTGACATTAATGGTAATCCCCATAGTTGTGCCAAAAAATGGTTGACTCCTGTGCAAAGTAAAGGCTGAGCGGGCATGGAGACGGAATTACCTCTCACTCCTCTATTTAGCTCTTTCAGATGAGCAATAGAAGCTTCCCCCCACTGATCCACCAACATTTCACAAGCAACATTGGCGGATCAGTGTGAGAAAGCTTAAACTGCTGCTGCTCAGGCTTTACCTCTGAGGTGGATAAAGGACTTTAGTTTCTAATATTATCAATTCAAAATCCTTCACAAGCACTAAAATTCATTTCTTATTTAAAAGAAAAAATCATTTTAAGACATTAAAGATATATTATGTGCTGCTAGGTCTTGCAAGTCTTAGTTTTTTATCACACTAAGATTTATATCTTGTGATCCTAAAGAGGCACTGAATTTCACAGATTCTATTGACGCTAGAGAGAACAGGGATGGTAATGGTTCGCTTGATCTGCAAAAGAGAGATAACTGGTTTGCCAAGTATTTTATGTGTAAAGTAATGGATAATATTAATCACTCTCAGATTAGAGTAGAGATTTAAAAGAGCTTTTCCCCTAATATATTTAATCAGTTTTATTAATACATAATACTACAACATTTAGTAGAGCAAGCTTTTATACATAAAAATGTGTATGTGTAAAGGAAGTAAAAATGTCATACAAAGGAAAAAAGAAAAGAAACAGAGCCACTTCTTCCCAACACTTCTCCCAGCCATTTGATTTTTTATCAAGGAAAGTTATGTCTTGGTCATTTCTTCTGCAGAAGGGTTGAGGCTTCTTAGATGAAAAGGAACCTCTCTTGAATTGTACCTAACCCAGACTTTGGGACTTCTTCTGCCTTGGGATGGATTAAAGTTACTACGAGAACATTACCTTAAGCATGCCTTAACTATTTTCATGTTTGATTTAACCCTTTCACCATAAGCCAACATAGAACTCTTTACATTAAATTAAGTATGCATTTAATTGTTATAAAGCACTCACATTATTGGGAAGGGTCTAATTTTAATTGTTCAGTGTAAGATGAGATGTCCGAGGAGGAGGAGGAAGAGGACTTCCTGGAACTGGATGGGGAGCATAGAGAACAAAAGGGGGGTATAATATTCTCAGTGAACTTTACCCTGAGATATTATACTGCAGGTTGTTTTCTGTGGCCTTTGCAATCAGTCCCAATGTAGAAGTCATTGCAGCAATCCTCTTAAGAAACATCAAAAGGATAATTACTGTATCTTAGACCAAGAACGCGAGGACGAAGAGTCTCCTGGCTAGCAGAACATGGAAAGCTGATTTTTGGCTACTGTTGCTGTTTGGGTGTCTAGAGTAGCTATGAATCATATAGGATGCTGAGACTTTATACTACTTTGACAATCAAAGAGTAGATGTCTTCCAAAGGACAAGCCTAAGCCACCTGCTTTTCATGCAGGCAATGATTTTTTTTTCAGATGTTGGAGCAGATGGATAATAGCATTGCTTCTTTCTATTTTTAAAAATTGGGTTGTTATCCTGTAAGTTTCAATTACTATGGACTTTACAAGTCATTTGGCTCAAAGTGAACAAGATTTTCCCCTGTGCCAGAAGTGCACTAAGCACCGGAGACGTGTGGTGGGTTCAGGAAGCTGGTTCTGGCTCTCTGATTTCGTGGTCCAGCCCTGTTCTTGATGATGATCTTACACAGCAACTGCCATTCAGCTCTAAATTACACTAGATGTAGGATCCTTAATAGACCCTATAACAGTGTAGAAAGGCACACTGGAGTTACGTTATTCCTTCTCAACTTGACTCCAACACAACCCATATTCCAGGAAAATTTTCTGGTGGAATTTATAGCCAGATTCCAGCCCCTTTATGCCACATAAGCAGCTTTAAGGAGCCATAAACTCACCTCAGAATTTGGCCCAATATCTCTAAGTGATTATGGAAACTGGTACTTGGAAGATGCAACTGAAATCTTTAAAGGAGAGTTCTCACTCTTGACTGTTGGCCACCAGTGGCTATTCCACTCCTGCTCCTATGGACACGAGACGGTAGGGCTATATGGATCAAGTGTCCAAAAATCCCAATACCAGAGAAGTCAAGGAGAAGCATCCGCTGTTACATTCCTAGTGTTATGCCATAAAGTTGGAAGAAGGAGTCTGACCTCACAAACCCCTCTAGGTTCCTTGCACAGCCTAGTAATATTTGTTGTTTGTCTCCTTGCAAGCTTTCAAGATTTTGCCCAAAATAAGATTAGTGAAAGTTTGCATTAGGTAACTTTCTAAACTCTTGTTTTACTTCCCCAGATTCTAAAGCCATTTCCAGCATCCCTTACTTATGGAAATGGACAAAATAAGGTACAAATTTTAAAATATTTTCTTCATTTATTTTGAAAGGTCTGATGTGTATTTCCATGGAAACAGGCCTGCTAAGACAGCTGGAAGCTAATAACCACAAGTTTCAGCTTTAAAAAAAAAAGCAATCACAAGAAAAAGCTCAAAATAAATTCTCTTAAAAACAACAGAGGAAAAAACACAGAAAAAACCTTTAAAAATTATTAATTCAGAATAGAGTTTATTATAGTTAACTATTAAAATGGTGGCCAGAACTCCAATAATTATGAATCATATTATAATGGTATAATTAAATAAATCCAGATATACAGTATCAACAAAAATGGAGAAGCATATTCCCAGCTAGAGATATTCATTCAGTACTAAATGAAGGATTTAATCTTATATTCAAAATGGGACTACTCATGATAGAACTCACTCTGTTGAAGATCTCGGACCAAGATTAACACATGATACTAGTAGCTTTAATTGCTTAAATCAGGATAGGAAAACACCGTTATGAGATTACTGGATTGATATGAAGCCTCTTTTGGTAAAAGTAGAGCTTGAGCTCCATCTTGGAACACAATTCACAATTGCATATATAATTATTGTACTTAAAAGATTTCTTCCATTTCAGACATATTAGCGGTAGCCTCATATTTTTCATTTTAATTATAGAGTGTCTTTCTCAGACCATTACAGTCTTTCAAAATGGATGAAAGCTTTAAAGTTCAACCACTGTGTCAGTGATGACTGTCTGCTCATACTGAAGTTGGTTCTGTTTTGTGTCACGTTTTATCTATTTTGGGGTTCTTTGCAATACTTTGTTGTGATTATTATGGAATTAGATTGAGTTGTAGAGTTATTACATCATCCAGTAGCATATTTGTATACATTTGTTTGATACCTTTTATATCCTGATACCGCAAACACATATGTGCTTAACTTTAAGCATGACTTATCCCAATTGAAATGAATGAGATGACTCATGTGCTTTAAGCACATCTATTAGATATTGCAAATTTGGGGTCTACGTGTTTTTCTTTTTTTCTTAAGAACATTTAGGATAAATACATTTAAAAGTAAAACTTAGAAGTCCTATCATTACATCTACAAACCACTATTACAATGCTTTTGGAGGAGTATGCTAACATCTGCTACAGTAAATTTGCAAATAAGTTTCTTTTATAAACTTCTCATTCCATATGTTTATAACTTTGTGAAATATGTGACTTTTGAGCTAAAGTTAGTTGTTGCCTAAAGGAAATAATGCAGACTACTGAAATGGTTTGTATTTAATAAGGATGGAAATTATGTTCTGCAGGGTTATCATAAAATAACCAAAAGTTAATATACACTGGAAGTGCTACATCAGCGCAGCTGCACCACTGCACTGCTGTAGCGTACCTGGTGAAGATGCACTATGCCGACAGCAGAGCGCTCTCCCATCGGCATACTTGATCCATATCAGTAAGAAGGGGAACCTATATCAGTAAGTGGGTGGTAGTTGACGTAACTGGTGTCACTCAGGAGGGTGGCTTTATCACACCGAAGTAGTGTAAATTACATTGACAAAAGTGGTAGTATAGACAAGCCCTTAGATTGTGCATACTGTTTAAGTAAATGAACAAGCTGTATTAGAGTAAGAACAAGAATGATCTCCATTATATCATGATTATTGCTAGATGCTAGCTATGTAAATCTCAGTTTCAAACCAATATCCTCACACTCACTAAATCTCAGAGAAGATCTAAATTCCTTAAATATATGTAACTCTTTGACTCATCTGTTTTTGCACACGAGATGTTTGCCGATATCAGGGTCCATTGAGAGTCTTTAGATTCTAAAAGACTTATTGAAAAGATAGACAAATATAAGAACACACTTTCATTTGACCAATAAAAGACTCAATTCACCCTCAATAGTTTGTCCATTATTTCAATATATATCAATTTATCAGCTGTTAAAATAGGCAGTTAAAATAAATCGAGTTAGCTATTTACAAAAGTAACTATTATAAATGTAGACTATCAAATGTTTTACACTATTTTACTATAGGCACGAGACCCACAAAATAAATATTTAACAAGTGGAGAATTAATTTGGCTGTTTGTGTTAAGACTTGTGATAAATTCTGTGAATAACTCCTTATGAAGTACACAGGCATCTACTCTAACAAAGCATTTTTGGTATCTCTAAGAAAACTGAAAAAGAAAAGAAAGATGCATACAAAGATGAGAAAGAATAGTCTCGTGGCTAAGGCTCTGGAATTGGGACTTAGTCAGGAGATAATGGTTCAGTAGTGCTCGATTCTGTAATGGACTTCCTGTGTGATCTTGTGTAAGTCACTTAATCTCTCTGGACCTCAGTTCCTTATCTGTAAAATAGGAATAGTAATACTTCCCCACCTAACCCGGATCTTGTGAAAAATAAATTCATGTACTTGGGAGGTGCTCAAATACTTCAGTGGTGGCAGGGAAGGCATAAAAATACTTAGATAGCTGAAACCAAAAGCCACTTACCAATATCACTAATTGATACACCTACAAAAGAGAACAGACCTATATTTTGAAGATTATATAACCAATGTACATAATATATATATATATACACACACACACACAATTATTATTGTTAATCATTTGCAGATGACACACAAATTGTGAGAGTGATAAATCAGGGCAGGTCACTGATATTGACTGAATTGTATAGCTTAATAAGGAGGACCCAAGCAAACAATATGCATTTTAGGCTATGTCTAAACTTATGACAGCATGTAGAGCACATCCGCTGCATGCCCTCCCCCCACCACACACACACAGCAGTGTAGATGGTGAGGCACTGCTTAGGTAAGTAAAAACACACCAGAACTTTAGAGTACATACACAGTTCTCTACAAGGCCAAGAAGTGTCTCCCACATCTACACTGCTATTTTTAGCAGTGCATGTCTCGCTACCTTCCCGCTGCTGGAACTTTTCCCTTCTGCCCTCCTCCTGCCAAAGACTTGCCTTGATGCAGTAAAAGCGGGAAGCTGCTGGAATCTTTCCCACCTCAGTGAAATATTCCAGCACTGGGGAAAGGCTTTGGCAAGGGGGGAGGCTGTCAGAAAAGACTCCAGCAGCTCTCCGCAGGCAGAGCCTTGCCCCATTGCCTGAACCTTTCACTGCCAAGTGTAGCTACACACTGCAGCATGGAGACAGCTTGCTTTTCACTGTGGTGTATAGTTACACATACACTGTACACTGTCCCCAGTGTAGATAAGGACTTTATATGGCCACATGTAAAGTCATACATCTAGGGACAAAGAATGTTGGCCATACATATAGGATGGGGGGACACTCTATCCTAGGAAGCAGTGACTGAAAGAGTTGGCGATCATGGTTTATACTTAACTGAACATGAGTTCCTGATAGCCTGGGATCATCAGTGTGCTACTGTAATAAAAGATACTTTGTTTTGGGAAAGTACTGCCTGTGTGTCAATCAATTATATCGGAAGGCTGTATCCATGTCATCCCAAGGGTAGCTGGTCTAAGATATTCTAATCAGTTTTTCTAAAACGGAACCTCTGGTAAACCCAGATAATTCCACTAGAGCAGGGCTGCCTTTCACCCTGCAGAAACCCATTACTAGGTTAGTAGGCTACCTTGAAAAGAATCTCTGGTAAACCCAGGAAGGGGCAATAGATACGCTATTCTGAGGGTACCTTGCATCTGTTTTGGGGTAACAGAGATCCTTCTCATGAGGAACTGTTAAGACAGAAAATAGATCACCTGCTATGCCTGGAAGTCATATTACCTGTTCCTGTACATCTCAAAGGCAAAGGCTTCTACTCCTGATATCTCCTGATTCCCAAGAAAAAAGGAGGGTGAAAACTCATACTAGATCTAAGAGCACTGAACATGTTTGTGAAGGCACAAAACTTCAAGATAGTCACACTAGCAGCTATTCTATCTCTAGAGTAGAAAGACTGGTTTTGAGCCCTCAACCTTCAGGATGCCTACTTCCATATAGCTGTCCAGCCATCTCACAGACGATTTTTCAGTTTTACCTTCAGTCAGGGCTATTACTAGTACAGGGTACTTCCCTTCAGCCTCTTATCCACAACCATAGTATTCTCTTAAGTCCTCTCTGTAGTAGCAGCTCACCTATGTAACGGGGGAATCACGATTTACTCTTACTTGGATGACTGTCTTCTCAGAGCCCACAGCTTCAAAGATGCTCTTTGGAACTACGGAAGGACTACAGACGTCTTCACACATTTGGGTTTACAAATCAGTGTCCAGTAATCGACCCTGACTCCAATGCAATGGCTGGAGTTCATAGGGGCCAATCTTGACTGAATACAAGAAAAGGCATTCCTTGCATAACCCAGGTTTCACACTCTGACCACTCTCATAGTCAGCTGAAGCCAGCCACAAACACCAGCCAGATATTGCCTTCAGCTTCTCAGTCATATGGTGGCATGCATGTTTGTGGTATCTCATGACAGAATACATAAGGTGCCAAGGCATGGCTCAGGATCTGCCTAGATACCGAACAAAGATGCCGTAGGCAAACCCTTGTCGCTGCCCTCCAAAGTCAAACATTCTCTGAAATGGTGGAAAGACTCTAAGAACATCAGTGCAGGGGATTCATTCACACAACGTCCCCCAATGCCTCCAAACGCTGCTTCTAACAACGGATGCATCCTTAACAGGCTGGGGAGCCTATCTCAGCAAGCACAAAGTTTAGGACAAATGGTCCCCTACAGAGTTGTCTCTGCGTATCATCCTCTTGGAACTAAGCCGTCAGAAATGCTTGTGCTCGCTTTCTTCCACTGATCAGGGACACTCACACAAGAGTAATGATGGACAAGATACTGCGCATGTATTATATAAATTGTCAAGGGGGCACCAGGTCATCTTCCCTAAGGACAGAAGTGCTGAATCTCTGAAATTTGGTGCATTCGCCATAATGGTCTCATATCAGTTGCCTGCCTAGTGGGAGTACAGAATATAACAGCAGACAGTCTCAGCCACATGTTTTCACATGACCACAAATGGGAAATGGACCCAGCAGTACTCCACCATATATCTGATCACTGAGAAACCCCAACAATAGACTTATTTGCCACTTTCCTAAACAGGAAATGCCCTCTCTATTGCTCCAGACAAAATGCTCATTAGGGGATGCTCTCCTTCACCCATGGAACAGGGTCTTTCTGTATGTATCTCCTTCATTTCCCTCTGATGCTGAAGGTCCTGATAAAAACAAGAGAAAAACATGAGTTACACTGATTGTTCTCACCTGGCTAAGACCCATACCTGACACAACTAGTCACCAATCCCTCTTCATATCACTCCTAACCTCTTCTCACAGAATGACAGACAAACTCTACATCCCAACCTATAGATCCTTTGGCTCAAGGCTTGGTTCCTTCATGATTCCAACACATAGAGGCTATCCTCAGCTCACTAAAAGTATATCTTATGCCCATAACAGCCTTCCAACATCAGGTACAGTGCTACTCACCCACTCAACAACAAAGAGATTCCTCAAGGGCATAGGGAACCTATTCCCCTAACCCAGATACCCCACACAAACATGGGACCTGAATCTAGATCTAAGGAGTCTAACTAGACCGCTTTTTGAACCTAAGGCCACATATTCTCTTGCTCATCTATCAATGAAGCCAGTGTTCTCAGTAGTGATCACCTTGGTACTTCCCTTTCACAATTTTCTTTAAAGACACGGTCACTCTCAGATCAAACCCAGAATTCATTTCCAAGGTGACTTCATCTTTTCACATGAACCAACTCATTCATCTTCCCATATTCTACCCAAAGCCTCACAGTGATAACAGGGAGGTTTTACTACATATGCTTGATGTAAGGAGAGCACTGGCCTTCTATTTGGACAGGATGAAGGCGTTTAGGAAATCTCCTGTCACTTGCAGAAAGATCAAAATGCACAGAGATATCAGCTCAGGGACTCTCTAAATGGGTCCCAAACTGTATGAACTACAACTATCATGCACATAGTTTGTTACCTCCACCTGGAATTCTTACACATTCCATGAGGTTGATTTCCACTTTTGTCCCATTCATTAAAGACATTCCTAATCCAGAAATCTGCAGGGCAGCAACCTGAGTGACTGCTCATACTTTTGCATAACATGGCAATTACTAGTGACTCTGCTTCTCATGCCATTTTGCTCCACTGTATTCTCCATCCGTAACAGACTCAACTCTGAAGCCCCAATGCTCCACTGGGGATACTGCTTGGGAGTCATCTACAGTGGCGCACCCATAGGGGCACTATTCAAAGAAGAAGAATTTACTCTCCTTGTGCACTAAGGATGGTTCTTCAAGATGTGTGACCCTAGGGGTGCTCCACAACCAACCCTCCTCCTCTCTGCTTCAGAGTTCTCTATAGTGACTCTGTGGTACAGATGGAACTGAGGGTGGTTCACCTGCACAACTCTAATTAGCCTCAAGGCAGAACATGAGGGAGGAAAAGTGCATGTGCAGGCTGAATGGACTCTGCTACCAAAGATCTCTGATCAGAGGAGCAGGGCGCAGACACACCTACAGTGGAGAACCCATAGGGACATACATCACAAAGAACCATCGTTACATCACTAGGTGAGTAACTTCTTCTTTTAAGGTGCTTAAGTATCCTCAAGTGCTACTTTAGTAACTGCAAAAATCATTGCTTAGTAAATCTGGGCACTTGCCTTTTGTGACTGCCATTACAGAGAGTGGAAGATGATTATATTGTCACAATTGGCAGGTGATTTAGAGTGGGGACTTGTTCAAGAGAGGGCCTGGTTCCTTGATAAACTGGAATTTGGATCAGCATTAAGGAAGGACATACCAAGAATAAGGTGTGGACAGGTGGCAGGGCTCCTAACTTCTGGTACCATGAGGAACAACCTCTCTTCTTCCAGACCATCAAACCTTGTGTGAGGTATGGGCTAGTGTGGTCCAAGCCATGGTGCTGGTACAAGTTTCCAGTTTGGGACGCTGTAAGCAGCTGACGCACAGGTGGTACAAATTTCTGAAGGAAGAATGACCTTGACTGGACAAATTATGGCTGGAAAGTCTCCCAGTTTTAGTAATGTTAGAGATAAAAATAAAACAGTCAGATTAAAATAAATGTTTAAGATGAGCTGTGATTATGCCTTACTTAAAGAACCTAATATTCTCAAAGGGTTGGATTTCAGAGATAATTTGTACACTAATTAGAGGGAGTGACAGATAGTGGGCTGATTATTTTTTCAATCAACATTGGCTAAATTCTTTAAATTACCAACCAGAAAATGAAAATAACTGATGGGTAGAAGTCAAAGTAAAATTAGATGAGATTAAATTATTATTCTTCAATATCTAGCCTCCAGTCAAAGTTGACTGTCATCTTCTCTATTTTGTCTAACCCTATAATAAATGCTAAATATCCATTCTCACTGAGTGATTTTTATCTACCTTTTGACCAACACCAAATCTCCAATCATCAATTTTCAACTGATTTTATAGTGTGTCATAAAAAATCTTAACCTCTCTGACTGTGAGACATTAGTAAACCCATTTGGAAAGGAAACTATGAACCAAAGACTGATTTTTTTTCTTGTTCTGTATTAGAGAAATTAATTTCCTCTATTATAGAGCCAGTTCTAATTATGTATCACGCTGCAATTCACTTACAAATAAACACATGGGCCAAAAGCAACCCAGAAGAAAATGGAGACTGATTGTTCAGAATTCAGTTTCAAAATGGAATCACAATAGATTCTTTTTTCACTTTGAAACCTGGATAGAGTATCCTTCTGTAATCGGGCGGGACTAACCCCTGCAGCGCCTCCTGCTGGTCACTTCGGGAATTAGCTCAAACTTGCAGCTGGAGCACCCTCTGCAGGCCAGTGATCCACCTTCCGCTACTTGCCCCGTGTCCCTCCCTGGACTCTGGTGCCCCTTTTACGTGGAGTTCTGCCCCCTGGCAGTAACCCCTTTCTCCTTAGGGTTTCCCCTCCCTGGGAACCCCCCACTCTATCCCCACTTTGTCTCAGGGTCTTGGCAACTGCCCAGTCATTAGCTAGCCCCACGTCCTGGGGCAGACTGCAGTATTAGCCTCTCATCATCGGCAAAGGGGTTTGGACCTGCTGCCTTGGCCTACCCCTGGGTTGCACCCTGCAACCCCAGTACCTCTTAGCCTACTCCTAGGCCTCAGCCTGGGGCTTTCCAGGCAGGAGCTCCCCGGCTCCGCTGCCTTCCCCAGCCCTGCTTCACCCTAGGTACCTTGTCTGGTCCCTTGCAGCAGCCAGGCCCTTCTCCTTCTGAACACAGAGAGAGACTTCCTTGGCTCCTGACTTCTCTGCCCTTTTATAAGGGCCTGTGGCTCAGTTTGGGGCGTGGCCCCAGCTGCTGCCACTTCCTCCCAATCAGCCCAGCCTAAAAGGCTGCTTTCTCCAGCCCCGGCCCCTTCCCTGGGCTGTTTTTAACCCCTTCAGGGCCAGAGCAGGGATCCACCCTGCTACACCTTCTGATATGAAATTGGAATATCTTGGAATTGAATATCTTTCTCTACTATAAAATTGAAAGCAACGAAAGGAAACAAAGAAAAATGATTAGGAGTTTACCAAATGTGCAAAATACATTAACTGAAAGAGGATGAGTTGATCAGAAGGAGAGATTGTAAAGTATAAACCCAGATTCCTGCAAATGCTTACTTACATAGGATTCCCAATGACTTATATTAGATTGAAATGCGGTACATCAGTTTGGTGGTAGTGTTGAGGGTGTTTAGCCATATTTGCTTTTACTTTGTTGTTTGCCCTCCATGTTTTTCTCCTTCTTCTCCAATTAATTTGGCACCCTTTCTGTAATATGATTTTTCTAATTGGTTGCCATGTGCGCTTAACTCACCTGATGACCCTCAAAGGTAGGAAAGGATCATCTGACCTCAGACTGATTTGCTCAGAGATAACTAGTTTATTTAAGCGGAAGTCGCCCTTTCTTTAGTGCTGTCCGCCCTAGAGGCAGTCCATGTTCATTCATTTGTACAGTTTGTGAGAGGCAAGAGGACCACTGAGGCTGAGGAAAGAAGATCTCAGTCATCTGTATCTGAATCTGGAAATCTTAGAGGTCCTCCTGAAAAAGATCCAAGAGACAAGATTCCTAATTAGTCCCACCAAGGCACAGATGCTCCAGCAAGAGGTAACCTACTTAGGAATGGAGCTAGGCTGTCATCCAGATGCTAGCAGGGTTGAGCTGATCGGTAAGTTACCTGCCCTCTAGGACATAACTGCGCTACATTTACTTCTCAGGCTTATGGGGTTCTCCTGCGACTTAATAGAGGGTTATTCTGAATTAGCAGAGCCCCTCTTATAATTTGATGAAGAAAAGAACAGAATGAACTTGGATTGATGTAGAAAAAAGGACATTTTGTATATTAAAGCAAGCCCTTGTGCAAGCACCAGCACTTGCATACCCACAGCCAGCAAACTTTATCCTGCAAACTGCGACAACAAAGAACGGACTCAGTGCAGTCCTAATGCAGGACAGTGGCACAGGACTTAGACCAGTCGTCTTCAGCTCTAAAACCTTGAATGAGGTGGAAAAAGCGTATTCTCCAAGTGAACGAGAAGCCTTAGCTCTTGTCTGGTCAATTAATCACTGGGAGTATCTAGTTGGAATGTCTCCCATAGTCCCTAGAACAATACAGTCAGGTATGTTCTGTCTGGAAGAATAAATGAAGGAAAGGGCTGAAACCCACAGCTGGCAAACTGGACTTGAGCCTGCTCAATAAAGATGTCCAAGTGGAGAAAGCTCAGTCCTTATCCACAATTCCTCTGCCCTGTGTACATCCGGAGAAGACCACGAGTGTCCTCTTCCATCAGAAGACACAAATGAGAGTGAGTCACCTTTCTTATCAGAGACCTCCTATGAAGCCGCTAAAGAAGTCAACAGAGATATCCAAGTGGTAGATGGGAGTTACCACTACCATGAAGGCAGACCATGGGCAGGGTATGCCACTCTCCAAATAAGAACTTGAAGATTGTTCCAAGGGACTGTAATGCAAAGCTCTGCTCAAGCGGCAGAAATTGTTGCTGTGCTAGTCACCGTATATAATTTGGACACAGATTTAATAATCTGCTCTGACTTGGATTGGGTGATTCAAGCATTAATTAATTGGATGTCTATTTGGTAAAGCAGGCAGATGATGTCAGAGGACAATAAGCCCATCTCACATGCCAAATACTTAGTGCATGTATGGCGTTTGGCAGAGAAAAGAACTAGAACAACTTACCTGTTTAAAGTTTGTGCACATACAAAGAACCAAGCAGAAATTTCTATTTGGAAGAACAAAGTGGATCTGCTTGCAAAAGAAGCTGCCCTGTTGGGACCTGAAAGCCTGCGAGATAAATTAATTGATATAATTGGTAAAGTCCAGTCATTGGATGTGAACATCCAGCCAGATCTTGTAAAACTGCAACAATAAGACCCAGCAATTAAAGATTTATTAATGAAGTCTGAGCATCGTAGCTCTCTGATATCTAAACACAGCAGCAGATTGATCATAGCAACTAAAAAAGATTCACAGTTCTCGTCATTCCAACCTTTCTTAGAAAGGAGCTAATTACTCTGGCACATCAGCATCCTCATTTTGGTACTGACAAGACTGTCAGTTGAATAATGACAGTGGCCTAACCAAAAGATACTGTAGACAGATATGTATGGAACTGTATTAAATGTGCAGAGAGCAATCCAGACAGAAGAACTGTTAAAGGCCCAACATTCCATCAAATGATAGGGGGACCCTGGTACCATCTCCAAATAGATTTTATAGGTCTTCTGCCCTGTACTGGAGCTGGTAAGCGATACTGCCTCATGGTAATCAATTCATTCTTGAAATGGATCAAAGACTATCCAGTCAGAAGTAACATTGCTGCCACTACAGCCAAAACATTGCTGGAGCAAACCTTCTCTCAATTCGGTTTGCCAGAGGTAGTTGATTCTGACTAAGGATCCCACTTTGTGGGAGAAGTCTTCCAGTGTCTGTGCCAAGCCCTGCAAGTCAAACAAAAGTTCCACATAGCAGGCCACCCGCAAAGTTCCGGGTTGGTGGAACGGAGTAACTGCATGTTGAAGACTGCATTGTGAAAAATCATATCCACCAATGGTAAAAACTGGGATAAGCAGTTGCCATTTGTCCTGATGCTGATACGATCTATCGTTGCAGCCCATGGATACACACCACAAAAGGTTCTCACTGGAAGAACTATGAGAACCCCTGAGAAATGGTGGTTAGGAGGCATTCCCCCTGATGAATACCAACTTAGGGTTCAGATGGACCAATATACGGAAAAGTTGCTTAATAGCATCAGCAATGCTAAGAAGGAAGTAGCTGTGCAATGTAAGTTAAATGCTAGGCAAATGGACAAGCGATCGGCTAACACCTTAAAAGTAACTTAGTGGGATGTGGGAGACTGTTTTTTACAGGTTTTTCTCAGAAAAAAGATCACTCCCATAGTCCTAAATGGGTAGGTCCTGTCCCCATTGTAAATAAGGCCAGCCCTACCACCTACCAGGTGGAAATATATGGAAAGAAGGGAAAGAAAAGCCTCAAATAGTTTCACTCCATCTAGCTTACGGAGTGGGAAGGAGTCAGCAATTGAGAGCCCATGGTAAGTACCAGTTTGTCTTCTCTTGTTTGTTACAGGTAGACATTCAACGATCGCCTATGGTTCTATATTATGTGGTAACATGTCTCTGTACTGAATTGCTATCTGTCTGGTTTATCTGTTAACACTTATGAATATGTATAGTCCTTTCGTTGTAAACAAATGAGACTAGTATTTCTGTAATTTGCAGAAGGATATGTTAAATGATTATGTAAAAAGGGGACCTTCAAACCCTGGGAGGCTATTTCAAAGTCTTTCAGTATTTGCGGATGGTGAACCAATCATGATCTTCACTTACAAAAATGGGGCCAATTTTGTAATATCAGTAAAGGAGGTATTAGGCAGCACAAGCTCTCTGGCTACCAGTCCTTTCACAGATTCACAGTCAGAATCCTCCCTGCATGTAGTAAAACCCCAGAACTGCTGCAGATGGAAGTTCCTTAGTGACCATTTTAACAATTGCACTGGAGGGCTTGTAACAAAAAGTGCCTTAAAGTGTATATGTGTGAAGTCTAACCTAAAATCTCACATAAGGGTGGGAGCTATTCAAATTGACATCTTTGCTAACATTCAATCTTTTGTGGCATCTGTTCCTGTTAGATTACACACTCCTTCTATGGTATATACACCATGGTTAAGTTGCAGTAGTGATAACAAACCATACTGTAATGCCTTCTTCAGTGTTAACAACTTTTGTTATGAAAGTTCCATTAATTTTGTGCCTAGCTGTTATGGCCAATTTAATATATCTGTAAATGGAAATTATTCTCGCATAAAACAAAAGATCGAAATATTGGTGCTCCTGAGCCATGTAAAAGTTCCTTAGGATTTGCTGTGGTTAAATAAGACCTCAAAAGCCTGGTTATTATTAACCCAAATTATTCTATCAAAAAAGTATTAGTAGATCTGAAAACCACCATTAGCAGCGTAGAACCCAAATGTACCCCATATATAAAACCTCAGTTTATGGGTTGGCATGCTTGGCTTAGCACTGTTTCTCCTAAAGGCCTAAAATTCTAAAGAGATCTAGAGGTCAAGGTACTTCGAGGAGAGGGTACTGGGTTAGGTTTGGCCAATCTAGCCAATGCCAGTAATCTTGCAAAAAAATTAGTAATATAGGGTACAACTTCTCAACACTCAAACAGCCCTTAGTCTCTTCACTTAATAAAATCAGAGAACTAACATACAGAGCTACATCAGTCATGTCCTCATGATATTCAATTCAAGAGAAGAACCTGGTCCAAATAGTGGACTCCATGGGGAAACTGCAGACCCATGCATCATGAGCCATCATATGTGCCCAAGCCCAATCCTGGATACAGCGCATATCTAGCTGTATCATCATGGCCAGATATCAAGGTAAAATCCCATGGAAAATAAAATGTATGATGATGAGGGAGGTGTCTCCCTTTGAACGGGAACACCAATCCTGGTGGAAGCTACTAAGCTTTGAAATGGAATCTGCTAGAGTAGTTGCTCATATTATGACCATCATCAATGCTATCACAACTTGGGTTATCCTCTGACACCTCTAGGCTTAATTATAAATCACACAATCATGACATCTATGGATATACCTAGTTGGGTGATGGAAAGAAATAATCAACATTTTGATGCAAATCTAGTCTCATGTATCTGAGAGACAAATAATGGCTATATTTGTAATGTAGAATTATATTCAGGTATGCACATCTGCCTGAACGCCAAGAAGGGTAAATGCCATTACTCCATATGCTCCAGACTGGGTAACCAGTCTCAACTAATTGTCATAGATAATTGTCTATGTATAAGTATGGGGACAGAATTCACTGTGAACTTCTTATATTAGGTTATTAATTTATGCTTGTGCTTTGTTTTATTTATATCTGGATGCAACATAAATTTTGTATCTGAAAAGTTAACAGTGCAGAATGTAAAACTTGCATATGGACGCCATCCACCTAAGGGTTAATATCTCCACTCGTAAGCAGATGGTTCAGCATCCGGATCTAGTTGCTAAGCTATCGGAGCTGGAAAAAAGATGGTAAAGAAATAATGCGAGCAGTCCACCACTCAACTAACCAAATAGAGCAGATATTGGATAGGGTTCTGAAAGCTTCCCGGTTTAATCATTAGTGGGAGACTTTGTTTGCTAGTCCAGCTGAATTATCCAATGCATGGCACATTTTATTACATCAGTTTATAACATTGCTAATTTTACAGGGTCTCATTTTTGCTCTCATTTTTATTATTATTATAGTAAATTTGTTCACACGTAAGCTTAAAAAGGTTGCTACTCACTCCAGGATGAAACACCTACTTTGGATTTAATGCAAATTTAAGGTGACAATATGGATCCCTAAGGATATTCTATTGTCAAGGAGGGAATTGCTGAGGGCATTTAGCCATATTTGTTTTTACTTTGCTGTTTGCCCTCCATGTCTGTTTTCTTCTCCTCCAATTAGCCTGGTCTGTGATGGGTTGAGTCATAGACACTCCCTTGGGAACTACCACCTGACATGCTGGGACTACCTCTGAGCCTGTTTTCCCTGTCAGCTTGGTACTTCAGTACCTTGCCTTGTTGAGCCAGACATGCTAGTCTGCTGCAATACAGACTCAGGTCTGGTCCATACCCCAAAAGCTGCAGACTTTAACCAAAAACTGCTCAGCAAATCACCTATCTCCAGCACCCAAATACTCAGTTCCCAATGGGATCCAACCCCCAAATAAATCTGTTTTACTCTATATAAGGCTTATACAGGGTAAACTCATTAATTGTTCACCCTCTATAACACTGATAGAGAGGTATGCAAAGCTGTTTGCTACCCCAGGTATTAATACTTACTCTGGGTTAATTAATACATAAAAAGTGATTTTGTAAAATACAACAAGTAGGATTTAAGTGGTTACAAGTAATAACAGACAGAACAAAGTAAATTATCAAACAAAATAAAACAAAACACGCAAATCTAAGCCTAATACAGTAGAAAACTAAATGCAGGTAAATCTCACCCTCAGAGATGTTCCAATAAGCTTCTTTGACAGACTAGACTCCTTCTAGTCTTGGTCCAGCAATCACTCAAACCCCTGTAGTTACTATCCTTTGTTCCAGTTTCTTTCAGGCATCCTTTGGGGTAGAGAGGCTATCTCTTGAGCCTGCTGAAGACAAAATGGAGGGGTTTCTAGGGGCTTAAATAGACTTTCTCTTGTGGGTGGAAACCCCTTCTCCTCTCGTATGCAGAATCGAGCTACAAGATGGAGTTTTGAAATCACATGGGCAAGTCACATGTCCATGCATGACTCAGTTCTCTGCAGGATGTTCTCAGGAAAGCTCAGACATGGATTGGCATCTATCAATGTCCATTGTTATCCAGCTACTCCCAGTTACTTGAATAACCCCTTCACACTATGTTGACCAAATCTGCCTTAGGTGCTTTCTACAGCAAACATTTTAAATACAAGCATAAAGCCAACACTCATAACTTCAAATATAAAAATGAAACATGAATACAAATAGGATGAATACATGCAGAAGAACACAACCTTTGCAAAGATATGTTACATGGAATATCTAGCATAAAACATATTCCAGTTATGTCATATTTACATTCATAACCATATTTCTATAAAACATTATGGGGTGCAAGATCACAGGTGCCCTTTCTGTTGTATGATTCTTCTAATTGGTTGACCTGTGGGCTTAATTTACCTGGTAACCCTCAAAGGTGGGAAAGGATCACCTGAACTCAGGCTGATATACCAGGAGGTGACCAGTCTATTTAAGGGAAAGTCACTCTCCCCATAGAGTTGTCCTCCCAGAGGCAGCTTGTGTTCTTTTGATATGTGTGGTCTGTGAGAGGCAAGAGGACCATCAAGGCTGAGGAAAGCAGAAGATCACCGTCATCTTACCTGGTTCAACTCCATCTTCCCAGAGGATCCAAGTTCTTCCTGTGGTTCCATTCCACCAAGCATCATGGTAGAAGGTCCAGATCTGGAGAGAGACAGAAATAACCATTAAACAGCATGTCATACCACTCGGGTTCCTGTCTTTGGAAATAATAATGTTTACTCCTGTTGTTTTCATGCCTATAGTTTTGTAACGGAGGTTTGTGGATCTGGGCTTTAGGCCCATTGTGGGGATAAACCACTGAGCTATTTTATTCTGTTTACCTTGCTTCCCCTCCCTACTTTTTAAACTCTTCTCTTAATAAACCCTTTACTTGTTTATATCCTTATCTTCATCTTCCTCTTTTATTTGAAAGTGATCCTTGATAATAGATGCCAGTGGGGTAAAGAATCTACATGAAGGGCACCAAAAGAGCAATAAGTGCAATTTCCATGAAAAGCAAATGACTACAAGTAACAACATTAAGTGCAACCACCGTAGTCTCCCTTCATTGAGGTTATGGGTTAATGATTCCAGTTTGATAAATTTCAGCTACCAAGAGGCAAAGGTGTCCAATATGTCTATTGTTAAATCCTAGCAATTGCAATATGTTCAGTAAATTCAGGGATTTACATTTAACTATAATCAATACAAAATGTTGCTAATACTGGAGAGTCATCTTGATAAATCTGTTCCTGCCTGGCTTCAGTTGGTCCAGGCATTTGCATTTTAATATGAGTATAAATTCAACTACACAGAGGTTATTTTGCAAAAGTTAATGGCAGAAGGAGGAAGCAGGACTTATTCTTCTCTCAGATAATATTGCCAAGGTAACTTCAGGGAATCCAAACGTTGGGGAAATAAATATAGTAGTTCTTCTTCGAATGATTGTCCACACTGGTTCCATTCTTGGAGTACATCTTGCCCCATGCTTTCAAGATTGGACTCTTCAAAATAGCACTGTCTTTGGGGGCTGCACTTGAACCCTGGGAGGCCTCACAGCCATTGTAGCCAAGGGTTGAGGGGAGGGGTGGCCCAACAACTTCTCAGTTCTTTCTTATTGTCTAATATTCCAGGACAGAACCTTGGTTCATCATGTATCTTCACCTACTGAAAGTTCAGTTACAGTTATTGTTACTTTAGTAGTTTGTTAACAGATGCTAGATAAGTTCAGTTTAAGCCCATTGCTTTAAAAATATTTTTAACAGTTATTTAGATTCAGGGCACTGAATGTTCCTCACTCTATATAGCGCTAGAACCCCCTGCACACAGACCTAAAATGGCCAAAGGCAAATCTCCATGAGTTAAGATCAGCCCCTCTTGTGATACACTGCCCATCAGTGACAGCAATTCAAGGTGCCTATTATACTTAGGAAAGGGGCATATGCCTGACCATTGTTCAATGTGCAAGATGTTCTGAAATTATACTCTGAGGGCTAGAGAAGGGAGATTGAAGCTTCATTTCCTGGAGACATCCATGCAAGCATCATATGATCCTGACAAACAACAAGTCAGTCACACTCATCTTGTGCCTTGATGAACTGTGCTGTCATCCTGAGCTCAAGGGACACTTAGAAGACTTGTGTCCCTCTTCTCCACTTTCAGCGCAGAAGAAAGGCCATAAGGTGCACTACTTCAGAGATCAGGGAAGACTCAGATCTTCCCTCCACAGCAGGAAGTGGAAACTTTCTCCGAAGGCTCCAACATACTACAGCCTCAAGACTAAGTCTTGCCCATTCCCTAAGACAAAACTGGAACTGACAGTCACTTAACACAGTAAGCATTGTGATGCTTCTGATGCACTCAGGTGATGAATCTTCTCTGGCACCATGCACACCAGAACATTCCTCAATCCCCTCCTATTGGGTACAATGACCTTATCAATTAATGAAGAGCTCCTAGAACCAGCAAATTTTATATGGGTGTATTCCTGCTTCCATCCTTGATGCCTCTAAGTATACTGCTAGGAGATACCAGGTGCTGGCTATGTGATATAAATATTTCATCAAGCATCCCATCCTGGGGTCTCTGGTTGTCCAGGCCATCCAGTAGAGATTGGAACAACAATCCAGATCCATTCCCAGAAAATAAGATCCATAGAAGTTGGATCTTTTTAGAGGGAAAGTTTATTCCTCAGCAAGTCTCCAATTAAGAATCACTATGGGTATGTTTACACTACAGCGTCTAAAGGTATCCAGTCACAGAGAGGTATGCAAACCCTCCTATTTTTCACACTCAACCCCCTGAAACATGCATTTTGGGGCAAGTACATTCCAAGCTAGCCAGCTTATCTGAGGGTTGTAGGTGTTTTTCGGTGAGCTGTGGCCCAGCCCCAAACCTATCCACTTTGCAGTGTGGCTGTAGTGAAAGCACAGATACCTAGTCTTGAGTCTGAATAGTCCTTCATTCCCCTAATACTCTGTATCCATATCTTCTTCCTCTTCTATTAACTTCCTACTGGCTCAGTATGCCCCTGAAGTTGTATACTACAGCCTCCAAAACTCACAACAGTTTAAAATATCCATAAACTAGGGAACAACTAATTGGCCAGAGAAGCAGACTAGGATTTTAATCAATATGTGGCAAGATGATGGCCATGAGCATGATTTCTCTTGGAGCAGAAGGAATATACATCCGAATGTGTGTATGTCCACAAGGCTGGTTAAATTGGCCATTGGGCGTACTGCTGTTCTGCACAAGACAGAGAATGAAACATCTGAAGCAATAATACTGGAAGGTCCAGGACACCAATATAAAGTCAGGAAACATGCCCTCCCATCTTTCCTCCCCCCAGTGTCCTTTTTATTCACATCTGGACTGGCACTATCAAGGGGCTCCAGCACCCATCACGTTTTGCTGAACTCTGGTTGGCTCATTTTCATGCAGGAAAGCAAGGGCGATGCCACAGCTGGGAACAATGAAAGTCCTGCAGACCTCCTAGAGGAATTGTCCCTAGAGGACCAGTTTGGAGAAGATATCAGTGGAAACTCTGAAGAGGGAGATGTGCCTGTCCAGAGATCAGGATCCCAGGCTGGTAAGTGCCACTACCCCTTGCAATCTCATATCTGTTTATTAGTCTTCTGAACAAATTTGTTAAAACTGAGGGTTTTGTAAATTATCATCAAATAATCTATTGTCATGGATTATATGCCATGCATTACTCTGTGTATGTGTGTCTACAGCATAGTGCAGAAACCATGCCATTTGCAAGGTACACCCTCCACTCCCACTTTGTCCCCCACCTTTTCCTGCTATAAATAGCCTCTGACATGGGAGATCCAAAATGCATGCAGAGAAGAAAAAAAATTATTAAAAACAAACATTACTATTTTTTCAAGAATTAGGAGTATGGGCTGTATAGCTTGTGCTAAACTCCACAGTCTTTAGAAAGCTGTAAAATGCAAATCAGTGTTCCTTAGTATCCCTTCATTTCATAGCACTCAATCAGGAGAGAAGGGGGTGTAATAATTGGGTTTCATACTCTGCTTGGAGCAATGCTCTTCATCCTAGCTCAGGATTTGGTCAGTTTCCTTCATTTTCTCCCAGTCCTGGTAGTTAGTTGTAGCAAATTTTTCATGCAGCATGAATTCTGGATAGTCTTTCAGATTAAGTGCAAACTGGCTAGGACCACCCTGATAACTCACAAACCTCTCCACTAACTGGTATGTGGTGCGGTGACCATATGCCTAAAAATTTCCTTGGCATATATCAGTGGATCCCCACCACTGAAAAGCCACTGCATTTGGCAGGCTGACACCATTGTTTACATGTTAGTTAGAACGTTCCCAGGGAAGCTCAGATGTGATTGGCATCTCCCAAAGTTCATTGTCAGTTACATGTTTCTTGATAGGGCACTTACTGAGAATAGTCCTTTCTCAAGAAGCTGACCAAATGTTTCACCGAGGCTACTTAGAATCAGACAAATACATAGCCAATATTAATAACTTCAAATACAAAAATAATACAAATATACAGACAGCATAATCATAACCAGCTAACTACAACTTTCCCATAGTCACCCCACTTGGCCTCTTCTGTATAAAAATTGGTGTAACCATAGGACCCTGGTTGCAACAATGATCTATACAGTCACAGTTTATGTCAATAACGTGGCACACTGAACAAACTGCTTGACTTACTGAAGACAGCAGTCCTTGCAAGAGTCATGCTTACTATTAATGAAATGCTTCTTGATCCTGCAAATATATTCTGGCAGACTCCAGTTCCCCTTCCACCCATCTCCAAAAACAGCTGACAGGAAAAGTCAGTTTCCGGTACAGGGCTTTGAGCAATTCTTTATGTGTCCTGTGCCAGGTTCCTTTTTAGTTACAATAGCAAATGAGAGGTCTTAGTAGGTCCCACCAAAGTCTAGCCCTAAAGACAAAGATCACAAACAACTGGACTTGTTTGCCAGAAAAGCCTATTCCACAGTTAGTCTCCAAATGAAGATATCTAATTAGGAGGCACTTCTTGCAAAATATGCATTTATTAACTGGGACTCAATTTCATAGTTCTCAAGTAAACTGAAAGAGATATAGGGGTCGGTTCAACACCACTATCTCTGAAGGTCATCTAGTTGTGAAGATGCCTCTTCAGGCAGCCATCGGTGTAGCGCATACAGCTTCCCATTTGATGGCAACTGCCACAGCTATGCTTCACTCCTTATGTCTCCAATCTGTCGGAGCCCAAAGGCCTCTGGCCTAACATGGCGTCTGTATGGCCAATTGTCGGTCATCCAAAGGTCACACTAGTACTGTGTGCAGCACCGTAGTGCGGTGTGCAACCTTAGAGGGCCGTGTGCAGGTTCCCGCCTTTTTGCCTGGTCACCTAGGGGTTAGGCTAGGGTCGTGTGCAGTCTCCTGCTCTTCTGCCTAGCAACCCAGGGGTCAGGTTACTGCTGTGTGCATAACACCAGCATGCCTTGTGCAAAGGGGCCCAATCTGACCAATCGTAATGCAGTTCAAAGGGTCGGATTAGGGGTAGTGCAAAACACTGCTAGTGTGCTGAGTGCAGCTTCTAGCAGCTTCTGTGTGCATGTGCAAATCTGCCCACGTAGGGGGCAACGGCTCGAACCTGAGGTGGGGAAGCTAGGGACCAATCAAATTGTTCAGGTTAAAACAGTCCCTGGAATAAAACCATGCCTCGAGCCAGGGTCCGTACGAGTATCCACGAACTGACTGAAGGACCGATCAACCTTCAGCCAGGGGTCTCCTCCGGATATAGCCGGCTCGTGTCGTGTTGTTTATTATTTTTCACGGTTATTATTTTTCAACGGTATTTTTCACGTGTTGCTTATTTATTCTACGTATTTTTCAACGGATTCGGTATGCTTCTGGTGTCTGTTCTGCTGTCAGCTGCGCCTGAAACGGTATCTCACTTACCGCCTGTGCTTCGCCTAACTTTTTTCTCGCTCTCCCCTGTTATTTGGTATACAACTGCCTATGTTGCTGCCTGTCATAAAGTTATGTGTATATGGTACCAAAATTTGAGTTGTTTTAAATAACTGCCTATTAAGTTTAATTTGGTGTGTTTAATAATAATATTTGGTTAAGTGCGCGCACATTCATTTAATTTGGTGTAGTCGTTTACCTTTTGAAACAGTTAATTGTAAAGTATTTGGTTAGTGTTTTGTCTGCCAGCAGGTATATGGGATCTTGGGGAGCAATTACCACACAGGGTGGGTGCAAAATGAACTTATTAAGAAAATGCAAAAAACAGGGAAAATTCAATAGTGAGGGGTATGGGGTTTGTTAAGGTAGACAATTGGGAGGGGTTTCTTTAGCAAATAGTATAGGGGTTTCAATAGTGGGTACAATACAGTGGGGTACAATACAGTTGGTAAACAATTAACACTGAATATAAATGTAACAAGTAGCTAACAATTTCTATATAAAAGGTGTGTCACAGCAGCATATAGCCAACTAACAGTTATGGAAAATGTGGTAAGTAACCAACTCTAGGTAAAATGTGTCACAGTGCTATAAATGTAAAATGTGAGGTGTGTTAGAGAGAAAAAGGTAACCAATGGGGTTTTATGCTAGACTTCAGTAATACAATTGAGGTTTGGGTAATAGGAGAGTGTGGAGGAAGGGATTAAAAGGAGAGAGAGAGAGAGAGTTCAGAGACAGAGAGCAGGCAGGCTGCAGGTTTAAACAGCAAGAGAGAGAGAGCAGGCAGGCTGCAGCTTTAAACAGCAGAGAGCAGAGGAGATTTAAACTTCAGGAGACAGAGGGCAGGCAGAGTTTAAACAGCAGAGAGAAGAGGGGTATGGGTGACTGGAAGCTCGGTGGGGCAGCAGGAAGACAGACTTAACCACAACTACAGAACACAGCAAAATCTTATCTATGACCTAACTTAACCAAGACTACACAAATTAGCAAGTAACAGAAACAAATGCAACAAGTTTCTTAAAAACTTACAACACAATACAAACAAATTCTCTAAACCTAACTTAACCACAGCTATGCTGGGTGCTGGTTAGTCTGAGTGCTGGGGAAAGAGAGAGAGCAGCTAAGATAATAAAATAAAAGTATAGAGAATTTCACAGAATTTACAGAGGATTCTTAGCCCCAAAGGAAGCAGCAGAGAGAAGAGCAGCAAAATCATCAGAAGGCTGGGTACAGTCTCAATAATCAGGAGATCTCTCAGGCAGCAATTCGTTCTTCGTGGGGGGGGTTAAAAAACGGGGTACGCTCAAAATATAAAACGAGAGCGGAGAAAGGACCCTCCAGAACCCTGGCTGATCAGACCAGGCAGCAATGCAGGAACCTTCTGAGGTCTGATCAGAAAATGTCTGGTTTTAGGGCAAATTTAGGCAGTTTCTCACCAGTACTTTTGATTGGCTCAGAGGCAGGGGACAGAGAAAGAAAAAAAAAAAAAAAAGGCAGTGAGCACAGAGACATGTCTGGGCAGAGTCCGTGCAATAGTGTGACTCAGAAGCACATGAGGCCTATGACTCATGCCCAAGACCTTAAAACACAATAGGCCTTGCAACTGGACATTGTCCACCCTACACCGAGCCCAGGTTTAACAAGGTGATAACAGGACTAACCCTTTGAACAGGGCAGTGGTCCCACTTAGCACAATTGGCCATCCCTTTGAAAAGGGCAATGGCTCTTGGTAAACAACTTTAAGGGGCCCTCCCCTTTTGAGAAGGGCAGTGGCCCTGCTAAACAACTTAACAGCCAGGGAGGGGAGGCCACAGGAGAACAAAAACAAAATGGAGTATGGGGAACAGACAGTGTTAATAGATGTAAATAGCTTGTTTCAGATTGTGTACAGGTTTCTTGTTTAATAGCACTGTTAGTTAATAGAAGTGCTCCTCCCCAGCCCAAGTTGTGATTTTCTCCCTGTTAATAAACGGCCACGTGGTGTTTTGAACTGTCAGTCTGTTTTGGTCTTGGTCTTTCCTCACTAGATTAAAAAGAATTCACCGAACCCGCATTCGGGTCGGACACAATCCTTGGGCACACCAAAGGACCTGCAGATGATCACTTAGCATATGTCATGAATCGGTTGTATACTGTTTGGTGAAGAGACTGATGAAGCAATATTTTTTATTATCATAATGAAGGCTTTTGAAACCACTATTTCAAATGAAGAAAAAAATAAAAGAACTAAACCAAACACAAACTACAAAAAACCCAAACTCCAAACACAGAAGTATTCAATCTTCATGCTTTCAAACTGTGGATCTCCATATTATGGACTTTCATATGTTTAGGTTTAAATTTAACAGTGAACTTTCTGTGCATTTCTAATAGTTATTTTCTCATAACAAAATAATCCTGGAAACTTTTTTATCCTAAAGTCATTGACATGTACTTCCAACCTTAATTCCATTACTAGGGTCATTAACATTTTTTGGGGAAGCAGGGTAGAGATTCTGGGATCTCTGAATTGTTAATATGTTCCTGATTATTGTTAAGAATTTAAAATATTAATTCCACTCAGAACCATATATAAGTACCCAACAATATTGTTTAAAATGTCTTATAGCTTACCACCCCTATGCCCTATATAACATTTCCTAGGTGCATACATGTTTTGACAGAGAAAAAACTAAGAAAGGATAGTAATATAATGTAACCAAGTGCTGAGAATACTTGGATATTGTAGATCTCCATCAGATACTGTATGAAACTGAAACAAAGTGAATCTTCCAAAACAAAACAATGGCTGAAAATAAGGTACTTTTCCTCCTTCTTTTTTTTAAAAAAAGTACTTGCTACGAATTATTCTGATTTTAGTGGAGATTAAAAGTTACACAGGGATGTATCCTACTCCTCCAACCCTCATCAAAATGTGTTTACTTGTTGCCTGCTGCCCATGTCACAGAGACAGAGATGTGTGCATTTGTGTGTCACATGTATAGTGGATTTCTTTGTGGAATTGTCAACATCTCACTACCGGGCATCCTTTCCTTCCCATCCTATGGCCTCTGCATATCCCAAGTGATTGTTTTACTGCTTCTCACCCACTGAACAACATCCACGTATAGATTTCTCCCTCACACACGACTTCTTTCACGCACTTTGTTTGCTCTCTTTCAATGAGCCATGCACTATTTGTAAATAGCACTTTGAGGCCATGAGATATTATAAACTTTATACTCTCAAGGTGGATACAGAAACCCCTACTATTCTTTTGCACCTACTTATCAGCAATTGTGAATCTCCATGTAAAATGGGGGCAAAATGAAACCTATGATATATCACTGAGCTCTGGGCCCTGACCTCGGGGAAAGCAGACATCTCAGAAGAATATTTGTATGGATCCAAAATTGTAGATATGATCAAGCTATTTTGACAGCTGCAATATAATGGGAAATGGAATTTATATTCCACTGTTTATCTGTTTAGTGGCAGAGACACAGGACTGCATTTGATTTCACTTAGCAAATACTGTAGAAAAAAGGATTTTGCTATGTCATAATTTATTCCATGGGATATTATATAAACTCTAATACTTCCATTGAGGATATAGAAACCGCTACAATTCTTTGGCAACCTACTTGTCAGCTATTGTGAACCTCCATGCAAAAAGGGAGCAAAATGAAACCTGGGACATTTCACTGAGCTCTGAGCCCTGATCTTGAAGAAAGCAAACATCTTAGAACTATATTTAAATGGATCCTCAACTGTAGATATGATCAAGCTATTTTGACAGCTGCAATACAAGGGGAAATGGAATTTATATTTCAGGGTTTCTCTGGCTAGTGGCAGAGACAAAGGACTACATTTGATTTCACTTAGCAAATCCTGTCAGAAAAAGGATTTTGCTATGTCACAATTTATCCCGTGGTTCTAATGCTCTTCCAAGGCATAGATTTTCATTCTTTAAATAAGCCAGATTAATCCTTGAATTGTACCAGAGCTCGGAAATGCTTTAGGCAAGTGCCTAACAATTAATTGCATGACAGAGAATGTCCTCTTGGTTTCTCCCATCTTTGTTTAAGTATGCTAGCTGAGATAACCCCTCCCTCTTATAATCTTAAATATTTTGAAATCTTAGATTAAAAGAGCAATTTTAGTATTGAACTGTTTAGCATAAAATATAGAAAGTGCCAAAGTTATTGGTGCATATGCATGTGATTTTTGGATTACAACTCAAAAGAATATTAATACCAGACTTCTATTTCAGAATACTACAGAAATAGAATACAGATGAAATAATCTGGAAGGAGCAAGGTAAGGGGACAAATAGCACAGACCATTCAGACAGAATAAAAATACTGGGGAAAATTCTCTGCTGGTTTAAATTCATCACTTTATACGAGTAGAGAATTTAGCTCATTTACTCTGTGTATTTCCTACGCCTACATTAAAGGCATTAATAAAGGAATTACTATGGATTAGATTTTCCCCTTTGTCAAACCTGTACTCTGCTTGAGAGAGAGAGAGAGACAGACAGACAGAGAGAGCATGAGACGGAGGGGGAGAAGGGAAAGGGGGTGTCGCCCTGATGCTGCCAGCCTGTTTATACCTGCTCTGGTCCAAGTATGTGTCAGAATAGCTTTCGTAGGCAGCTGTAATTTATGTCATTAGTATGCATTTCCTATAGGGATGATACATCAATGGAGAAAAGATGGGGATCAATATGAAAATTGAAAGGTGGATAAGGAACTGGTTAAAAGGGAGACTACAACGGGTCATACTGAAAGGTGAACTGTCAGGCTGGAAGGAGGTTACTAGTGGAGTTCCTCAGGGATCGGTTTTGGGATCAATCTTATTTAATCTTCTTATTAGTGACCTTGGCACAAAAAGTGAGAATGTGCTAATAAAGTCTGTGGATAACACAACACTGGGAGGTATTGCCAATACAGAGAAGGACCAGGATATCATACAGCAAGATCTGGATGACCTTGTGAACTGGTGTAATAGTAAAAGCATGAAAATTAATAGTGAAAAGTGCAAGGTCATGTATTTAGGGATTAATAACAAGAATTATTGTTATAAGCTGGGGATGCATCAGTTGGAAGTAACAGAGGAGGAGAAGGACCTTGGAATATTGGTTGGTCACAGGATGACTATGAGCCGCCAATGTGAAATGGCCGTGAAAAAAAGCTAATGCGGTCTTGGGATACATCAGGTGAGGTATTTTCCAGTGAGATGGAGATGTTAGCCATAATACAAGGAACTGGTGAGCCCTCATTCCTGGAATCTGTGTTCATTCTGGTTTCCAGGTTTAAGAAGGATTGATTCAATGGAAACGGTGCAGCGCAAGGGCTACTAGGATGATCACAGGATGGAACACTATGTCTTCTGGAAAGGAGACTTCAAGTTGGCTTTGTTTAGCCTACCAGAAATAGGTGAGGGAGATTGACTGCTCTTCTATAATATATCTCGCGGATAAATACAGGGACAGAGAGGAGGAATTATTTCAGTTTCCACGTACCAATAGGACACAAGAACAAATGGATTGAACTGGCCATAGGACAGTTTGACTAATAGGAAAGAGTTTCTATCTCGAGGAGTGAAGTGCTGGAACTTCCAAGGGATGTCAATGGTGGCAAAGAATATTGGATTCAAGACTAAGCTTGACTAAGTTTATGGAGCTGGGATGGTATGATGGATAGCCTAATTTGTCACTAAATAGATAGCTAAGGCTTAATGTTTTTTTACCTGAAAAAGGGAACCAACACCTGACAGCAGGACCACTCAAGGAAACCGGCATGTTCAAGGCAGCGGGAGGGAACCTCTGGAAGTGTTTTTGGCTGTTCTTTCTCTTTGTTTCTTTCGGCTATGAGAGAACGCTTTTCTTTCTATCTCCAGGCTTTCTTTCTACCCTGCTGTTTACCGAAGGTTGTGAGTAACAAACAGGAAAAGGCATAGAGTTGTATTGTGTTTGTCATTTACATGTGTCGCTAGCTTGCTGGAATGTTGCAAAATTGGTTCTTTCGAATCATGTTTATTCACATATTTACTTATAAGCAATAGTGCCCTGTATTTGACTCTGCTGACAATGCACGAGTCTTAGTTATACAGTTCTTTTCTCTTTCTTATATAAACGTTTCTTTTTAAGCTGTGTTGGAGTTTTTCTTTGGGTAGATATATAGGGAGGAAGGGGGGATCTCTGCCTTGTGTTAGATCTACGGAGGGTGTCTTCAGCAGCACCACGGAGTTTGGTGGGAGGGGGGAAGAGAGAATAGGATCATCTCTGTTTCCCTTGTATTTGGGGTTTGTTCTTTGTGAATAAGGAGACATCTTCTTGGTATTGGTGATGTAAGAGATGCATCAGCTCTCTCAGGTTAGCCCAGAGAGGAAGTCTGGGTGGGAGTGGGAGCGATAGGGAAGTGGAGATTTCCTTGCCTGGAGACTCTAGAGCTCTGGGTCTTGGGGTCCCTCCAGGGAAAGGATTGGGGAGAACCCGGGGAGTTGATCAGGTACTCAGAATCCTGATTGTGGCAGCGAGATCAGATCCAAGCTGGTAATAAGCTTGGGGGAGTTTCATGCTAAGCCCCCAGATTTTGGATGCTAAGGTCCAGATTTGGGACAGAGGCTTATTACACTAATTCTGGCAATTAATTGGTCTTTGACTATTAGCGGCAAATATGCCCAGTGGTCTGTGATGGGATGTTAGATGGGGTGGGATCTGAGTTACTGCAGAAAATTCTTTCCTGGGTGTCTGGCTGGTGAGTCTTGCCCACATGCTCAGGGCTTAGCTGATCGCCATATTTGGGATCGGGAAGGAATTTTCCTCCAGGGCAGATTGGCAGATGCCCTGGGGATTTTTCACCTTCCTCTGCAGCGTGGGACATGGGTCACTATCTGGAAGATTCTCTGCACCTTTAAGTCTTTAAACCATGATTTGAGGACTTCAATGGCTCAGACATAGGTTTGATACAGGAGTGGGTTGGTGAGATTCTGTGGCCTGCGTTGTGCAGATCAGACTAGATGATCATAATGGTCCCTCTGACCTTAAAGTCTATGATTGTAAGAGATGCTCTGCCACACCCTTTGTTGCCCTCTTCCTCTGCCAACATGTATCCTCTGCCAGAGGAACAAAGTGACTTGAGTGGAAACAAAAATCCAGCCCCTAAGCTTTTATTTCAATTTAAAAATAAACCAGCAAAAATGAAGAACAGAAATAGACTCTATTTTTTTCTTGAATAGGTGGAACAGTACCAAAGCATAAACGAGTACTCAGTACTGCATAAGCCATGGGGTGGAGGCGGGCTCAAGTGGTAGGACTTAGGGAGCCTAGTTGTGTGGAATAGGGCTTCAGCTATGGGACTTCAGGCACCAACACCCAGCTTCAGGTGCTGGGTTTTGGGCGCTGACCCCCACTCAGACCATGTGACCCTGACCTTCAGCCATGGGGCTTCAGTTCAGGCTCCAACCCCTGGCTATGCAGTAGCAGGCTCAATCCCCATCTCTGGCCATATGGTACTGGTCTCTGACCCCGGTAGCAGCTGCTGGCTGTGGGCACTGACCTCAGCAGCAGCCACTGGCCCCAGGCTCCAGCCCCCGGAGCTTGGCAGCAGGCGCTGACCCCGGGTGCCAATCCCCGGCTCTGGGCTTGCGGCAGCAGGCACTGGCCCCGATCTCTTGCCCTGGGCACATGGCAGTGGGCACTGGCCTCAGATCAGCGCCAATCCCTGGCCCCAGGTCAGCACAGACCCCTGGGTTCAGGGCAGCCAGTGCTGGCTTTGGCCCTGTGGTGGCAGGCACTGACCTCCGGATCTGGCCATGTGGGCCTGGGCTCCAGCACCCAGCTCCAGGCTCTGGCTGCATGGCAGCAGGCACCTGCCCTGGGCTTCAATTCCTTGCCCCAGCCATGCAACTCCTGCTCTGGGCATGGGCACTGATCTCCTTCCTGGCTGTGCAGCTCCTGCCCCCAGCTCTGGGATCTGGGCAGGGGCACTGACCCCCAGCCACATGGCAATGGGCGCCAACCCCCGGCCCCAGCCGCGCAGCTCCAGGGCTCTCCACCCACCCTCCCCTCTCTTGGCCCCTCATTCTTCCCACCATCCCTACCATTCCTTGAACCCCACTGCCTTCCTGGTTGCGCATCATCCTTCCATTGCCCTAGACCCCCACAGCCTACCCTGTCCCACATCCATCCCACCATATCCCCAGCTGCCCCTGCCTCTGACCTGCCCGGCCCCCATTCAGGGCTTAATTTATCCTGGGCTTGCTGAGAAAAGTGATATTAACAAACATGCAAGTATCACTTTTGATAGCCTTCCACTAAGCATCCTGTGAAGTGACTGATATTAACAAACATACAATTATTACTTTTCACAGTCATAATTTTATTACTGAGTCAACAAAAAAAATCCTACATAAATTACAATGATGTGGACGTGTATATGTGGTATTTATTTGTTTTTCCTAAAGTTAATCAAGTATTTTAGGAAGAAGTGTCAGTGAGGCAAGAGTTGGCCCTCTGAGGCCACCAAAGAATTTGTTGCAAGAACCCCATATAATTGTACCAGTCAATGGTCAGTTAAGATGGAGACCAGAAACAGAGACCATAGACCGTGAGGATGGGCACTATGTAAGGGTCACAGAGTAAACTCAGGTATTTACCTAAGGGGTACAGAATGTTCATCTGTTACGCAGTTATTTAACCTGTGAAACACAAACACTTTGAGTATATTGTCTTTACATGTCACTTCTTCAGTGAGATTCTCAAGGGGGGGAAGAAATTGAGTGAGCATGAGTTTCAAGCCTTCTCTACACTACAGGGGGAGATCAATCTAAATTATGCAACTTTAGCTATGTGAACATAGCTGAAGTCGACGTACTTAGATCTACTTACCACGGGGTCCACTCCCAACAACTCCCCCTGGAGTATACAAGTTGACGGGAGAGTGATCAGCAGTCAATTTAGCAGGTCTAAGACCCGCTAAATCAATCATCGATGCATCGATTGCCGTGTGTCAAACCTCTGGTAAGTGTAGACAAACCCATGGATAACCTCACATGGAGTATTCAATGGCTTGGAAGAGGGTTTGCATGGCCCCCCACTATCACCTTTCTAAAGAGTCATAGGCAAGATATGGAGTGTACATATGCATCCCAAGAATATGGATCTGTGTTGACAATTTACTTAAAGAATTCTGATAGAAATTATTTTTAAAAAAATCTAAATTACATTAAAAAAAATCAAACAAAAATATTTTGTTAGATTATTTTTAGATGGCTTCAAAAGACTTAAAATACAGAGGCATATATTGTATATATAATTTACACAAATTCACAGAATATTTTATTGTACAATACCAAGATGGAATTGTGTAAAAGTAACAACCACCGATATCAGCTTCATTTTGAAAGCTGAATGAATGATTGTATTGCAATAAACTGCAATTAAAAATAAAATAATAATACATAAATAGCAATATTGAAAAGCACTAGTAGAAAGTTTATGGGCTGGTGAGACACATATGGTTAATCTGACCAGGCTTAATTTTATTGGCTTTAGGGAATAACATAAATCTTCCAAACTTTCTCATTTTGATTAAGTGCACAAACCTGCCTGTGGCTTTATAAGCCTTCATTAAAACCAGTCAATAAAGAGGCAATTGCATTTTTTAAATATTTATTACACTCCTCATGTGATAAATGAAAAAAATACCTTGCAATAGATTCACTTGATTTTTGATAAATATTCCTATGAGACTTTGATACCTTGTACTGCAGTTTAGATAAATATTCCCATTTCGTAACACTGATTGCTGACAATGGTTACTGCAGTGTAACAATGATGTACTGAAACTATGTGTTTATCCATTCACTGGGAAACATATATCTAACAAAGTACATTAAGGGGAGGGGGAAAGAAAGAAAAAAACAACAACTTTCAAAATGTCAAATCTAAATTACAAATTCTACATGATTCCACATGCATATGATTCCACAGTGGCATGGAAAGAACAATGGTATTGCTGTGAAACATATATAATTTAAGATTTATTTTCATAATAGATTGATCTTTCAATCAAAGTTGCCCATTAAGAAAAGCATGCTGAGCTCAGCAAGCTGTGTTAGATAATATAAAATCATGGTAGTCTCATGCGTCTCTGAAACTAGGACATGCATCATTGCAAGGCTCAGCCTTGAACGAGGAAAGAAAAAACCTTCAGGTCACTAAAAGATATTAATGATCAGACTCCACGAACAGAGGAAGAAAGATAATACTGCTATATAGTACATATGGAACACACATACATGCAGTGCTGGAACATCAGACCTGAAAAACACCAGTCACACAACTGCCATATTTCTAAAGACAAAATCGCACCTGCATGTTGAATCATTTATAAACCACAAGATAAAAAGCCTGGGTACTTTGTACACATAATTATTGTTCCAAAGGCCTTGTTTGACTGCAAACTATTTTTACTAATAAAGTATATTTGACAAATAAGCAAAGCAATTATGTTTATATATCTAATATAAGCATTTTATGCATACTGTATGAGGTTAGATCAAGGCTATTGTACTGAGCACAAGAAAATAAAAAGAAATTTTTGGTTGAATATTGTATAGTAACTGAAGTTTTCTCCTATGCCCCCCCAAAAGCAAACCACAACAAATCTATGTTCCAGTTTTCCGATGGCAAGTTTAGACAAGTATCAAAATATTGAGATCCCAGGCAACAATCAAAGCTTTATCTATAGAAGAAGGTTTCTACTGAGGGCTTTACTTACCAGTTTATAGGGTTTATTTTGGTTAACTTTTACTATTTACTCCCTCCTTTTCTTTGTCTTATTCATTGTACTCCAATTCTTCAATACATTTTTTTTGTTTTTCACTTTATCCCAACTGACTTCTTGTTATTCGAGGTGGGAGGGACCCTTTATGGGAAAATCAAACCTACCAATTGACAGATTCTGTATAGGGAAGGTCGAATCTAAGGAAACAGGAAGCATAGGCCTCCTCACATATATTTCTTTGTCTTTATTTCTTTTCCTCTAACACCATCAGTGATTGCTTCAAATTCCAAGCTTTAAATGAAGCAGAAGGTTGAGTTCAGATAGCAGAGCATCAGGAAAAATCAGAATATTTCTGTCCAATGCCACACTGAAAGGCTGAGGCAGACAACATAGAAATCATACAAGCCTTTGTGAAAATATGCATAGAAGCCATTATTCTTCTCAAGATGGCTGACTATACCCTAATCCTTGCCTTCCTAATCCACCACGTGAAAATCGGTGGTGCTATCCCTCAATCACACCAGTTAAAGAGAAGATACCGATCTGTTTCTATAACAAGCAAAAACTCCTTGTGGAACAAAAAAATTCAGCAAAAAGAATGCCATCATTGTAGATGAGGCTTTCTGTGGAGCACAATGCAATTTTAAACATTTTGTCTGCTCCCTTAGTGAAAGATGACAGTAGATGACTCCGTGCTTATATTCTTCATCAAAATTTTTATCAGTGTCTCCCAGTATCATGGCTAATTCAGGGGTGGCAACAGTCACAGATTATGAAATTGATTTTAAAGACATTCATATCTTCACAAAAGACAATACACCACATATAAAAATTACTTTTAAGATAATCAGGAGCACTTCCAAACTATATGCATACAATTGTTTAGTTCACATAATGGACCTTATTATATGGAGCACATTTGAGAAACCATTCATAGTGACAATGAGCTTTACTGAACTGCTCAGGAAGATGTCGCAGAAGCAAAAAAGAAAGCAGAACTACTCCTGTAAATTCAAGCAAAAATGTGTTGATGGAAGTAGACACTGTAAGGAGCATGCTTTCTGCCAGCGCTGCAATGTGAACAGAAAATGACTGTTGGTCATACAGAGACCACTATTAATAGAAAAGCACCATTTTCTTCTAAGTGAAAGACAAAATTGGTATTTCTAAGTAAATAAGAAGGCATTTCGCCAAAGCGTTATCAACACTGAGGTGCTCAGTTTGATTTTCCTTGCAGAACGTAATTTTCCATTTACAGTGCCTCACATAGTTGTGTTCCCTGAAAGTATATATGCCATCAATTTTGCATGTGGACAAATGCTTAGTCTTGACATAACAGAGTTATAGTCCTTTGCTGGTGCCACTGTTTACTCTTATCACTAATGTGAGCAATGATCCAGGTAATGAATATGAAACCTACTGGTCAGATTGTTTCACAAAAATATTGGAATAGCAGCAACTAGAGTTTTACCTTCCACTATGGAATTTTTGGACTGGTCAAAAAAACTAACTATTTGGGAGACAAAGCTATAATCTGGTCTAACATTGCATTCAGCAATGACAACAGCAGTGTGATGAAAGAGTGGAGAAAATCTCTGCTTTGCCCAAGACATACATGAACCAAACATACATGAAACTTGTGTCTACCATTTGGCAAATGTATACTGCCAGCAAAGTGTCAAATAGTTTGCACCTGCTGTGAAAGAACTGCTAGTGGATCTGTTCTTCAATTTCACCACAGTCTAAGTAAAAGGAAGAATACCAATAACATGGGAATTTTGTAACATAAAGTACTGTGAAGATCATTTATTTCTGTTCCAGGTGCACTAGGTAGAGGTATGTACCAACAATATGGTATCAACGGTGTCATGAACAGATGGTTAAGGGTTAATGCCTCTTTTACCTGTAAAGGGTTAAAAAGTTCACCTAGTTTAGCTAACACCTGACCAGAGGAACCAATGGGGAAATGAGATGTTTCAAAAGGAAGGGAGGGAAGTTTTTCCTTTGTTTAGAGTTTCAGTTTCAGCCGAAGTGAAAAAGATCAAGGAATCAGCCTCTTATCAGAGTAGTAAGTTTTAGAAAGG
>NC_133770.1:111604203-111688166 GCF_003597395.2 Chelonoidis abingdonii
TCTCAAGGTTACCCAGGGAGGGGAAGGTTTGGGGAGAAAGGGAGTAATCCAGACACTGAAAATTCTGGATGGTGGCAGAGATACCAGATCTAAGCTAGTAATTAAGCTTAGAAGTGTCCATGCAGGTCCCCACATCTGTACCCTAAAGTTCAGAGTGGGGAAGGAACCTTGAAGATAATTTTTTTCTGTTCCAGGTGCACTGTGTAGAGGTATGTACCAAGAATATGGTATCAACGGACAGCTCAGACTGCTACTTCAACAGCCATGAGAAAATTGGGAGTACTTTTTTTCACTGGAGATGAAGCTAAAATGGTGCCACTTAAATGTTATTTTAATACTGTTTTTCAAGCTGATGATGACAAAATAAGCTACCCAAAAGCAGAGTCAGGAAGACTACTCAGGAAGAACTTGGGCAAGATTGCACAAGCCTAAAAGACTGCAATGATGACATAACCAATGATGATTTCAGTATTAATAAGAAACCAGTTAATGAAAGAATAATATTCTTAGTCCTTAGAAGCAGGGAATAGTTTTCTAATATTAAATAAGGAAACATTGTTTTTCAAGAGTGATCTCAATTTTTCAAGACAGTCAGGCAGTTTTATCTTGCTGTAACGGACAAGATGCTAAACAAGTTCCCATTCAAAGGTCCAATATACTCCATATTCATCCAGATGCAAATAACAACTCAGTGTAATCTCTCTTCAGATATAAGGCTTCAACTTGACAGACAACTGTAATATTTAAATGAACAGTTTTCTGACTACCAGTTCTGGCCTGATAATGACCTATATTAAACAAAGATAAACGTGAGTAAATGCATTTTGGTGTGAAATGATACACCTCAAACTATCTTTACAACTACCAAGATTCAGTTCCAAAATAATTTCTAATCCAAGGCATGGTCTATGTGTGTATTCCACTGCAGGTGCACATGTGCTCCATGTGCCTGAGATGGGAAGATTTTTGCTAACAGAGTCTGTTGGTTTGCACCTTCACATTTCTCCTTCTCATGCTCCAAATTGAGGACATAAGAAGCAGTGCAGAGTGACCCGCCTCCCCAGTTCCTTTCTACTGCCACATGGTCTGAGATGGAACCCTTCATTGCCCATAAACCTGATCCTTCAGTGTTTATCTGTAATTATTGTAAGTAAATTTTATATATTAGGGAATTATATAGTTAGTTTGCTTATGTTAGGAATTGGGGGTCTCCCCCTCTCTCAGTTAATCTTCTCTCTTTCATCCCAATGAAAACTATAATATGAAAGATCCCGGGATTAATTGTTAGTCACAGCTTCACCCCTGCCAAATTATTGGGAAAGATACATACCAAAGTTGGGTTTTAAGTATTATTTATTAGGTGGCCATCTTAGTCTGGGATAAGAGCAAGGTGACCTCCATGTTGTGACAGGTTCTTGTTCCACTATGCTGAGCAAAAGCGTTCCCTGAACAAGCGGTGGACTAGCTTTGAAAACCACTGTACTATAGTTTATCAGGGCAACACTGGAGTCTATCAGTTCTAAAGTGTGCCTCCCTCAGGACAGATTCCAATTCATAAAGAGTCTTTTTACTCAACCCAAACTGAGCCCACAGACATCAGTTTCCTCATGTTTATCTTCATAGGTCATATGACATTCTGCAGCCATGTGACATACTTTCTAAACCTTTTTCTTTGTTGCCTACAGTCTTGGCTTTGGATGGTTTATGTGCCAAACGAACAGAAGATGGAGTGTTGAATTCTCTAGTCTGGCGGAAGAGAAGAAAGCATAAGTGCATGGGGATCCACCTCATCCCATGGAAACTTTGATCATGGCCAACTCCTTGCTAGGATGGGCATAAATCTGGAAGAGCACATAGTGTGAGGGACCTGGAATCCGACAAGAGTCCAGGATACACAAAAAGCTCATAGAACTGCAAACAGTCCATGAGGCTGGCATGCAATTCCTAACACTTATACATTACAAACGTATTCAAGTGATATCTGACAAAATGACAACAGTTTTCTACATCCATAAAAAGGTGGGGGGGGCAAGATTTATCCCATTGCATACAAACTGTCAATCTATGGAACTGGTGTATTTGCCACCAGATTATCTGTCAGAAGTATACCTTCCAGAGACACACAATACAAGGGCAGATAGCCTCAGCAGATACTTTTCAGATGACCACAATTCCATGGTATGAGCATATTTTGTCAATGGGGGTCTTGATACAAGAGATTTTTACCTGTTTTGATCCTGAATAAAGATGGCAGCACCCAGGATAGAGACAAGCATAGAGATGGTAACAAGCAGGAGGGGAGTGAGGGTGAGAGACATCTTGAACAATTCACCTCTCCCAATCAGCATAACAAAGATAGTGACAGCATCATAATTAAGGCTATGTTTTAGTTAAGGGTATTTTTAGTTAAAGTCATGGACAGGTCATGGGCAATTGTCATAAACAGATAGCTAAGGGTTAATGTTTCTTTCACTTGTAAAGGGTTAACAAAGGGAACCAAACACCTGACCAGAGGATCAATCAGGAAACAAGATTTTTAAAAGCTCAGGGAGGGAATGTTTGGGTGTGTGTCCCTTTGTCTGTGTCTCCTGTCTGTCTCTCGGCTAGAGAGGATTTTCTGAATCTTCATGCTTAGTTCTAATCTTCAGTTTCCAGTTGATGAGTCAAGTAGAAACAATACGCCTTTTATTGTTTTGTATTTAAGTGGTGTAGTTGCATGGATGTTTTAATGTTTTTTCTTTTGACTAGGCTGTTTATTCATATTTTCTTTTAAGCAGATTGACCCTGTATGATTGTATCTTTTCAGAGCACATTTTTATGATCTTTCTTCTTTTACATAAAAGCTTTTTTTTTTACTGTTGGATTTTTTTCTAGTGAGGCTTAGGGGTGAATCCCTGTGCCGTTCGGTCTGTTCAGGAAGACTGGGGGGGAAAAGAAGAGGGGGGAAGTAAGGCCCTTCTGTTTTGTAAATTCAAGGGTTTAAGTACAGTATCTTCAGGTACACAGAGGAGCCTGGGGGGGAAGTAAGGAGAAGGACGAGGGATTTTCCCTTTGTGGTCGACTTCAGGGCAATTGAGTTTGGCGGTCCCCAGGAAGGTTTTGGGAGACCAGAGTGAGCCAACCTGGATTTTGGCTGGTGAGCGCTATCAGATCCAAGCTGGTAATTAAGCTTGGAGGTTTCATGCAGGCACCACATTTTGGACCTCTAGGTTATCCGAAGTGGGAATTTGCTTTACAGCCATAAACGATTCATGGCCGTGACCTGTCCATGATTGTTTATTTACCCTGACTAAGTGCGGCAGGGTGGCTCAGGAGGACGCCTATGGGGAGCTGCAGGTGACTGGGGTGGCGGGTGGTCAGCTAGGGAGTCCCTACAGGTCTGCCGGGAGGGGGCACCGCAGGTGCTTGGGGAGTCATGGCCAGAGGGGGACTGGGTGTGCTGGGGTGGGGGGGTTGGGGAGGGCTGGGGCTGGCTCCCTAACCGGCTCCTGGGAAGCATTGCCATCCTAGCTCCTAGCACTACATGCTGCCTCTGCTCTGCCCAAAGCCCCAGTTCTGCAGCTCCCATTGGCTGGGAACCACGGTCAATGGGAGCTGTGGGGATGGTGCCTGTGGATGGAGGAAGCACATGGAGCTAGGAGCTGAGGGAGGTGAATTCCTGTTGCCCTTCCAAGGAGACCCCCCCACACCAGGTAAGCATTGCCCTGCATGCCAACCCCCAACCCTGAGGCCCCAGCACACCCAAAATCTTGCTGCTGGGGAGAGAGAGGGTCCTGAGAATAGCCCAGCAGTGGCTGGTGTGACTGGCCCAGGGGCTGCTCGAGCTGCTCAGGCAGTCCCCAAGCCAAGCACACTGGCTGCAGCAGAAATCACAGAGGTCACAGAAAATCATGGAATCCATGACTTCAGTGACAAACAGGGAGCCTTATTCGTAATGCTTTAGCTTGCATAGAACAGTAGTTAGTTTTAGATCTGAGGCTTTAGATACATTATAATTAATGATAGTTTATAGCTAAAAATCCAAAGTAGCCACGGCAATGATTCTCTATTAGAAAATATCAATAATGGAGGACACAGAGTAAGTTGACCAGTAGCAGGAAAATAGAGGCCAACTTTTCACTATTGGTGTGAAGGTGATATGAACATAACAAAAAGGTATGGAAGTGGAACCTGGAGAATTACTGGCCCACAAATTAATTATATTTTTACTATTTTATGGCTATCTAAACCTTAATCAATTGTTCTTGACCCATATGTAATAAAGGAAGATATCAAGAAACAATTAATAATAGACCCCGCACTTACTCCTTGAAGAAAGTAATGGTAGAATTAGCTCCGAAGAATATTTCTCACTAAAAAACACAATGCAGTAAATATATTGAACCTTTACTTGTAGGATGGAAAAGATGTATGGAAACCCAACGTTCAATAAATATTCCCCCTAATAGAAAGAAAATAAGTTTAGCTGATATAAATTTGGGGAGAACACGCACAAGGCTTAGAGTATTAAATAGTACAGATGAAGAAGCATTGGCTAATAAATTAAATGCAGTAGCACGACACTTAGGAGCTTTACCAAAACCTCTAATAACATCTTTGAATGACATAAGTACTAGCCATCACCTCATAGCCAGTTTGCTCCATGGCTGGGAGAAATTACAAAAAGCCTATCATCTAGCCATACTAAACACAGTAGAAGTATTGCAAAGCAATGTATCTCTGGCATTGGTTTGCATACAAGCACAAACTTGGACCAGTGATGCAGTGAAAGACATTATATGAGATAGAATGAGTGGAATTTTACCTTTAGAAATAAGAAGTATAATATGGAAGCATGCCACCAAAGCTGAACAAAAGTTATATTCCTGGTGGAAAATAGTAAATTTCACATACAATCCTCAACTAAATCAGATTACCACATATAGTTATGATGTCTAAAACTCAAATTGAATAGATATCTCCTATTGTAGCGCTAGTGTTTAATGATAATGCTAGTTTAATGCAACCAATAGAACACAAATTATGGGCCATAAAACAGAATAATACATGGAAAACTGTGGAACTTGAGGCTTGTATGGAAGTATGAGGAATTTGATATATTTGTAATAATGATGTGCTTAAACCTTATGATGTATGTTTAAATAAAGAAAAAAGGAAAATGCCAATTACATCCTTTTCCATTTAATGGCTCTGTTGTTGTATATGTTGAAAGAAAATGTATATGTATTAGAAGTTAGTGTCCATTGTTTAAGGTAAATCATACATACAATATAATTCATAATCCATATGAGAACAAATGCTTGTGTAATATTACTTCAATGATTGGTTGCGATTTCAATTTAATATTACCCAAAATTGAGAATGAAAAAATTAAAGATCAATATCAAATATATAAAAGAATCAACCCAATACCTTGAGGGCTAAACATAAATTTAATCAAGCAATTAATGGATAATCCTTAATTGCAAAAACAAGTTACAAAATGCTCAGAAAAATGCACAAAGATTTATTATTAAGGCTACGAGTTGGTCATGGAGGGTCCCCGGAAGTCACAAACTCTAGATCCTGGTTGTTGCTTAGCCACTGTTTAATTACCACAAATCTTATTGAAGTGTGAGGCAGATTAGCTGGCTGAGAGAAAAAATGGTAACACCCAGTACATTGAACAGCAAAGTGGCAAAAACCATTGCTAAGCAGAGAAGTCGTCAATACCCAAAGGGAACATTTCATGAAAGTTGTGGGTTGATGTTTTGTATGGGAAGCTGTGACAAACATATAGAAAGTTCTTTGCATAAAACTAAGACACAAGAGCTTGAATCAGGGCTGAGCAAGAAAGCTAAACTACAAGAACAGTGAGTGAGCTATGTACTGTAAAGACTGAAGAACAGCTGCATCATAGAACAGAAGTTTATCAACTTACAGATGCTTTCTGTACCGCTAACGTTCAAGTACATGTCCTAGACAACCCTGCTATGAAAAGCTATCTGGAAAGATCCCTGAAAAAAAATTGGTGTTATTCCTACTTCAGATCATCTCCAAACAGTATACTTGCCAAAAAAAAAAAAAATTGAAAGACATATAAGTGACACGAAAGAACTGCTGAATCAATGTTTTATAGCATTGATGAAACAACTGATGCTGAAGGGTGCCACATACTGAATATCCTGGCAGTGCCCTGTTTGTCTTTTACAGAAATTTCAAGCCAACAAGGGGAAGGCAGTTTGGAATTTAAGTCTTTGATAATAGAGTGTATATGTTTGGAGACTGTTAACTTTAAAACTCAGAGTCATGCGGTGATGGAAACAGTTCAGAAATATAGAATTCATTTTGATAAAGTCAATACTTTTGTCACTGACAATGCTGCATATATGAACAAAATGTGGGAATGAAGCCTCAAAGAGCTTTTTTCTGAATGAAGTGCACGTAACATGCACTGCACATCTTCTCATCTTAGTGGGCGATACTTGGAGAAAAAAAAACATTTAAAAGTAAATGAACTTATCATTGCTGTAAAATGTGCATTCACTGCCTGCCCTGCTCACAAAGCACTGTTCCGTCAAACATTGCAGGAAAAAAGAAAGTGCCTGCAATTCCACCTATCCCAGTAATCACACAGTGGAACAGCTGGTTTGAAGTTGTCCATTTTCATACCAACCACCTGCAGGATTACGTGGACTTGAGACAATGAGATGGCAAAAGCTGAGTTTTGTAGTTACAGCAGTGCGGCTTCTGAAATGAAGTGCCTTGACATTCTGGAATTTTGGTATAATTTAAAAGATAGCTTTCCAAGTCTGGCTGTAATAGCTCAGAGATGTTTATTGGTGCCTGATAACCGTGTGCACTGCAAGAAATCATTTTCGTTTTACAAAGATATGTTTCAAGATGACAGACGCTCAATCGAACACGACAACCCAGCAATGTACAACATGCTGTTTCAGAATCATGGAAAGCTCTGTTAGTAAATGACCAATCTCATCTTCATTTCTGCCAGATGGCCAACACAATTCCTATTCCTCAATATTCTTCAGATGTCAGCATGCCCTGTATCAATATCCAATCCTTCTTGGACCTATTGATCCAGGACAAGGGCAGTATCAGGCATCACAGTCAAGATTCCCTCCATCTGACAACATGGTTGGATAGGTGTTGAACTTAGAAAGGACATGTTTGAAAACTGTTCAGGCAAATTGCAGCCAGTGGGAGTCGTGATTGGCCAAACCTGTGGATGCAGCAGGTAAACAAACCAGCAAGGCCCACCTGGGGCTTTCCCAGAATAAGTGGTGGCTCTAGTTTTAGAACCACTGATCTAGACCATCCCTGACAGGTGTTTGTCTAACCTGCTCTTAAAAATCTCCTATGATGCCTTAGAGAGCTTAGCCCAGGCTTGTCTCTCTCTGGGACGGCAGGGAACCACACTGCCTCCCTACTCTCTGTTTATCTATTGGGGAATTAGTTCGGCTGCAGGAGTCCTCCCTGGGAGGCCCTGGTGGGGGTAGAAATAAGTACAGTTCGGCTGGGGCCCTAGGTCAGGGTGGGGCAACAATGAGTCCGGAGCTCAAGCCCTCAGGCAGGGCTGAGCAACAACAGTAGGCCCAAGCCTCCAAAAGGCCTGGGAGAGTGGGAGATGGCCACCCACGAGCTGAGTGGCAGGGAGGACGCAGGCCCTCCCACTCCACTGCATTCCAGTCCGGGGCCCTAGCCGCGGCTGAAGATCTGCTGTGTCAGTGGGGATGCTGACGGCAATACACTGACATAGGCTCTGGCATTGCTGCAGCCAGACTACGGTCGTCTGCCCCCGGGCTACTTCCTACCTCCCTGTCATGTGATGCTTGAGTTGGGGTGGTGTCCTCCGAGGGGTCCAACGTCACGGGATCCTCGGGGTAGCTGGCAAGAGGCATGCCTGGCAACTCCTCCGGGTAGCTGGTGCAGGGCAGGCCTGGCAACTCCTCCGGATAGCTGGTGCAGTGCTTGGGAACTTCTCCAGGTAGCGAGTGCAGGGCAGGTTGTGCTAGTCTTTGCATGGACCGTGGGTCACTGGTGTTTGTCAGTCGCGGCCTAGGCCAGAGGCATCTGGCCTCTCCAGAGACTGCTTTCCCAGTGAGCTCTGAAATTGAACTTTTATATTTCAGGGACATCCTGACCCTCTGGGGGGTGGGCTCAGAGCTCACTAGCTCTCCCTACTCTGATGTCCGGAGGGGCTCATCTCTCTCCAGGGCAGCGGGGAACCACACCACCTTATTTCAGATGCAGATTCTACAACCTCCTGAGGCAATTTATTCCAGTGCTTAACTACCCTCATAGTTAGGAAGTTTTCCTAATGTCCAACTTCAACCGCCCTTTCTACAATTTAAACCCACTGCTTCCTGTCCTATCCTCAGAGATTAAGAGAAAAATTTTTCTTCCTCCTCTTTGTAACAATCTTTTACCATGTTCCCTCTCAGTGTTCTCTTCTCCACACTAAACAACTCAATTATTTTAAATATTCCCTCATAGGTCATGTTTCTAGACCTTTTTTGTTGCGTTTCTTTGGGCTTTCTCCAATCTGTCTGCATCTTTCCTGAAATGTGGCACCCAGAACTGGACACAATACTCCAGTTGAGGCCTAATCAGCGTCGAATAAACTGAAGAATTACTTCTCAAGTCTTGCTTACAATACTCCTGCTACTACATCTCAGAATGATGTTTGCTTTTCTTGCAACAGTGTCATACTGTTCACTCATATTTACTTTGTGATCCATTATGATCCCAAGATCCCTTTCTGCAGTGTTTCTTCCTAGGCGGTCATTTCCCATTTTGTACGTGTGCAACTGGTTCTTTCATCCTAAGTGGAATAATTTGCATTTGTCTTTTTTGAATGTCATTCTAATCTTTTCAGACCATTTCTTGAGTTTGTCCAGATCATTTTGAATTTTAATCCTATCCTCCAAAGCACTTGTAATGCCTCCCAGCTTGGTATTGTCCAAAAACTTTATAACCTTGTCCTCTGCCTTCTGGGGCACCTGGCATTGGCCACTGTCAGAAGATAGGATACTGGGCTAGATGGACCTTTGATCTGACCCAGTATGGCTGTTCTTATGTTTTCTATGCCATTATCTAAATCATTGATAAAGATATTGAACTGAACTGGACCTAGGACTGATCCCTGCAGGACTGCACTCAATATGCCCTTCCAGCTTGACTTTGATCCTCTGATAACTAGTCTCTGGGAACAGTCTTCCGAGCCAGTTATGCAATCACCTTATAGTATATCCATCTAGGCTGTATTTCCCTAGTTGGTTTATGAGAAGATCATGTGAAACAGTATCAAAAGCCTTAGTAAAGTCGAGGTATACCACATATACTGCTTCCCGCCATCCAGGAGGCTTGTTACCCTGTGAAAGAAAGATATTAGTTTGGTTTGACATGATTTGTTCTTGACAAATCCATGCTTTTACTGATCACTTTATTATTGTCTTGGTATTTGAAAACTGATTGCTTAATTATTTGCTCCATTATCTTTCTGGGTACTGAATTTAAACTGACTGGTCTATAATTCCCTGGGTTGTCCTTATTTCCCTTTTTATAGATTGGCACTATATTTGCCTTTTTCCAATACTCTGGAATCTCTCCCATCTTCCATGACTTTTCAAGATAATTGCTAATGGCTCACGTAACTCCTCAGTCAGCTCCTTGAGTATTCTAGGAAGCATTTCATCAGGCCCTGGTGACTTGATGACACCTAATTTGTCTAAGTAATTTTTAATTTGTTCTTTCCCTATTTTAGCCTCTGATCCTACCTAATTTCCACTGGTATTCACTATGTTAGACATCCAATCACTACTAACCTTTTTGGTGAAAAATGAAACAAAAAGGTAACTTAGCACTTCTGCCATTTCCACCTTTTCTGTTATTGCCCTCACCTTCCTGCATCGAGTAATGGGTCTACCCTGTCCTTGGACTTCCTCTTGCTTCTAAAGTATTGTAGAATATTTTCTTGTTACTCTTTATGTCTCTAGCTAGTTTAATCTCTTTTTGTGCCTTGGCCTTTCTAATTTTGTCTCTAAATACTTGTAGTATTTTTTTTTTATATTCATCCTTTGGAATTTGACCTTGGTTCCATTTTTTGTAGGACTCTTTTCTGAATTTCAGATCATTGACAATCTCCTGGTTAAGCCAGGGTGATCTCTTGCCATACTTTCTATCTTTCCTATGCAGTGGGATAGTTTGCTCTTGTACCATTAATAATGCGTCTTTGAAAAACTGCCAACTCTTGAACTGTTTTTCCACTGAGACTTGCTTCTCATGGGATCTTACCTACCAACTCTTTGAGTTTGCTAAAGTCTGCCTTCTTGAAATCCATTATCTTTATTGTGTTGTTTCCCCTCCTACCATTCCTTAGCATCATGAGGTCTACCATTTCATAATCACTTTCACATAAGCTGCCTTCCACTTTCAAATTTTCAACCAGTACCTCCCTATTTGTCAAAATCAAACCTAGAACAGTCTCTCCCCTAGTAGCTGTCTCCACTTTCTGAAATAAAAAATTGTCTCCAATAACTTCCAAGAACATGTTGGATAATCTGATTACTGGGTATTTGAAGTCCCCCATCTCAACCAAGTCCTTTGTTTTGGATAATTTTGTTAGTTGTTTAAGAAAAGCCTCATCCATGTCTTCCCCTTGGTTAGGTGGTTTGTAGTAGCCCACTACATGACATCATCCTTATTTTTACCCCTTTTATCCTTATCCAGAGACTTTCAACAAGTCTGTCTTCTATTTCTATCTCAACCTCAGTCCAATATACATTTTAAATATATAATGCAGCACTTGCTCCTTTTTCCCCTGCCTGTTCTCCTGAGCAAGCTGTACCCTTCTTTACTAATATTCCAATCATACATATTATCCCACCAAGTCTCTGTGATGCCAACTATGTCATAGTTGTGTTTATTAATATATTTTCAAGTTCTTTCTGCTTATTCCCCTACTTCTCGCATTAGTATACAGACATGTAAGATACTGATTTGATTTCCCTCCCAGGTTCTCTCTTGTCTTTCCGTTATCCCAGCTATAATGACTCATGCTCCCCCACTCCCCAGATTCTGATTCTTCTCCCAGTCTCCATGTTTTTGACTTACCTGTGGGCTTTTGTCACCTGCCCCCATCAAACCTAGTTTAAAGCCCTCCTCTCTACGTTAGCCAGTCTCTATCCAAATATGCTGTTTCCCTTCCTCAATTGTTGGACCAAATCTCTGCTGAGCAGTCCTTATTCCTGGAACAGCATCCCATGGTCAAAGAAGTTGAAGCCCTCCTGGTGACACCATCCTCACAGCCAGGCATTCACCTCCAGGATGTATCTGTCTCTGCCTGTGCCTCTACAATTAGCAGATAAATTCTCCAATCTCCATTTTGCTTTCCTAAATCTTTATTTTGAATAAGCAAAAGTCATTCCACCCTGAGATGAATGCCACAGTCTCTGAGCATGCTCAGTAAGAATTTAGGGTTTCTAACATGGTGCCCTGGCAAAGAGCCAAGTATGTGTGTGTGGATCAGCAGAATCACAGCTCTGAGGTAAATGACAACAGTGACCATGTGCAAGACAGGTAACTACTGAGCACATGCAGTAAGGGGTGACAGAGAGGTCAGTTAGCTGAGCAGCTAGCTGGTCAGAACCCACCTACACCAGTCACAATTTGTTTTATAGATCAGAGATGTCAATCAGAATTCTGAAGTAAGGGTTAAGACTGAGCATGTATGACTGAGGTAACTGCTTCTGAAAATAGAAAGTTATATTAAGAAAGAGCTACAACACACCATAAAAGGCTAGCTGCCAGTAACAATTTTGTAGTCCGGAGTCAGAGTTTGAAGAAAAGAGAGACATTGTGGAAGAGCCTAAAATCCAGCAAGAGAAGACAAAAACTGCTGCAGAGAGAGAAAAGAAAGCTGGAGTAGAGCAGAGCTGATTGACCAGGAACTGAACAGTAGCAGCAGTGATTTTTTTAAAAGGAAACATCAGTAAATGTATAGAATAAGCTTGATATTCATTTAGTTATTGTTTAGTATAAGGATAGGATAGGATAGGATAGTATATAGGGCTGGTATGTGTTTGTGTGTGTGCATTGATAAGAATGCATAAAATTCTGTTATTATTTGCATTATATCTATGTAAACTTTAAAGCAATTTAAGATGTGCTGTCAGCAATTTGTTGCAGACTGACCACTTGTAACAAATCACTTTGCTTAAAATCATTTGAACTATATGCTATTGTAGTCTGAGTGCTCTTTAATTTGCAAGAACAAATTTGTGCCTCAGGGATTTTGTGCCTTGTTTAGAATTTTTAGATCATACTATAGTACGGATTATTAATTCCATCAATAAATGATACTTTGTTTTGGAAAGAATACTGCCTGTGTCAATTATTTTATCAGATGGTTATATCTGTGTCCATTAGTGTTTCCTTAACAACCATGGAAACTTTTACCTCAGGAAGAACAGACAAAAGGGGCAATATGCAGGTTATTGTAGCAGGGTCCCAAAATCCGTTTTGGGGGTAACACTTGCTTTGACCGGAAGGATTGAAGAGAATACCACCTGTGCCTCCATCTCCTTCACCCTTACTCCCAGAGCCCTGTAGTCACTGATCTGTTCAGGGTCACACCTTGCAGTATCATTAGTGCCCACCTGGATGAGTAGCATGGGGTATTAGTCAGAGGGCAGGATGATCCTTGACATTTCCTCTGTAATGTCACAGATACGGGCTCCTGGCAGGTAGAATATCTCCCAGGATGTCATATCAGGGCAACGGATGGGTGCCTCCATTCCCCTCAGAATACAATCACCAACCACCACTACCCTATGTTTCCTCCTGGTGGCTGTGATCTTCCCAGCCTTGGAATACATGGCTTCTCCTCTGTCACCTTTGGGGGTGATTCCTTATTCCTTGTTTCCAAGGCAGCATAAAGGTTCTTCATCACTATAGTGTGGGGGTTGGAAGTAGGGCTGGAGCATTGCTGCAGGAGTAACCAGCAGCCTTGTGACAGCCATATCCTCCTCCACCGATGGCATGACAACAGTCCAGTCTAGCTGGATAGCTTCCTCAGCCTTGGACATCTCCATATGAATACTACTAATGAATTCCTCATTGACATAGATGCTCCTCAGCACAGCCGCCTTCTCCAGTAGCTCTCCCTCCTGATTCCTGAGAGATTTCATGAGCAGGCATCTTTTACACTTGAAGGCCCTTGCAGCCCGGCTTGCTGACAGTGGGAAATGCAGGCCACAGTCTCTGCAAATCCACACCAGGATCTGGATAGAGGAATCCATGGTTAGGTTCTGAGTCTGAATACGGGTGCAGGTGGAGTCAGGAGCAGTGTTGGCATTAGCGATGCGGCCCTTCCTAACTATTGCGATTATATTATGACTCCCTCTTACAAACTCCCTCTCAAACTCCCCTGGTTTGCTTAGTCTTTGGCTTTTAAGGCCTCCTCTCCTAGGTCAGCACTACCCCCTCATTAATCACACCGGAGGAGAGCGATCACAAAGCTGATTGAGGCGGATCAAAGAAGATCCAGGAACAAAGGCTCAAACTGTCTCCAAACATTCAATCCCAACTGACCCTGTAACTTTAAAAACCTGAACGAGCAAGAAAAATACAAACAGCCAAACTCACTCACCCCAAGATTAGTACTTACACCTTTTCATTCAGCAGGGGGATCTTTATCTTCCCCTCTCAAACTTCTGTTTGCGGTCCCCTGTTCACTAGCTTTTTATTTTATTGATTTGCTTTTTATTGCTGAATTTTATCATTTTTTTTCCCAGTTTGTGTTATTTTCTCAGTAGTTCTTTGTTTTTAATTTTCCATGAGTTTGTATTTCTTTTCATTTGGTGAAAAGTATGTGGTCAAATATATTTTTCTTCCCAGTTCCCTTCAGTTATAAATAATTTATTCTTTCTGTCTAAAGCTTGTTCTATTTGTCATATATAGTTTTAACTAGAAAAATGGGGTTTTTTTACATTCTCTTCCTGGTTTTCCATTCTTGTTGACTACTTTGCTTTCAAAGAGCGCTCTATATTCCTTTTTCTAAAATGATTAAACCACTTTAAATAGAAGATTAAAGAATTCAAGTACTATAATGTATGCAACAAAAATTATAACCAGCTACCTTTGACAAGCACAATTTAAAGAATTAAAAACTAAATAAATAGAAGATAGAACATTTTTTTATTAATCATTTAAAAAACACTTTAAGCATGAATATGAATAAGATCTGAAACACTTTCAAATTTACAGTTCTATTTTCTATGCCTTGTAAGACTACTACACAGTATATGACTGATATCCAGTATTTGCAAAGACTACTGTAAATACCAGCAGATATATGTTAAGAATTCTGAGAGTTTAGCCTAATTTTCTTTTTTAAGAAATCTAAGTTAATTTTAGAATTTTTATACTATAACTTTGTTAAGGTCTTAATGAGTCTTTGATTATCTCTTCTAATTCAGCATAATGCCACTGTACCAAACTGCAATATGATTTAAGGATTTGTTTTCCCCAACCAGTGCAACATAGTTACTCATCTTCCACTTCACCAGTTGCATGGATAAGATACTCAGGTCATCCGCAAGAGTGGTTTTCAGGATCCGCTATCTGCCAGCACTTATCACAGGCATTTCTCCAAGATCAGATGGTGCTTTCATTTACTTGCCAAAACAAGTCAGATCAGTGTCTCCAACAGTGGTATCAGATTCTTCACAGGAAGATTCAAGAGTCCTCATAACAAACATTTATAGATTAACATGTTCACAGAAGTTTCTTCCTAAACTAAGGAAGTTAGTGATTATCTTATGTTTTTAAACAATGACACATAATTAACTCATATAGATATGACAGATATTCACACATAGGTGTAACTGAATGTTCTTTGCATCGGCCACATAAACATGTAATCCTTTTACAATCTTGCTAAACTCAGACTGTGTTGCACTGTGCTAAGTAACATAGGTTAATTATATACTGTATAAAAATATTTATTTTTATCAAGTTTTATATTTTTGCCCATTTTATTAGATGACCTTTTATCAAAGAGTTAATAGCAACACCCAATTTACTTTCTTCTGTTCCATCTCTGACATATATATACCTCTATTATTTCCATTTCTCTCTATAAAGTAAAACAGCCCTATCTTTTCAAAAAATGCTCCTTCCCATGCCTCTAATCACTTTTCTTCCCAGTCTTCAAATCCCTTTTATGTCAGTTATAATTTTTTAAGAAGAAATGACCAGAACATCTTTCTACATCTTATTTTTTTTCTTTATTGATCGCTGCCACCCATTGGTTTTCAGTTTTAATTTAACACAGTGACCTAGGCCTTTTCCATAAGAACAGTCATACTGGGTCAGATCAAAGGTCCATCTAGCCCAGTATCCTGTTTTCCAACAGTGGCCACTGCCAGGTGCCCCAGAGGGAATGAACATAACAGGTAATCATCAAGTGATCCATCCCGTCTCCCATTCCCAGCTTCTGGCAAACATGATTAATTAAAATCATGATTCCAGGATTGGTTACAATCAGTTTAGAACTGAGAAACGTGTATAAATAATTCAGATTATTCTTTCCAGTGTGCATTTGCCAACACTGAACTTTACCTGCCATCCTGTTGCCTATTCACCTTTTTTAGATCCCACTGAAGTTCCTCAGTCTTGACTCTGCTAAATAAGTCATGTGAAAATGTTGCAACCTCACTTTTATCCCTTTTCCAAATCATTAATAATTATGTATATTAAGTAACCCTGGCCCTACGAAAGAAGGAACCCCCTATCTGTTAACTTTTTGCCATTTCCAAAATTGTCTAAATATTCTTAGTCTTTGTATGCTGCCTCTTAATCATTTTGTAATCTGTAAATCATAATTTTACTTCTCACTTATGGGTGGCAGGTGAACTCCTGGCTTAGGGAGACGAGCACACCAGTCCCACACCCTTTCCAAGGCTCCGCCCTTTCCAGAACCACCAGAGCCCAGCGCCCCCACTGTGGCCGCTGGCCTCTGCCCTAGACTAGTGTGCCCAACCCCCCCTCAAAGCACAAAGCAGAACAGCCCCAGCCTCCCTGGGCCACGCCGCCTGACCTGCATGCCCCAGCCTCCCCGGGCCACAAGGGCTGGGTCCTCCTGGCCCAACCCACAGCCCACTGTCTCCCCAGCCCTGCTTGCCACAGCGCTGAGCAGGCAGCTCAGCTGGGACATCTCCAGACCCAGCACTGAGCAGAAGGCACGGCTGGAGCCCCCGCCAGCCCCATCACTGGGCAGACAGCATGGCAGGAGCGCCAGGAGGACTGGAGCGTGGTGCGGCCCCAAGCCTGTCTGCCCCAGCCTCTGGCACAAAAGGAACAACATGCAGGATGGGATCTGGGGGTAGAGCATGGGTGGGGGGAACGTCAGGCTGTTTGGGAAGACAGAGCCTTCCTGTGCCTAGGATACCTGCCAGCCATGTCCTCACTGCAGGATTATTTAGGATCTGTCCACAAGAACATCTAGTTCATAGCAAGTTGGGGCGTGAATCTAGCCCACACAAACTGTGGTCTGTTTGTGTGCACTCTGCTGATGTGCATTAACAGCCCATTAACGTGCTTTGATCTAGTCCAATTTCAAAAGGGAGTATGTTAAAGCGCTCTAACAAACTATTTATGCACATCAGCAGGATGCACCCATACAGCTAGATGGGCTAGATTAAGACCCTGCTTGCATTGGAGGTAATTGTTTGCATAGATGCAGGTCTGCTGAGATCAGGTTTGGGCCCCAGTGAAAATTTTTTTTCCAGTCACTCAGCAAGGGCGGACCAACTAAACAGGGCCAACAAAGCTAGGGAAGCCAGACCCCAGGAATTTGTACGGGCTTCCCCCTCCTCTCGTCAGCCCTGCATAGATAAACCCTTACTTCCAAAAACTCTGATACAGTCCCTCCCAAGAGCTGGCTATGGAAAATCAAATTATATCCATTATCTAGTATTTTATTAACATAGAGAATTCTAGTGGATTTGAGAGCCATGATTTTTTTTTTATAGAAACAGTACTGGTTTGTGTTGTTTGTTAACCCTTTCCAGGTGAAAGAGACATTAACCCTTAGCTATCTGTTGATGACACGCCCCCCAAATCGCAGACAGTGGGGAACCTCACTGGCGGTGATTTCTTCCTAGAACTTTGTAAGCTGCATGTGTCTGTAGAAGCTGTTTATTTCTAAAGTTCTAGGAAGAATCACCGCCAGTGAGGTATCCCATGTTGCATTTGGGGGGCATGTCATAAACAAGTAGCTAAGTTGTTAATGTCTTCTTTTCACCCTGGAAAGGGTTAACAACAACCCTGACCAGAGGACCCAATCAGGAAACAGATACTTTCAAATCTCCAAGGGATGGGAAGCCTTTGTTTGTGGTGTTTTGGGTTTTGCGTTTGTTCTTTCTGTTTCTGAGAGTGACCACACGTAACCTTACAGGCTCTCTAATTTTCTATTCCAATTTTGTAAGTACAAAGGTAGGAAAGGCGTATAGTCTTTTAATTGATTTTTCTTTATTGCGTGTGCATTTGCGGGGAAGTGTGTTAAATTGTATTTCTGTTGAGAAAGCTTTTCTCCAGTCTATAAGAAGAAACCCTTAATATTACATCTTGGAATTACAAGATTTCTATTTTTTCTATTCTTTTATTGAAAAACTTCCCTTGTTAAAATCTGTTTGATTTTTCCCAGTTGAGGCTCAAGGGAATTGAGTCTGTACTCATCAGGGAATTTGTGGGAGGAAGAGAAAGGAGGAAGGAAAACCTGCTCTCTGTGTTTATTCTCTGGTCTCTCCTTCTGGGGAGAGGAGGGAAGGGGAATCCCTTTGTTAGATTCAGGAGCTTGAAACTGTATTGCTCTGGGTGAGGTGGAAAGCCTCTGGTTTTAGATTCAGGACTTGGATCACGAGTATCTTCCAGGGTAAGCCAGGAGGAAAAGCCTAGGATAGGCACTAGTGAAGGAAAGAGTTTACTTTCTTTGTGTTAAGATCCAGGGGGTCTGGGTCTTGGGGGTCCCCAGGGAAGGTTCTGAGGAGACCAGAGTTTATCGGGCACTCAGAGTCCTGATTGGTGGCAACGTATCAGATCTAAGCTGGTAATTAAGCTTAGAGGATTTCATGCTAGTACCTCATTTTTTTGGACTCTAAGGTTCAGATTGAGGAAGTATACTATGACACTATCACATCATGTTAATTTATGTGTTTGTTGACATTAACTTAAGACAATATACAAGCAGGTACTGAAGTGACTATTAGTAGCCTTTTATTATCAATTCAATAGCAGAGAACAATGGGGGAAATGACAGTTTCACTCTTATTTGAAAAAAAGATTTTGACTGAAGACCTGTGTTGTAAATATTTTTCCCTATAGAAAGCATAATTAATTTTTGAGCTTTGCTTCTCTAGTAAAGATTATTATAAATGCAACATTTTTTAAAAAGCAACAAGATCTGTTTTACTTATTTAGTTTGGTATGTGACTAAACACTGTCATAAGCTGAAGGGTAGGGTATAACAGAATTAGTATGAATTAAGAGAATTATACAAGATGCCGTATTGCTATTAACCCCATTCATGTTAATTACAGTGAAAGATAGCAAGCACTGTATGTACCCCTCACATTTCTTCTTCCATATTAAGAAAATGTTTCACAGGCAAGTAATTTAAATTGATGCTTCTTGTTATTTGTCATAATGGCCAATTAACACGTGAAAACATATAACATCTTGAAAATAAAATAATATTGTAGTCCTCAATGTACAACACTATAGAAAGCAGCAAAGAAAAAAAAACAAAAACAAAAAAACCCAACAACCCCCATTGGAATTTATTTCATTTAGATCTTGTTGGCATTGATTTACTTAAAAACTAACAGAAAAGATACTTAGAAAAGTTACATATGCATAGTACAGCAAATATAACATGTACATAGGTCTGCTGTCCTCACTAGTACTATGTTTAATGAAGACCTGAACAATTTCCAGGACAAAGTTAAGATTTCGAATTTCTGCATTTTAAAACAAGTGTAAATAAATCTCATGCCTGATGGCTCCAGCTAATTGCTTTAGGGTTAAAGAAGGAACTGCTCATCATCACCTAGAATAAATACTGCATGTCTATTACATATCACAAAAAGCTCTTAAAGGAATGAGGCAATAACCTACCCTCCTCAATAAGATTTTCAGTCCTGGAAGCAGGAATTTCCTTTTTTGATGCTTCATTTTGCACTCGTTTCTAGGAAGAGCGTTTTTATACAAAATACTTTGGACTGACGCGCTGCAATTTGCAAAATGATCCTGAATTTTAGGATACCTAGCACACACCCAGGGTTGTTTTTTTTTGTTTTGTTTTTCCCGCACCTTCCCCTGGAACCTATAGCACCGCCCACCGCCAGAGGTTTCAGAGTAGCAGCCGTGTTAGTCTGTATCCACAAAAAGAACAGGAGTACTTGTGGCACCATAGTGACTAACAAATTTATTTCAGCATGAGCTTTCTTGAGCTACAGCTCACTTCTTTGGATACCAGTTATCAGACCAAAGAGACCAAGCCATCCCACTCCGGCCCCAAACCCTGAAACGGGTTAACTAGCAACTGATGGAGGGAGGGTAAGAGTCACAAATTTCTTAACAGAGGATATCATAGCGGTGAACAGCACAGCAATCCCAAGGCAGGCTGGAGCTCCATCGGGCTCTCACACTCCCTGGCAGGAGCCAGAAGCAGCGCGAGGCAACCCACAGGCCCCACCCCGCATGAACTCTGCACCCTCTCGCCTTATCAGGGTGGAGCGGCTGCCTCTCTCCTCCCTCAACCAGGTTGGCTCAGCAGGCGCGCGCACGGACACACTCAGCCACTCAACCCCTCCGCCGGCTGCCACCAGCTAAGCAACACCAACCCAGCAGCTCCGCCCTCCTGCCAATAAATATGCCACGAAGCGGAGCCCCAGTGCGCAGGCGCTGGGACATGGGGGCAGGACAAAAAGCTAGCAGCGCTCCAATAAAGGGGCAGAAGTGAGGAACTCACTCCTTCTCGCGGGATTGTGGCAGCAGCGGGATAAGGACGTGTTGGGAAGGTGGAAAAAAGGGCAGTTAATTACTCTCGTGGGAACAAGTACCAAGCCTGGGAGCTTCCACAGGCCACGACCCCTTTTTGTTGGGAGCTGGTGGGGTGGGTGGGGCTGGTGTGTGGGTTTCGTTGTGCAGCTGGGTGAGGGGGGAATGGGGCTCATGCGCCACTATAGTGAGTTGGTCGGGTCCACCGAGAGGGGAGGGACTGCCCGTGCTCCCGGATGGGGGCTTTGCACTGCTGGCTGTTGGCATCTCTGCTAGGGAGGGCGAAGAAGAGGCACCCTGTAGCTGACAGGGCGCTGCTTCCACAAACACACCCTTCCTTGAACGGGCCAGTTAGCTGCTGCTGTGAAGTCTTTTCTCCCAAGTAATTGCCTTCAGAGTGTCATGGCCTAAGTCAAACCAATAAACCTGATTAATTTCAGTGTCTCATTGCTGCAGGGATTTTTTTACTTTTGTAACAGAAGCCCCTTAACAGAAAATTTATGGTTGGATACCAAAGGATGGATACTAAATAGTAAAAGAAAAGGAGAAAAAAAAGCAATGGCCGTGTTCTGTTGAATATATGCAGAATTGCAACAAAACAGTACAAACAAAGCAAAAACCCAAAACAAACATAGAAATCCCTAAAGTTTCAAGTCAGCTGGTTCTTGCAGTTTAATTAAGGTTGAGAAGGGACATAAAACTAACTTGTATGTGTAGTTGCTAACTGCTGGCTATATAGCTACTTAATTGCTATCTCAGCCTCTTGAAAATTGTGGATTATGGCTTGAGGATCAGGATTAATGTGAATAACACTCAATTTAAAGTGCAAGTGATCAATTTTTTTGTTAATATCTATTAAAATTATTTTTCGTATGTCATGTTTATGTAGTGTATCACATTTTTGCATACAAATGAGAACACGATAAACTAGGAAAGCAATGCTCAATATAAAACCAAAGCTATGCTACTATTTGAGAGCTGGGACAGTTTAGGTGATTTGGGATTGTGATGCTGGCAGCAAAACAAAATAGGAGCAAGTGTTACTGGAATGAATATGGAGCACTTCTTTAAAAGCTGTACTTGAATATTGAAATGCAATTCCAAACGTTAGGGGCAGTATGAAAAGAAGGTGCAAAGATGCCTCTGGAGTAGCAGTTAAATAGGTGAAAATATGTAGCATGCAACCTTTTTACTGAAAAAAAAATTGTTGATATGGTGCCATAAAAGTTTAGGAGAGGATTTCTTCAAGAAAACATTGTTATTGTGATGTATCTTTACAGGACCTGCATGTAAAAAACACAACAGGAGAGGTCACCAGAAGTTCTGAGAGGAAATCATGAAGGGATATCTGAGTGAGGCATTTATGGAAATCATATTTTTTAAAAAGTTAATTAGAGTAAGCAAAATTTTGGAAAAAAATCTAGTTTGCATAAACTACTTGCAGGGGGGAGGAGCAAAAGAAAATTGAGCAGGGGAATCTGCTAATCTTCAAATATGTTATGGGCTATTATAAAAAGGATAGTGAAATAGTTCTCCCGGTCTACTGAAGTTAAGACAGGAAGTAATGGCTTTATCTGTAGCAAGGGAGATTAATGTTAGACATTAGGAGAAGTTTTTTAATCATAAGATGTACCAAGAGAGGCTGTAGAATCTTTGTCTAACTTGTTCTTTAAAATCTCTAGTGACAAACATATTTCAGGAATGGTCTCCATGTACTTGTTCCTGATTCAGTGCAAGGGGATGGTCTGATTCTATTAAACAAACAAAATTAATATATAAATCAGAAATTTGGGAATTTTCCAAGTAGATCAGGAAGTGTATCAGTGTACATGTGATTTAGAAGCTGTTAAGGATCAATAATTTGCAGTGTTTTGGAAACAACTTCATGTTTATCAGGAATCTGAAATGTTTATAAGATTAGTGCCGTACTTTACACTGTGACATTTAAAAAAAAAAAGTAAAAAAAAATCTGCTGTTTCCAAAGTAGAAGTATGTATTACATCAGAAGTATCTGAAGCAACTCCTGTTTTCTCTAATTAGTAAGTGAGGCTGAAAAGAGTGATTGGACAGTGTGTTGACCATTCTTGGTTTGAAGCATAATTCCTATGCCATTATTGAAATCATTTATTGAAGCTATTGAATAGAATTGGACCTAGGGCAGATTCCTGTGGGACCCCACTTGATATGCCCTTCCAGCTTGACTATGGACCATTGATAACTATTCTGTGAGTATGGTTTTCCAACCAGTTGTGTATCCACCTTATAGCAGGTTCATCTAGGCTGTTTCCCTAGTTTGTTTATGAAAAGGCCATATGAGACAGTATCAAGTCTTAAAGTTGAGATACATCATAGTTGTTGCTTTCCTGTTTATCTACAAGGCTGGTTAGCCTGTTAAAGAAGTATATTAGGGTGGTTTGTTATGATTTGTTCTTGATAAATCCATGTTGACTGTTACTTGCCACTTTATTATCTTCTGGGTGCTTATAAACTGATATTTTGCTCCATTATCTTTCCGGGTAATAAAGTTAAGATGACTGGTCTATAATTCTTTGAGTTGTCCTTATTCCCTTTTTTAAAGATTGGCAAATATAATACCTTTTTCAAGTCTTTTGGGATCTCTCTCATCTCCCACAAGTTCTCAGAGCTAATTGCTAATAACTCAAAGATCTTTTCCGACAGTTTAAGTATTTTAGGCTGTATTTTGCTAGGCCCTGCCAACTTTAAGACCTTTACCTTGTTTAATTCCTGACTTGTACTTTCCCTGTTTTAGCCTCAAATGATACCTGTTTACACTGATGTTCACTATGTTAGCTGTCCGATCACTGCTAACCTTTTTGGTAAAAACTGAAATAAAGGCATTTAACACTTCAGCCATTGCTGCATTTTTATTGAATTACTGTACTTTTCTCTCCGCATTTAGTAAAGGGCCTACTCTGTCCTTTGCTTTCCTCCTGCTTCTAATGTATTTGTAAAATGTTTTCTTGTCACCCTTCATGTCTCTAGCAAGGATAGTCTCATTTATGTTTTTGCCTTTCTAATTTTGTCTCTACCTGCCTGTACTGTTACCTCAAAAACAGATTTAGGTACCCCCAGAATAACTCACGTGTTGCTCCCTCTTGGGTTTGCCAAGAGTCCCTTTAAGACAGTGCACTTGTCTGCTAATCTGTTTCTGTCAAGTAAGGGTTCTCAGAGTGGGCAAGTAATCCTGGATTTACCAGGGTTTCCCCTTTTGAATACTTCCCACAACAGTTTGGGACTATTACCCCAAGAAGACACAGATATAGCCTTCAAATAGAAATGATTGAAACAGACAGTATTTTTCCAAAACAAAGCAGCTCTTTATTTTGGTGCAAATAGTAATTTCTCATATAATAATCTAAACATATATCCCTTTTATTAACACAATCCTTAAGTACAGGCTAAAACACGCAAGCCACAATGACATATGGTTAGAACATTACTAAATGACTGCACTCAGCATGTGGTGATCAGTCGCCTGCAGCTGGCTGACAGCAGTCTTTATACATATGCTTTGAACTTGTAGATTAATCTACATCCATACAGACATTATTATAAAATTACAAGTGTATACACACTAACATAACTATTTATCAGCAAGCTTACTGTTTCCCATGGCTTCTCTCCCTCTGCTCTGTCAAAGTCCTTTTTCTGCTCTATCCCAGCAGCTAGTGCTGTTGCTCTTCACCTGGTGGCTGCTGCTGCTTCTTTTTCAATCTCTTCAAATTCCTCCCTAATGACTCTTTAACAACCTCCTTCTGCTCCTGCTCCTGACTTCTCACTCTTTGCCTGCTGACTGTCTGTCTTTTATACAGTTTTGCTAGCCACCAGACCTTTTCTGAGCATGCTCACATTCCAAACATTTTATTGGTATAGTGGGATTCACTCACCACTGTGGTGCCTCCTGCTGGCTGTCTTGGGAATTAGCTCTGCAAGTTAATGCACCCTCTTCGGGTGGTGTCTGACCACCGTCACTCTGGCTCTAGGACCCACATCTTTCCAAGGACCATGATGTCCTCATCAGCAACACAGCCCTCCAACCATGCCACACGCTGTGCTCCCTCCCTCCAGGGGACCTGCAGTCCATTATTCAGTCACTTTCATTAGTGGCAATTCCACCAAGTTATCTGGCCTCTTCCTCATGACCCCAGTATCCTCTTTGCCCTTGCCTCAGCCTGCAAACCCCAGCAGCCAGCAAGGAGCTGTTTCTCACTCCCCCGGTCCCTGCTCACATCACTGCTTTATCCAGGAGTGCTTGCAGTTCTCTCAGCCCTCCAGAGACAGTCTTTCCACCCTGAACTCCCAGCAGAGAACTGAACTCCTCTGCCCTGCAGCTCCCTTTCTGTATGGTCCTGCTTGGCCCTGCTTAGCTGCTCCCTTCAGCCCTTTTCTGATTGGCTGCCTCCAGCGCAGCCTCCCTAGGGTTGCTTTTAACTCCTTTTCTGCCAGTAAGGGGCAGCTGCCCCATCATACTAGGCTACATTTTAATCCTTCTCTTATTCTCCAGTCACAATTGTTGGTATCATAACCGTTGAGTCATTGTTAACCACTTTTGGATATTATGATCTGTACTGAATATTATTGTCTGTTTAATATTATTGTCTCTACCCAATTATTTTGGTCTGTTACCTTTAGCCTATATTCATACTGAGCATGCCTGACAGACATACTTTTCAGTATCTGAGCAACCACAAGCCTATTTTTATGCTAATTGTGTTCCACTTTTACTTGGATGCATGCCAACATTCCATACATACCAAACCATAAACAATTACCTCATTCTTTGAGTGTGCATGTCTACATTTCCTATGTTTATTTATCTTCATGTATGGTCTGCTGCTGCCCATAGCCTGCCAACTTAACTTACTTCCCCCCTATTTTCAGCTAATGATGATAAAGTGATGCTTTTAGTGCTGTGCTTAAAGGATAGAGTGGAGTTGTCAATGTTATTTTTAATATTCATCCTTTGTAATCTGACCCAGTTTTTCTACAACTCATTTTTGAGTTTCAAATTGTTGAAGATCTCCTGATTAAGTCAGGGTGCTCTCTTACCATACTTATCTTACTTGTGCATTGGGATAGTTTGCTCTTGTGTCCTTAATAATGCTGCTATAAAAAACTGCCCGATCTCCTGAACTCTTTTCCCCCTTAAACTTGCTTCCCACAGAATCTTATCAACTAATTCTCTGAGATTCCTAAAGTCTACCTTAAAGTCTGTTGTCTTTATTCTGCTCTTTTTCCTCCTACCATTCCTTAGAACAGTGGTTCCTAAACTGGGGTTTGTGAACCCCTGGGGGTTCATGAAATATTACAGGGGGTTCTCGGAAAAAAATTCCCTAATGGCGGACAGAGCTGTCCCTAGGAATCCCGGGCAGCATGGGGTCAGCAGCCCGGAGCCTCTGGACTTCCAAGAGCTAAGCAGATCAAAGCAAGCGTATCGATCACACTGAAGAGATTTAAACTTCAAGACTCCTTGTAAGAAATGGAATGGGAGGTGGATATTTTTTGCTGTTTTTAAAATTAAATAGGCAGCTAGTATTGTTTTTAAAATTATTAGGACTGTCATAAACAGATGGTTAAGGTTAATGCCTCTTTTATCTGTAAAGGGTTAAAAACTTCACCTAGCCTAGCTAACACCTGACCAGAGGAACCAATAAAGGAACAAGATGTTTCAAAAGGAAGGAGGGAAGTATTTCCTTGTTGAGAATTTCAGTTTCAGCCGGAGTTGAAAAAGATCAAGGAACAGCACTCTTATCAGAGTAGTAAGTTTTAGAAAGGAATAAAATAGGTTTTATGTTTTTTCTTTGTAACCTATTGTCTAAAACAGATAGCTAGGGTTAATGTTTCTTTTACCTGTAAATGGTTAACAAAGGGAACCAAACACCTGACCAGAGGACCAATCAGGAAACGGATTTTTCAAAGCTCGAGGGGAGGGAATTTTTTGGTCTGTGTCTTTGTCCAGCTCTCAGCTATGAGAGGGGTCTTTTTTCTATCTGTAAGTTCTAATCTTCAGTTTCAAATGTGTAAGTACAAAGGTAGAAACACAATAGGCTGTTGATTGTTTGTTTTTGTATTGCATGTGGTGTTGTGTAATGTTTAAATTGTATCTCTTTTTTGAATTAAGTTGTTTATTCATATTTTTCTTCTAAGTAATAGCCCTGTGTGTATTGTCAACTTGATGCAGAGATCATGTTCATGTGTTTTTTCTTTCTTTTTATATTAAAGTTTTCTTTTTAGACTTGTTTGAGTTTTTCTCTCTGGGTAGTCTAAGGAACGAAGGGGAGGGAAATTCTCTTTGTGTTAGATCTATGGAGGGTAAAGCTCTGCAGCACCAGGGAATTTGTGGGAGGGGGAAGAGGAGAGAGAATCATTTCTGTTTCCTTGGATTTGGTTGTCTCTTTGTGGAATAGAGGAGACATGCTTCTTGGTATTGTGATGTAAGAGATTGCATCAGTAACTCTCAGGTTAGCCAGAGAGGAAAGTCTGGGTGGGAGAGAGTGGGAAGGGAAGTGGGTTATTTCCCTTTGTGGTAAGACTCAGGGCTTCTGAGTCTTGGGGTTCCCCAGGGAAAGGTTTGGGGAGACCAGAGCAAGCCAAAACCCTGGAATTTTTGGCTGGTGGCAGCGAGATCAAATCTGAGCTGGTAATTAAGCTTAGACGGGTTCATGCAGGCACCCAGATTTCTGGACGCTAAGGTCCAGATATGGGAATGCTTATGATACCTATCTTATGCAATTAGAGGTCGAATCAAATTGGGTATTTGGGGTTTTTTTTGTGTGTGTAACTAAATTTGTGCCCAGGGGAACATCCTCTGTGTTTTGAATCTGTTGTCTGTGAGAGTAGCTGGTATGCTAATCTTTCCCAGAGGGTTTTCTTTTACCTTTCTTTTCTTTAATTAAAAGCCTTTTGCTTAATACCTGATTGATTTTTCCTTGTTTTAGATCCAAGGGATTGGATCTGGACTCATCAGGGATTGGTGGGAGAAAGGAGGTGGGATGGTTAATTTCTCCTTCTTTTAAGATCCAAGGGATTGGATCTGGGCTCACCAGGGACCTGGTGAAGGAGTCTCTCAAGGCTACCCAGGGAAGGGAAGGTTTTGGGGGGAAAGGGAGTGATCCAGACACTGAAAATTCTGGATGGTGGCAGAGATACTAGATCTAAGCTAGTAATTAAGCTTAGAAGTGTCCATGCAGGTCCCCACATCTGTACCCTAAAGTTCAGAGTGGGGAAGGAACCTTGACAATGACAAATAAGTTTAAGCTTTATTGTAACATGTGTTGTTTGCCTGGACTGCTCAAGACCTGAATGCTTGTGTAGGAGGAACTCTTTGGTTTGGCTTCTTAAATACCTTCATGCTGTTTCACATCTGATATTCCTTGATTAAACATGGGAGCCTTGTCTTCTAATAGATTTATTTAAAGTGATACACGCTATGAAAGTGAGATCGTGGAAGAGTGTTGCCATTTTCATAATGTAATAAAAATACTGTAATGATAAATAAGAATATAAGAATGGCCCTACTGGGTCAGACCAAGGGTCCATCTAGCCCAGTATCCTGTCTTCCGACAGTAGCCAGTGCCAGGTGCCCAGAGGGAATGAACAGAACAGGAAATCATCAAGTGATCCATCCCCTTTCACTCATTACCAGCTTCTGGCAAACAGAGGCCAGGGACACTTAATAATAAGTAGTGTGTAATAAGCATGTCATAAAAACAAATTTTATATTTCCAAGATCACTGCTTTTATAATTTATACTCAGGTAAATGAGAAAATCCCTGGAAATATTTATTTTTAGGAGGGAGTTCGCAAGACCTGACATTTTAGTGAAAGGGGTTCACAGGTTGTTAAAGTTTAGGAACCACTGCCTTAGAATCAGGAACTCTATCATTTCATGATTACTTTCAGGTGGACTCCCTTCCACCTTCAAATTCTCAACCAGTTCTTCCTTGTTTGTCAGAATCAAATCTACAGCAGCTTTTTGCCTAGTTGTTTCCTCTGCCTTTTGAAATGAAAAGTTGTCTCCAATACATTCCAAGAACTTGTTGGCCTGTGCCCTGCTGTACAATCTGTGCCCTGCTGTATTATTCCCACAACAAATGCCTGAGTAGTTGAAGTCCCCTACCACCGCAAAGTCCTTGGCTTTGGATGATTTTGTTAGTTGGTGGTAGTGGTGGGTTTTTTTTTGTTTGTTTGGTTGGTTTTTTTGGGGGGGAGAACCATAATGATACTTACACATTCCCTCAAAACACAGTAAAACATACTAGTAATGAATATATTTCAAACCAGTAAATGCCACTTTGGTAAGATTTCTTATTAGCACCATTTCAAATAATAAACTTTCAATAATTGTGGGTTGAACACACCATTCAAATGTCTAACTTTCTCCAATATAACCATCATGGCATTCCAAAATGTCTGCTATTGTGCTTTCATTGTAACCTGCTACCGTGTAGTCCAGATATGATTTTAGGATTCTTTCATGGCCTTTAAAACTCAAAGTGGTGGGTCGGTTCAAGAAATTTTTATGTATGTAGCTTCTTTGTGCCTCACTTATGTAGCTCTTCCTTCTGGAATTGCTTTGGCAAGGGGAGCATTATCTTCTAAAGAACTCTGCCTCTTGAAGGAATTATGTCTTTATTTTATGACTACAACATTTTTGCCTCATGGGTTCAAAAATTATTTGTATGTTACTAAGTGAAATATCTTGCTAATAGCCCTCAGATCTCAACCTTTAGAATTGCTATTGTCAATGTGTCTTCCTCACAAAAGGAAGGGAACTCTTTTAAATGCAAAACACATTCACTGCTTAATCTCAGATCTATGACTATCCATACAGTGCTAGCCATTTCACTTTGTGGGAGTTAATTTATTACATTTCCCAGGCTGGAACGTATTAAATCATAGCCTTTAGGCCACCATTTGTTATAACATCTGTCTCCTCATAACATACCACTCTTTTTTTTTTTGTTGATATGTGAAAAATTTTGATCGCATTACAACCCCATCAACTGTGTCATAGTTAGCACTGTAACTGCTGCATCGTTACTTGTAAACAAGATTTATGCACAGGGGATGAAAATAATTCAAAAACTTCATACAAAACTTATTAGTGCCAAGGATGAAGCCATTTAGTCGTAAAATATTTTCACTTCCTTACCATATCAACATATTTCATATGCTTGCTCTTGGGATTTTATTAGTGGTAAATATGTGGGTTTACTTTTGGGGGGTATTGGATGCAAGGATATTAACACTATCCATTTATGAGAATTAGTCAGATTGCTTCCCCATGCATTCTTGGTAGGTGAACATGATTTCCAGATATTATCTCACTAAACAAGTACAGCAAAGTACAATGTTTGTCCCATGCTGCATTTTACAAGTTTCCTAGTGTTACCCCAAAATTTGGACCGCAGGCAATCCAATAATTGTTTGCCTATGATTATGCAATTTATTCTGCCCAAATGGGTAGAAAGGTAGTGGCTCACCTAGAGAAATTGCCAGGGTATTACCAGGGGTTTGTCTCTGACCCACAGAGGATCTTCCTCTGCAGGCTAATCCTTGGAAAGAAACAGATACAGCCTTTTGCTCAAGGATGAATAAACATGCAGAAATTCTTAGAAAATAATTTATTTAAAAGAAATAAATAGTTGCAATGTGTCTAATAAAGCAAGAAACTTCACATAAAACATAGTAAAACAACAGAATTGCATTTAAGATTGCATAATAAAGCAGTGCAGCAAAATAATAATAATAAAAAAGAATACACAGATCATATACTTACACCGTAATAAGCATATGGAGACACTGCATACACAGAGGCCTTAGTGTTAATGTTACAATCTGATAGCATTATAATATAGTATGCATGACTCTTAAACACATGTAGAAGAGAACATTACAGTGTTACAGATTTAGTGAAATCATTTGCTTAACACTAACATCCTGTGAGCGGTGATCAGCTGGTTGCAGGATGGGAGAGGTGGATCTTACTCAAACATAGGCATCCAGCTTTATTGATAGGCACACCCAGACATCTTTTAACTGGAGATCGCAAAATCAGACTTACACTTTTTCCTCTCAGTTCCCTCTGACTTGTCTCAGGGGTCTTTGTGTTCTGTCAACTGGGTAGGGTTGGAACCAGAGATGGTTGGTGCTATCTCGGCAGAGTCAAGGTAGCTGTTTGTCCTGAAGTCACTGTTGCTGCCGCCATCTCCCTCAGGCCGTCTGGCTTAGACACTTCTGTTGTTGCTGTGCTCTAATGCCAATGCTTCTGGAAGCTTCTAGCTGCTGTCTCAGGAGCTTCTAATGCTGCTTCCAGGTAGCTGCTTTTTCAAGTAGTTGCTGCTTGATCTTATCTGCCTCCTCACCTTTGGAGCAGACTGTCTTCAGGGCAAGAAGCTGACACACAATGTGCTACAACCTTTTTCAAAACAGCTAAAAGCAAAATCTCTTGTTACAATTCCCCTCCTTGCTGGGTTTGTAAACTTGCTTATAAATCCACCATTTCATAATTTTATAAGTCCAATGAGTATATGATCTTGTCCAGTGTCGACTCAAGACTTTCCTTTGTAGGAAACCAAGCCGATATTTCTTCATACTGGCACAATTCTTCACTAATTTGATTCTCACTTTGGTCACACTTGTCTGTGTGCCTGAGAGATTACATATGCTTTAGCTGCCTGAATTTTCATTCGATCCAGCACACCAAAATAATAAGCATAATTGTCATTATAATTTTAAATGCCAACATTATTAAAATAGAATGTAAAATTACCTTTAAGAATCCTGTAGCTGTGGGAGACCATCCCAAAAACACTACCCATCTATTTACCTCATCTGACCTTTCCCCAACTTTTGGCTGCACAGGCTCAGAAATATGTTACCTGCAGCTTCTGATAGCGGTGTTACTCTGAAAAATGAACTTGGGACACTGCTATAATAACCTGCCTATTACCCCCATCCCCACCCTTAGTCTGTTCTTCCCAAGGTAAAAGTTTTCAGGGTTGTTAAGGAAACACTAAAGGACACAGATATAACCTTCTGATAAAATAACTGACACAGGAAGTGTTCTTTCCAAAACAAAGTATCATTTATTGATGGAATTATTAATCCCTACTACAGTATGATCTAAAAATCCTAAACAATCACAAAATCCCTGAGAAACAAATTCCTTATTGCAAATTAAGGAGTATTCAAACTACAATAACATATAGTTTAAATTATTCTAAGGGAAGTGATTTGTTATAAGTGGCCAGTTTGTAACAAATTGCTTACAGCAGTTCTTAAAGTGATTTAAAGTTGACATAGATTCATTTAAAGTAATAACAGAATTGTATGCATTCTTATAAATGCATACATGGAGATACTAACCCTGTGTACAATCCTACACTACACGTATACTATTCTATAGTTAAAAGAATAACAGGCTTACTTTATAAATCTGTTGATGTTTATTTAGAAATCAATATTGGTGCTTTATAAATTCTCTAGTTGCTGTTGCTGTCCAGTTCCTGGTCAGTCAGCTTTGCTCAGCTCCAATTTTCTTCTCTGCAGCAGCTTTTCTTTGGCTCCTCTTTCTGGCTTTTTGTGTATTTCCAATTGTCTCTCTCTCTCTAAGGCTCTGACTCCGGCCTCTGAAGCTGCCTGCTGGCAGCTGGCCTTTTACATTGTAGCTCCCTTCTAATATACCAGTAGTAGGCAACCTATGGCACGCGTGCCAAAGGTGGCACGTGAGCTGATTTTCAGTGGCACTCACACTGCCCGGGTCCTGGCCACCAGTCTGGAGGGCTCTGCATTTTAATTTAATTTTAAATGAAGTTTCTTAAACATTTTAAAAACCTTATTTACTTTACATACAACACTAGTTTAGTTATGTATTATAGACTTATAGAAAGAGATCTTCTAAAAACGTTAACATGTATTACTGGCATGCGAAACCTTAAATAAGAGTGAATAAATGAAGACTCTGCACACCACTTCTGAAAGGTTGCCGACCCCTGTAATATACCTTTCTGATCTTAGCAACAATTACTTCACTTGCACATGCCCAGTATTAACCATTACTTTTGACTGACAGCTCTAACCTTTAAAACAAGTTGTGGCTGGTATCAATGGGCTCTGACTAGCTGCTAGCTGCTCAGTTAATTAACCTCCCTTACCACACATGCTCAGTACCCCAGTCTTGCACATAGTCACTGCTGTCATTTACCTCAGAGCTGTGTTTCTGATGGCCCACTCACACATATACTTGATTTTTTGCCAGGGCATGATTTTAGAAATTCTAAATTTTCACTGAGCATGCCCACAATCTGCAGCATTCATCTCAGGGTCCAGTGTTTTTTGCTTATTCAGAATAGTGATCAGAAATACAAAGGCGAGACTGGAGAATTTCTCTAATAATACTTCCCTCCTTGAGAGTTTAATAATCTCTATTATCCTGCCCTCACCTACTATCAATTCAGTGGGTGTTTGGCCTTGCCCAACATTGGATTAAGGTTCCTATTTAGGAGTGAGCATGAATTTTTGCTTGTTGGCACAAAACCTTACTACCCCTGATTCTGCCTCACTAGGATGATGTAACCTTTAGCTTTATTTGTAAAACTTCTAAGTCTCCATATAAAGCATACTAAAATAAGCATCTCACTACCACCAAGATTTTAAACATTAGGATTACCATCTGCAAAATGTAAATTTTCCTCTAAAATCTGTTTACTTTTATTGGTGGGGTGGCAGACAGTAATCACAGCCTTGTGTGTATGCCAGCGATGATTTTTATGACAGGTGTCCTCAATTTAGCCAAAATTGAGACACAACTACCATAGGCATTTAACAATTACATTACATAAACCCTTATAAAATAAATGATAACTTAACACTTATTTAACTAAACCTTAGAATATATATGTAAAAATGTACCATGTGAGTAAACATAAGTTTTAACAAACATTACAAATAAGTTTAAAATTGCTTATATTGAACTTTAGGGTGTAATAATTTCCATAATGGTTAAATTATTTCTTGCATTTTTTAAACACAAAAACTGTTATATACATTAGTTTACAGTTTTAATCTTTTTAATAAGTTTGCCTTCAATTTCCAAGTTTTCTTGAACTGATTGTAGAACTTTTAACAGACTCTTTTCAATTTCTACTCATCATTGGGCGATTTGTATTCCTGATAAAATTATTTTGGTCCAGCAACATTATTATTACAGGTATTACCAAATACTTTGTATTACTGTTATCCATACAATAGGATGCAGCATTTTATTTAAAATTACAATGGTAATAGGTGACCATCCCAATAGTGGAATGGACATAAAATGGGCCTGATTGTATTATGCATAAATATTGTGTTTCTAATACTAATGGAACTTTTAAGGTGGTAGGGGAAGAATTGAGTTCTGTAGGGGTAGGTTCTTGAGGTCTTTTAGTACTACACATAATCAGTGTTTTATTTATTGGTAGGATCCAATAACTTGTATCAGGGTCTGGAGCCTTTTTTGGAGACCAGTAAAGTGGTGATGCATGTTGAAATGGATCTTTAATGGCCCATAGCTGGGTGGATTATTACCGGTACCAGTGAAAATTCAGAAAAAAATATGCTTAATGCATAGTAATTTATTTGAGAAAGAATCATATAAGCAGTAAAGGTTATATAATACACATCTCCCTAATAAACCTCAATTCCTCAAGCATAAACCCTCAGTAATTATGTTGGCCTTACACACAGGGCCCGCTCCAGGCCATAGCACGCCAAGCGCGTGCTTGGGGCGGCATGCCATAGGGGGCACTCTGCCGGTTGCCGGGAGGGCGGCAGGCGGCTCTGGTGGACTTCCCACAGCCGTGCCTGTGGAGGGTCCTTTGGTCCCGCAGCTCTGGTGGAGCATCCACAGGCACGCCTGCAGGAGGTCCACTGGAGCCGCGGGACCAGCGGACCCTCCGCAGGGACGCCTGAGGGAGGTCCACCGGAGCCGCGGCACCGGCGAGGAGCAGAGCTCCCCCCGCGACATGCCTCCGTGCTTGGGGTGGCAAAACGGCTAGAGCCAGCCCTGCTTACACAGCATCCTGATTGGCAAACAACCAGCTATAACTACCAGTTCTGGAAGGAGATTTCTTTTCTTATCTTTTCACCTCTCTGGCACTTGGTCTGTCAGATGTCCCCTGGTGCAGGGTCTAGGTTACCCTGAGGCCTTCTGGTTCAAAAGTCCCACAAAAGTCCCTTGTAGCAGGGTCTTGGTTACCCTGAGGCCTTCTGTCTCACAGCATCACCGACCTCTTCAGATGTTAATTGGGGAACTAACTAACTAATTTACTCTGCTTAGTATTTATACCTTTTGTTCTTAAAGGAGTCACGTCCCAGAAATCTGCCCTGTGGACATTTCATTACTGCTTTTCTCTAATTAATATTTTAGAACGGGAGCTACAAAATGGACACATATCAAAGCTCAATCAACGTTTACTCTCTTATCAATCATTCACTTGAGTTCTTAGCGTGATGTCATGCAGCAGTGTCATTTTGACCCAGGTCAGCCTGTACCAAGTCCACTGATCACATGTTTTTATGTCTTCTTTACTTTGATGAGCTGGCCCCCCGGCTGATATATTCCAAATTTCTATGTTGAAACATACACACAAATAGAGCTTTTCTCTCACCACTTTCAGTACATTTCCACACTATCTAGCTAACGCTAAGAGAATCCTGCTCCTAGAATCCTCTAGCAAATTCAGACATACCAAGCCATACCAAACTCATGCTTACCACACTTATTTACATCAGACACTGTAATTCATAATTCAGCACCATCCCAACAGTGCACTACAAGAAGGACTGATTTCTTGAACTAAGTACACTTGTAACCAACAGGTTAGGGTTACAGTGACATCTAATTCATTTATTACAGTACCCCTTACCATGGGAAAGGTAGATTTTGGTGGTTTCAAATGACATTGTGTTCCACTCCTCACATAACACCCAAAAAAAATAAACTCCTTTCTGTCTTGGTGCACTTTGTTTTTTATACCATTCTCTACTATGAGGGATCTTTTTAAATATACTGAATATTCTACAACTAATATTTCAGATTGCATGGAATCCGTTTTAATTATTCTATGTTTTGTTCCTTTTTTAAATGGTGACTAATCTTCCATTATTGTTGTTCTTTGTCTTGCTTGTTTATGTAAAATATTGCTGTTGTATTGTCTGTGAGGACCAACACACAGTTGCCCTCCAGGTGAGGCTGGAACACTTGACAGGCTAGGCATACCACCCTCAATTCTTTTCCATTGATGTGTAACTCGAGTTCCTCCAGGAACCAGTGTCGTTGAGTACTGAGGGTCCAGAAATGAGATCCCCCACCCATCTCTGAGGCATCTTTGACCAGGGACATTTAATGTGTGGGTCTCAAGTAGGGGGTGCCTCTGGGTCCAGACAACCCAGGAGGGTGTAAATCACTGATCGAAAAAATTAGGCACCATCAGACAAGGTGGTCTATCTGGTAAATATACCAACACTAGCCAAGACTGGAGAGGCCTTAGTCATAGTCTTGAATGCTGCACCACATAGGTGCATGATGCTGTATACCCCAGAATTTTCAAGTATGTGTCGATGGGGTGATCCCTCAGGCTTTTTATGAGTGTCTCTGTATCTCTAAACCAGATTTCTGGGAGAAAAGCTCTGACCTGGATCGAGCCAAGAACGACTACTATGAATTCGATTCTCTGAACTGGGGAAAAAGTGGATTTTTGCATATTTATCAACAGTCTCAGGTCCTGGAAAGTTGACTGTATTAATTTTACATCTGCCTCCACTTAGTCCCTGGACTGACCTCTGATCAGCCAGATGTCCAAGTAGGGGTATACCTGCACTCCTTGCCTCCTCAGGAAGGCTGCCATGACTGCCATGCATTGGGCTGCTGACAGTCAGAAAGGGAGTACCATAACCTGATAATGTCTGTGGCTTACCACAAGTTGTAGGTATATTCTCTGACCCTGAAAGATAACAACATGGTAATACATGTCCTTTAAATTGAGGGTGGCATACCAGTCCCCTGGATCTAGCAAGTGGATAAGGGATGGCAAGGAGATCATACAAAACTTCAGTTTCTTTCATGAATCTTTTGAGGTTCTGCAGATCCCAAATCAGTCTGAAGCAGGACCGTGGGGGGGGGGGCGTGGCAAGTGGGGCAATTTGCCCCAGACACCTCAGGGGCCCCCACAAGAGTTTCTCAGGGCCCCTGGAGCAGGGTCCTTCACTCGCTCCAAGGGCCCCGGAAAACTCTCACGGGGCCCGGGGCCCCTGAACTTCTTTCACTCCAGGTCTTTAGCGACAATTCAGAAGTGGGAGGTCCTTCTGCTCCGGGATCTGCCACCAAAGTGCCGAGTCTTCGGCGGCAATTCAGCGGCAGGGCCCCCCCGCCGACGAAGACCCCAGGCCCCCTGAATCCTCTGGGAGGCCCTGGTCTGAAGTCACTGTTGGCCTTTGCAATTGGGAAGTAACATGAGTAGAACCCCCAGTCCCTAGCTCTGCTGGAACCTCTTCCACTGTTCCCATCCTTAGGAGTGACTGACCTCCTGGGCTAGAAGAATCTCATGAGAAGGGTCCCCAAAGAAGGGGGAGGAGGGAGGGTGGAAAGGAAGAGAACAACTGAATTGAAGGGTGTATCCCACTTCTGCTGTGCGCAGTACCCAACCATCTATCGTAATGCTTCTGGATCTCATAGGGCAGCTCCAAAGACAAGCCAACAGCTCCGCCTTATGCCCACCACAGAATCTATGGAGCAGGCTCCAGAGTCTGCAATGTCCAGAGCTGCCTGGAGGGATGCCTTGGCCATTGCTTCACCTTCCTCCACCAGGACTAAAAACTCACTCCTGGATTGCAACGGCAGGAACTCCCTGAACTGTGCCATTGCAGTGAACCCTTCTACTCCCTGTCCCCATGAGACCCTGAAGCACACGTCCCATTCAGCCCCTTGCTCAATGCTGTCATCCAACTAGCTCCTGAGCCTGTATCCCGGTCTGTCCTCTCACTAGCCCTTCTGATCCCCAGTGTGTGACCCCCCAGCAGCCCTACTTACCCCACTCTGTCTGTCCTAATCTTGCTCTTCAGTCAGGGTGCTGTGATGAACACATCCACTTCCTTGCTATTCTAGCACCACAGTGGCCTCTGCTGGGTGAAAGGCAGAACTGCAGCACTTCTCAGGCAGAATGCATTTTCTGTGGGGGGGGGAAATGTCTGTGCTTAATATGAATTCTGCATGTGCGCAGTGGCGCAGATTTCCCCCAGGAATAAGGACCTTTGCAGATCAGACATATTGTGAATATCTCAGAGCTGTGGATAGACTAAAAAGCACCATGATTTTGTTGAAGATGCTCCTCTCTCCGGTACAGAAATCCATATATTTGTGTTGTGACAGTTTTGGGGAGTCATGTGGAACCCGGCAGCAATGAGGTCAAAAGCCATGTACAAATTTCTTTGGACAAGAAAGTGATAGTGTTTCACAGCCCCCTACATTTTAGAATTCTACAAAATATATTGGCTAGTGCAGCGGTTCCCAACTGGGGGTCTGGGAGCCCTGTCAAGGAGTCCATGGAGTCCCGCTACTGAAACCCAGCACCCCAAGTGGGGCTGAAGGGGGAAGCAGCATGGGACTGAAGCCCAGAGCTCCCCCCCTCCCCAATAGCCAGGAGCAGTGTAAGGCTGAAACCCCGAACTTTCCCTGCTGAAGCTGGGAAAACAGGCTGAAATCCTGACACGGGCAGATGCCTTGAGCCCATGAGCAGAGGTGAGGGAGCACAAGGGTGTTGTCCCTCCAAACTGCAGTGCCTTACTCAGAGTGGGGCAGTTCTGGGGGCAGATCCATTGCGCCACCCCCTTTCCCCCAATTCTCCTCAGGCCTCGCACTCTGGCCAGGTCCTAGACAGGGAGCCGGAGGCAGGCAGTGTGAGGCAGCTGCTCCTCTGGCTGGTGGTGCCATGGAAAGGGCAGCCATGGCATTCCCCCATCTGCTGCTGATGCCCTGGATTGTGGCAGCTTTTCAGCTCCCAGTCCCCTTTGACTGCTCACACAGCCGGTCAGAGATGCCCAGGCAGCTCCGGGCCCAGCAGAGCCCTTGGCAAGTACCCACCATCGCACAGGGCCAGACTAGTGGGTGGCCTGCTGAGGTGTGTTAGGGGGTGGAAATGGTGCTACCTCCCTGGACCCCGCTGTGCAGAGCTGGCCTGAGCCTTCCCAGCCCTTGCCCCCTCCTACATAGAAGTCAAACTATGCCTACGCCCAAGGGTTCCCACCTCTGGCCTGGAGCCCTGAGTCCTCCTGTCCCCACAGGGCCCTGGAGTTCATGTTGCGGGGTTGGGTCTCCAAAAGAAAAAAAGATTATGAGCCTCTAGGGTAATGAACTGGACTACCAGTTTTCAATTAACTTTGTGTGGTTTATTTACAGTAGGTACACTTTTTAATATTTACATCTTCTACAAATACTGTCTGTAGATTTGAGATAGAACCAAACCATTTTGATTAACAATATTGAAGACTTTTCTTAATAACCCAACTAATAGTCCTCCTCTGGAGAGTGCAGTCATAATTTTAATTAGTAAAATAATGCTAGCTTATTGAACCCTTAAGATAACAGTATGCTGATTCAGTGACATTTTGATTATTTCATTGTTTTCTAAGAGCTGGTTAAGGTTGAGCTTTCTGAATTAAATCCATCATTAACTGGATAACCTCAACCTCAGTTCTTTTAGTTCAGATGCTTAATTATGTAAGGTTATTTTTAAACTTTATAGTTAACCTAATGGAACATGCTTTTAATTTTTAACCGTTTCTAATTGAGAGAATTATCACAGTTCATGTTTAGAAGGCTCTATGCTCTATTATTTTGTTCCCTGCTGTTTTCAATTTTCTTTATATTTCATTCTCATCTTGTTAGTTTACTATTTAATATTATACTCCAGATATGCTCTCAGATGCCTTGAAATTTGAAAACCTAAAACAGTATAGGGTTTTGTTCTTCCTGAGTTAGGTCTTCATTAGTATGTGCACTGAATGCAACTAAGCAGCAAACATGGCAGAATTAAAAAGTAGTTACTGGCATCTGTCTGCAGGGCTTTCCATTTTACAACATAATCCAGTAGTCATAGGAGCTGCAGGCTGTTAACAAAGCATGCTAAGTATAAAAAACATGCTTTCCTCAGTCTGAGGGAGGTCAGACAGATGGTAGGACTTGCTGTGTTAACTGATGGCTGGCCCGTATGATCTGCGTTCTATCATGGCCATGGTTCAGCTCTGTAAGAGTCTTTACCTGATTTACCAGTTCCCGCAACATAGCTCGGTGTTGAGAAGCCTGGTCCATCAGCAGGCAATTATTCTCCTGCTGCAGCCGCACTGCCTCCTGTTGGGCTGCTGCCTGAACACGGATAGCCTCCTGCTGGGCCGCCATAGCTTGTATCAATGCCTGTACTAAGCCATGCACAGTTTTGAGCACTGAGTGAGGCAAGGGCTTATTTTAATCACCATGTTAATAAATTTCATACAACAGGGGTGGCACTGGGGGGGGGGAACTTGAGGGAGCTATTGCCACCCCAAAATTTGCCTTAGCCCCTCCATAACCACCCTTCCCATTACCCATGAACAAACTCAGCGATCCTAGAGTAGCTCTCCTATTGCTTACTTCCAGGTTCCCAAGATGTTGATCTATTAATCTGTTCCTACAAGGTGAAAGGAGGAGGCCTCCCCTGTTACTGTAAGGTTTGGAATCAATTTTGCTAATTTATCTAATCCAGTAATCAAGGTTGTGGACTGCCCTAAAGGAGTTTCCAGGGAAAGCCGCAGCTAGCTAATTTTCCCTTGAAAGAACACAGATACAGCCCTCCGATCGAGAATATGCAAGCAGACAGTAAATTATTTGAAAACAAAAATAATATTGATTTAGAAGTGAGTGGTTACAGTAAAAGAATAGTGATAGATAAAATAGGGTTACATTTAAAAGGGGAATGAAGAGGTCCAGCAAATAAAGACACAGCAATACAAATAATTTCAATTTAACTCTGATTATATTGTTATATGCCATATTCACTTAATACTCTATAACTTATAACAGTATAACCATTAAGAATATAACAATTTATTAATTAAACATTCAATGACAAATACTTAAAACTAATCATCTACTAAGCGTTGCCCTTGCAGTTACTAAATGTGTAGGAGAAGAGCTTCACTCAGACCACAAGCATCCAGATTTATACATTTGAAACCCATAAATGTCAGGAATAAATGGGTAAACAGAAAGAGTAGGCTTATAGGCAACTTTCCTTTTAATCCCTCTGAGACCTCTTTTGCCCTTCTGCTCTGTCTCAGTGCTTGGGAGCATGGTTTGTGGGTTGCTGGTGTAGAGAGGCTATGCTGTGCTGTTGCTCAAGCAGCTACCTGCTTCCACTGAGGTGAAGTTTCTCCTCAAGTGGCAAATACAGAAGCCTGCTTGGCTGCTGCTGTTGTGGCCTCCTGCTGACTGGGTGGTAGAAACGGCCATTGCCAGGGGCAACCTTAAAACCTTGGGTGGAATGTTGTTACTGCTGCTGCAAGAGTTGCTTGGGAAAGATGCTAGTGAGCGTGGGTTGTGGTGCTGCTGTAGCTGCTTGAGAACGATGCTAGTGGGCATGAGTTGCAGTGATACTGTGTGGCGTGGTTAGGATGGAAAGGCCATTAGTTGCTTACAGAAGCCGTTGCTATAGCATGTGGTACTGCTGCAGTAGTAGCTGCTTTATGAGCCAATAGTGAGCATTGTCTGAAGCAACAAGCGCTGTTGATGCTTGTGATTGTGGGTAGTTAGCTACTCTGCTGCTGTAAGATAGTTAGCTTTCTTACCAGCAGGGTTCTGCTGGTGTGGTTGTTGCAGTTTTGTGAGCTTCTTCTTTCTTCTAAAAAAGCAGCAGAGAATCCTGTGGCACCTTATAGACTAACAGATGTTTCGGAGCGTGAGCTTTCGTGGGTGAATACCCACTGCTCTCCTTCAGGTCTCTGTCCCCTACAAAATTTTAGCTTGCTGGCTGTCGCCTTTATATACAATCTGCAGCTCATTAGCTATAATTTATTATCATAATTCAGCCATTCAGCTTTCAGTGATTTGCATATGCTAATTTTAGTCACTGTTGTGAGGGAAAGATAAATAGATGGGCTATAAAGGGCACGTGCTAAAGGTAGTGTTCTAGTTCTGGTACTTGTTCTCAGTAACAGTGGCCAGATAATAGGTTGAAAAACAAAACAAAACAAAAAAAAAAGAAAAAAACTGTAACTATACTGTCTGTACAAGTCTGGAAATCAGCAGCTGATGTTGAGTATCTGATTTTGAAGTTAGGGGTCATAGGATCCTTGACCTACAACTGTCTGACCGGACTGGCATGCCCGGAGACAGGAGGAGCGCAAGACCTTTTACGGCCGAATAGGAACACAGCGGCGCTGGAACAGGGAGCAGGTTGGTTATCTCTGTATTTGATGCCGCTGTAGATCAATGGTGTGGATCAGGAACTGTGGAAGGAATCATCCGAAGTCCATGCAAACAAAACAGGTACTTGACTGCCTCTCAAATGTACAGCCTGGTTGACGTGGCACCTGTGCTTAAATAGCCTACGTGGTGTGAAAGTTCCAGGCTGAGTCGGTTTGAACTGGACTCTCGGTGACAGTTGCTTTATGCATTCTGTTACTAAATATTCAACATTATAACATAACCACTAGTGTGTAGTGAACACAAACTTAACACCTAGAAACCATTTTACAGTTCCCTGAGTTAGGGTCTATCAACTATGGCTGCAGCTACATTGACACTTTACTAGAATTAAAGGTGAACCAGAAGAGGGTTTATTAATATAACACTGGTAGGTAAACAAGGATAAAGCAACAATAACAACTCAGTGGATTAAGAAACAGTCGGCTTAAAGCCTAGGCCCCACTAATCCCCAATAGAGACTACGGACTATCAACAAGACTAATACTTTACAGATGAGATGACAAATGGTACAAGACAGGCAGGCGCATCCATCTGGTCTGCCATGGCTGCTGCTGAGGTGGATCCAGACCTTCAACTGTGCGATGGATAAACACAGGAGGAACTCGGATCAGCTGGAATAATCTTTCAGGTAAGCTGGTCCTCAGGTAAGCGCTGGTGATGCTGGACTTGCCTCTCGAAGACTGCACAAACTCAACTGACACAGGCTGCCTCTGGGGCAGACAGCACTCAGTGATTGGTATGCAGGGTTTTTATATCAAGCAGTATCTACGCAGATTAGCCAGGTCATGCGCTCAGTCCTTTCCCGTCACAATTGGAAAGAGCGCCAAAAAGCTTAACAAGAGGGAACCCTAATATGGCTCCAAACAACAACATATACAGATTCAAAATGGCGATGGCGGGAAAATTTTCTAAATGACAGCAAATATCCATAGAACCTTACAATTTCCCCTCCTTGACAGCTTAAACGACTGAAGGTAGTTAATGCCGTTGCCACTTATACTTAGAGGAGAGCTAAAGAAAACATATTTACACCAGTTTAAAGGAAGGAACTGGCATATAGTGGTTACTGTATTTGACCTTTCTTTTGATCCAAAAGGTTAGGGCAATTAAATATATAATGACTTATTTGAATAAACAGCACTACAATTGCAGAGTGCAACAAAATATGCCAAACTTGATCAAAATCCATAGAACCTCCAAACAAAGTTTCCCATAGTATGAGGATGCTGTGTTAATTTGTATCCTTCTAAAGATTCTTTGAATTTGGCTGGAAGCATGATGTACTGTTACCATCACTTCCTTGCTTTCCTTCTGTAACTGCCTTAAATATTGTTTTAGATCTGGATGTAGCATGAGTTGCTTGAGCGCTGTAATGTCTACCCCTAAATGAATGAGTTCAATGTGATTATACAAAATATAGTGGGCATGAATGGTTTGCATAGATATGTCATGCCTGGTGAAATTAATATCACACCCAATAATAGAAAACACTGAACATAAATATAAATTAAAATATGAATAGTGAGGGATTTTATAAAAAACTCCTCACACCAGCTTCTTATGCAAATACAAGTGGTGTCTGCTAATACCAATGCAGAGCTATTAAAACCATATGATTGAAGCTTGTAATTACACTTTCCTTCTTTGGAATTTAAACAGACATGAGATGTTTCAAGGACTCCAGAGTTACAGGTGTAACCTAGCCCCTTTTCCTCCATGCAAGATTATAAGTTAACACTATAATAGATGTTGTCTTTTTCATGCACCTATTTACTCAGCTTCTTAGGGAGTAAAACTGAGTTGTTTTAATTCATTCCTAAAGGCACCAGTGGATATATCCATTCTTCTGTGCTCTTGCTAATGTATGGACATGCACAATGATAGCCTGATTACTTTGCAGATATAAAAAATTGACTAGCTTCCACCAGGTTTGGTGATGCTGTTCAAATGCATTGGTGGCATTTGACCACAGGATGCGGTGCATCTCTATTGAGAGTAACCCATTCAGTCCTTCTCTGATTTTAACCCATACATTCCATCCTGCTATTAAATGAATGACATAAGGTATACAATTCAAATTAATTTAAACTAATGAAATTTGACTACGCATGATTATCTTTTTCAACAAGTAAACTGGGTTGATCATTAGCAACCTTCTAATGTCGCATTATACAACAACAGAGCCAATATTACTTACATAAGGGTTAGGGATTACTATAACATTGGTAATCTCCTGAACCCCAAACAAACTATTTAAAATCATGTCTCTGTGTCATTAGGATGTACCTGTATATTTACATCTCCAGAGCATTGTACAGGGAAGGAGAAGTTTCCTTTACTACAAAACATATTTATATTAGGATGCTGAACATAACAAGACTCAGTACAATTCTTACACACCATTTTGATGTGATACTTGTATGTTGGGGTAGATATTCACTAACATTACTTATTACATATTTGGAGGTCCATGAAAACCTTGACCTTACGGGTTCCTATTGACACTTTAGAGGGAAGGTTTGATTGAATTTTTGCACACATGGATGATTCCCATGCCTCTATTCTGTCTGAACAGCCTTTGAAGAATCTGTCGTCGAATTGCCATGCATACTCATTTGGAAGCTTTTGTAAGATTGCACTTTGACTGTCTTTATAATGGACAAACCCCAAGCAATGGTTGCTCAGACTAATTTTTTTAAAGATGCACATTCCAAAGTTCTGAGAGAAGTAGCTCTACGGGAGCCAGTTGGAACTAATTGCAAATGTCCATTGGCTTCTCTCCTGACAAAGTTCCTTAAAGAAGCTTCCCCAATATGAAGTCGGAGTTATCCTTTGCCTCAGACACCATGATGGACATCTGAACTCCATTTTGGAAAATAGGGAAACCTGTCTAACATGTACTAATAATAGTAAATGTAATAGCAAACAGCTAATTGTGATAAACATCATAAGGATTATATTGAGCATGAAATGAACAAAAACATATAACAACTGATCAGCTCAAAACTCTTAGTATCACTCCCAATGCAAAAGTCAAACGTTATGCAGAAGTAAGGGTGCATTGGAATGGCATTGCCATCCTTACTTCTGCGCTGCTGCTGGCGGTGGTGCTGCCTTCAGAGCTGAGCACCTGGAGGGTGGGACAGCAAGCCCCAGAGCCCCTGCCGCAGCTCCCCACTCTTTGCTCCCATCCCAGCTCTGCTTAGGGTGAGTTCCATCTGTTGTTCCACTGTTTCTTGGGACCCAACCAGGGGATGCATGTGCCTATCCCAGGGCTTGCAATTAGGAGCAGCGATGGTGTCTTCCTTTTGCTTTGTGGAGACACTTTGTTGCCAGCAGCTCCGGCCCCATGAGATGCTGGCACAGGGTTAAAACAGTGCCTGGCTGCTTGGTCACTTTGTCCGAAAGTTTTAATCTTCCCCTTCTCCCCCATGACTTCTGCCAGTTTTCTCTCTGAAAGGCAAGATTTGCCAGGAACAACCAGCTTCTACTTTGTTCAGCAGGATCGGGGTGACAAGTACTTGCTCCCATTCATCGTTTGGGATGGGGTGCTATGTCTCCAATGCTGGAAAATGAACTGCCCTGCTAGAGTAGGTGGGCTTATGTCTAATGGGAGAGGATGTTTCTCTTTATCTATGTCTGTGGCTTCAGATCTTGGAGTCACACTTGGGCTTTGGTGAATTTAATGAAGTATATTTAGTAGAGTGTACTTTTGTCTTCACCTTCATATGACTCATTCCATCCAGAAGCACCACATTTAGTTCACCCGAGTTATTTTAGTTCTGTGCATTGTCCTAAACTGGTGACTATTTATGAGGAATAGCCACATGTTCCTTTTACTTAAAGGGTATTTTATATAATTTAAATGGGATAGACATTAGCCTTCTTTCGTCATGGCAGCATAACTGGCTATTGCAATAAAGCTGACCAAGATTATTGGGGAAAATATGTTTAACTGAAGTAGATTTTCAGAAATCATTAGTGCCTAATTGCCCAATTAGCCATAATTTGTTCAAGCATATATATATATATATTAAGGACCTGATCTAACACCAATTGACTTCAGTATAAAGCCTCCCATTAACATCAGTGGGCTTTGAATCAGACTGTTGGTAAAAATACTGTTTTACCAGTCTCCAGCCATGCACTCCAAATCAAAAGGACTCCAGTCAGTAGAGCTCCCCACCACCTCAGGGATGACAGATTCCTCAAAAAAAAATGGCCCACAAGGCCCTCCCCTCTCTGTGGCCCCACCTCTGCCCCGTCTCTTCCCATGAGGTCCTGCCCCCCAGCACCTCTCCACCTGCGGGGGTGGGGGTTGAGAGCAGCCCCCTGCCTGTGTCCCCAGAACCCCCCCCCAGGGCAAATAGTGGGTCTGCGGGTCCTCACAGCTGCCCACATGGATCCTACCCTGACCCAGCTCTAGCTTCCAGCCTGGCCTGGATGCGGGACCTTGGGGACTGAAGAGCTGCAGCCAGACCATGGTAAGAGCCGCCCGGGCAGCTCTGCCCTGGGCTGGTAGGCAGGGACAAGAGCGAGGGGCTGCTCATGTCCCTCTTCTCCCCCCCACCCTCCCAGAGCAAGCGGAAGGTCCATGGCTCTCCACAGCTGCCCGGGGTCCCCAGGCCACTCTTACCCAGGTCAGGCTCCAGATTCCTGTTCTGGCACCCCAGCACTCCTTCTCCTCTAAATCAACTTAAATTTATATTTGCTTTCATGTCTGAGAATTACATATAACTAACTTTATTGGAAGAGGGAATTCTAATGAACTAGAGATATGTTTTATTCTTTTTCAGTATTATATTGCTATTATAATCAACATCTAGAAAAGAAAAGCACATTTAAAAACCAACATTCACCATTCTTAACTTCTCCCCATTCTTTTCTTAAACTTTCCCTGTTATCCTTAACTATTGCAGCTCATATGGTATGTATTGTCACACCCTGACCTGAGACCTCTGCAACGCCAAGAGTTAAGGATTGTTGTGAGTTTTGAAATATATTAAACATTTGTTATTTTCTCTACGTTTTATTAGTGAAAAATCCACATAAAGAATTGTTAGAATAGTATGGTATATGCTGAACCATCATGGTGTATTATGCAAACATATCTTTAAACATTTTTAAAAGTGTCTTATGTAAATGTTTAAGAACTTTAAATACTCAGGTTGTTAACATGATAGGCTGCAAGAGTTCCGACATCTGTAGCAATTTAATTCATAATTAAAACTAGTGCAAAAGCAATTTTTATATATCTCACATCTCATATTCTGGAAGAGTGATTTTATGGAAATATGTATTATTTCAGCTCCATTGCATAACAGTGCTGCTGTGGTTAAAGGCTCTGTAATCGTTCTGTTTTATATATCTCAGCCATTAGGATCTTGTCTTTCAGGCATAGATATTTGCTCCAGGCTGCATTTTTGGATTAAAGAATCTTAGCCCAAATAATATTTTTGCTATAGTTTCTCAAAAATAAATAAATACATAAATAAAAATAAAAGGCTTTGTCTGGTTTTACAATTTGATAAATGTGAAAAGAAAAGATAAATTAATTCATGTATGTACTCCTATGTAAAAAACAAGATTATATTTTAAAAAATACAGAGACTGATTCTCATTTACACTAAGTCCTTTTTACACAACTCAGTCAGCATAAAGGGGCCTTGATTTGGGAGTCAATGCCTTGAATTGGGAGTTTATGCCCACTATAAGGGCCCACTTTACACGTCAGATCAGTGTAAAAGGGCCCTTAATGTAAGCGAGACTGAATCCCTATATATTTTCATGTCATTTGACCATTATGCAGAGTGATACATAGGAGTAATTACTTTTAAAAAACAGTGTCTTAGGCTATGTCTACACTGCAGACTTTTGTCGCCAAAAGTTATGCCATTTTAAAGCATTTTAATTAAACTGCTGTTCCATGCCCACAGTATGCTCCTTGTGTTGGCAAAGTGCACCCACACGAGCATTTCTTGCATCAACACAGAGAGCAGTGCACTGTGGGTAGTTATCCCACTATGGAACTGGACACAGGGTGCTTTGGGAAGGGTTTGTAGGTACAGCGTCACATGATGAAGGTTTCTCAATTCCATCGTTCCATGGCATCCTACTAGATTGCCAGCCACTTTTCAACTGAAGTTGGGAGTGATGGTGAGGGAGAGTGTGCGACAGGGAGAGACAGAGGGCATGTTGAGAGAGATTGAGTGTATGGGCATGCTGTCTAGTAAGTTCAGACAGACACTGGAAGCAACCAATCCTGAGGTAGGGGGAGGGGGAAACTACTGATATCATCCTGCCTCTGTGTTCCTAGTGTGAGAGAGAGCAGGAGCATTCCATGTTAATTATTTGCTTTTTGTGTCCCACAGCAGGGCAGGCTCAGATGTCAGAATGGAACTTTGAAAGAGGAGGGGCACATGCCTGCAGGGTTGCTGAGTTCAGAACAGTGAGCAGAACGGTCACAGCAGGCATTGTGGGATACTGGGGAAAGCCAGTTCTGGCAATATAATGAATGGCAGTGTCTACACTGTCTTTTTGTCACTTTAACTTTACTGCAAAAAGCTTTATGCCTCTTGTGGAGGTGTTTTTATTTTGTCATTGAGATTGAAGAGTTTTGTTGCCAAATGTGGCTTTGCAGTGTGGAAAAATCTTGGCAGTGTAGCCAAACCCTAGATATCAGTTTCTGCCCATGGATACTGATGTAGTCCTCCCTTTGAGTTAAATAGGTCCAACAATTTTTAGATAATGTTGTCACCTCTTAGCTCATAGAGCCGAGAAGCAAAAACTACATCCACAGTCAGACTTCGACCCTTAATAATAGGCCTTTATACACCTATAGTTATTTGCCAGATCCTGTTCCTTAGGTAGATAATGTAAATTGATTAATTATCAATGCCTCAGGTACTTCAGTGACTGTTGATCTGTCCAGTATGGGCACTGAGATTCCAAATGGATCAGATCACAGGTAACTCCCAGAACCGAGAAGGCCTTCACTTGTGGAACTCATTCCCTGAACCTCCACCTGAGTGCCTCAGGGGCTATCTCCAGGAGTTAGTACAACATCTTTCTATTTGGGTCAGCTCATCATTGACTCATTTTCAATAACTCTTTATTTGGTTTATTTTTTTCCTTTTTTTTTTTTTTTAAATCAGACCAGCTATTATGTGGCACCGTGTGTGCCAGTTTATTAGTTCACAGTTTAATGACAAAAAGAAAAGAAGTACTTGTGGCACCTTAGACACTAACAAATTTATCTCAGCATAAGCTTTCGTGGGCTACAGCTCACTTCTTTGGATGCATAGAATGGAACACAGATATTATAGAACACAATCCTTCAAGATGCTGAGCTCTCTGACCCTGATCCATTACAGCAATGTTTCCCAAACGTGGGACACCGCTTGTGTAAGGAAAGCCCCTGGTGGACCGGGCCAGTTTGTTTACCTGTCTCATCTGCAGGTCCGGCCGATCGCGGCTCCCACTGGCTGCGGTTCACTGCTCCAGGCCAATGGGAGCTGCTGGAAGCACTCAATCATCTAGTTTTTATCAGTTGTTTATTTTGTTTTAAATAGTAGCATGTGTATTGTTTTGTTTTATGTGTGTAAATGCTTAATTTTAAAATATAATACAGTATAATCTCTATTTTAAAGTAATTAGCTATTCATATTTTTAACCAGTAATTTTTTCCAAAAGTTTGTATTTGTTTATTGTTATAATTGTTAATAATATTAGTTTTATTTATTTATTTATTTATTTGTTTATTTATTAGCTTTTTTTTCTGATTGATTTTCTGTGAATACATGTTACACCAGCGAGCTGCCATAGATAATGTTTAAAACTGACCTGTCTGTATATATTTTTATTCTCCTTTTGAGGATAACATCGATGGAACATACATTTAAGTGAGTATTGTTAAAAATATAAATAAGTACAGTAAAATCTCAGAGTTACAAACACGTTGGGAATGGAAGTTGTTTGTAAATCTGAAATATATGTAACTCTGAACAAAAAATGCTATGGTTGTTCTTTGAAAAGTTTACAACTAAATATTGACTTAATACAGATTTGAAACTTTACCATGCAGAAGAAAAATGCTGCTTTTAACCATCTTAAATTAAATGAAACAAGCAAAGAAACAGTTTCCTTACCTTGTCAAATCTTTTTTTTTAAACTTTCCCTTTATTTTTAGTAGTTCACATTTAACACAGTACTGTATTGTATTAGCTTTTTTTTTTCTTTTTTGGTCTCTGCTGCTGCCTGATTGCATACCTCAAGTTTCAAATGAGGTGTATGGTTCACTGGTCAGTTTGTAACTGGTATTCGCAACTCTGAGGTTCCACCATATGTGTGCACGTAAGATGTATAGTGCAACCCTCCTCTCCAATTTTCTGTCTAGTCCCCACCTCTCTCCCACCCCCACTAGGAAGAGGCTGGTCCACACCTGTTGTCCAGTAACCTTGAGGATTACACAGTTTACTCCCTCCATTGCTCCTAGCTCCCTCCGGGCGTTTATGTATTGAAGAATGACTAGTCTCACTTAAGTACACGACTGTAATTGCAACTGGCCTTAAAAGTTGTATAAAACCATCTTTCCTAATTTTGATGCATAAACAGTAATTGCACAAGAATCTCTCTCCCCCCTTGTATTAATGAATTGCTGGTTACTCCTGGGGGAACTCTGTGCCACTGCAAATGTGCAGAATGTATGTGCGCCACAGATTTCTTTGCTTCCCTGCAGAAAAATGACTTTTTGATGGGGAAGCAAAGGGAAGCCACAAGAGTGGTGATGCGACCCTCCTCAGCAGTATGTTTTGAGTATCCAGAGCATCCGGCAGACAGGTAAATCACTGTGCGGCTGGGGGCTGGACTGGGAAAGATCCGGCTGGTGTTGCTACCCTGCACCAGGCTCAGCTGCTAGTCCTGGCTGGGCTGGGGAGGTCTGGACTTCCTCTTCCCCTGCATGGCATCAGGGCCAGGTCAGACTCACCCCCAGATTTGTTCCCCGGCTGTAGGAATCTCTGCAACCCCCTCCTTCCCCACAGACACATATGCTTCCTGCACCCATCGCACCTCAGCTGCAGGGAGAGGGATCAATATACAGGAAGCTGATCCTGCATCCCCTCAACCCCTGTGCATCCAGACCCCTCATACCCAGACTGTCCTACTGACCTTCACCTCCCCTGCACTCAGAACCCCCCCGCAATGAGCCCCACTCCCCCTGCACCTGGACCATCCCAATGAGCCACCTGCACTCAGAGCCCCATCCCACCAAGCCCCAACCAACTGCACCTGGATCCTCACCCTACTGAGTCCCACTCCCCCAGCATCTGAACCCCTCCACTGAGCTCCCCATACTCGGACCCCCCTACCAAGCTCTATCCCCCCCATGGCCAGCCCCCCTGCCCACACTGAGCCCCAGCCACTTTCACTTGGACCTCCCTGAAGAGTTCCACTACTGTTGCACCCAGAACCCCACTAGAAGCATCCAGATCCCCCCTGCACCTGGATCCCTTACTGGGCTGGCCCCATGCAGAACCCACACCTGGCCCCCCACACCAAGCCTCTCGACACTTGGATCCTGCCTTGCTGAGCCTGCCTGCCCACACCCGGTGCACCTGGCATGTAGGGGCTGGGCCCTGGGGTGTTTCTAGGGCAGGTTCATTCCTTGCGCTGTGTCAGGGTTGGGTGCAGCTTCACTGCTGAGTCTGTGTCCTGGAAAGGGGAGCTGCACAGTGATCTCCCACCTCTGTGCAGCCAGTGGCCTGTGCTCCCCAGTGCCATGCTGGAGCTTTCACATTTATTTGGCAAATAAAATTTGCAGAATTTTTCAGAATTTTAAACTGTGCACAGGATTTTAAATATTTTGGCACAGAATGCCCTCAGGAGTAGCCAGTGCAATTTTGTCTTCCATCATGTGAGGTTTTAATGATCTGAGATCTCAATGACAAGTGTAAAATGACAAGTCTTCTCACCTCTGAAACTATACAGCAGGGATCAGCAACCTTTGACACAGCCCTCAGCCCGTGCTGCTTCCTGCTGTCCCCACTGGCCTGGAGCAGTGAACCATGGCCAGTGGGAGCCGCGATCGGCCAAACCTGCAGATGCAGCAGGTAAATAAACCAGTCCAGCCCGCCAGGATGCATACCCTGGTGAGCTGCATGCCAAAGGTTGCCGATCCCTGCTATACAGCTATGTATGCCCCTGGCCCCACCTATTGACAGTTAAATAGTCCTGCCCCATATAGAAGAAGTATGTTTCCAGCATGTGGCCTCTAAGATGGAGCAGGAAGGAAGGAACCCCAGGCAGAAGGAATGAGACAAGAGGCTAAAGGAGCCACATATCCCATGTATTTTGTGCTCATGAATGCTATTTGGAGCAGCACTCTAATACATGTTTGTAGTTCCTCCCTCTCCCACCCCACAGACAAAATAAACTCCATAGCCTGCTGCCTCACAACTTCCAGGCGCAATCACACTCACTGTCACTCTTCAGGGATGGAACCTGGGCAAGGTGCTGGAGGCTGCACCTGCAGGTGTGGGGGCTGGGGAGCCAGACCAATATTGAGGTGAGTGGCAGGTGGTATGTTACTCTGTGGTGGGGCCCTTGGTGCATATGTCAGCATCTCTGGTTGCCTTTTACACCAGTGGCATTGATCCCAAAGTCTTTTCCCTGGCTACCTCTGAGCCCCCTGTACCATAATTGCAGGTAGCCTCACTGACAAATGCTCCCAAATACTCCTGGCCTATTGACGAGATGCATCTTCTCCCTCTTCCACTCTGCCTCCCCATGTTTCCTAATCAAGTCCCAAGGGAGTTATTTGTTCATTGGTTGCTTGTGTCAGTGATCACTCCTCCTCTCACTCTGACAGAAATTCACACTCTGAAAATTGAATTCATACTGGCTAGTATTTTGGCTCATGATCTCTGAGTCTGAATCCTCCTTTGTTTCAGGACTACCTTACCAACCAGGTTTCATTTATCAAGGGTTTTATCCCCTTCTCTTTAGTTCCTGACAACATATTGCTGTCCTTGATGAGTGAACATGAACTTTAAAGGGCACACCTCATCTGTACCTTATACAGGCTACCCTACAGTAAGCTGTAACTTCATTCATCTCACTGCTAAATCTTGAAAGATCTGCACTTTATGCCTTCCTAGACTTAGTACAGAGAGTTCTTTGGTTTATCTCAAAATCTGCTCTTTTTGCTCAAAGTATTGTAGTCTTCACATTATGTCTGTTTGTGCTAGGATGGGGACATATAATTCTCTGTCAGTTCTATCAATAAACTATTTCTAAGTTCTTTCCCATGGTTAAATACAGAAGGAAATGGCATGCTTTAGAAACTTAACTGGTTCATCTTTTTCTACCCCTTCAGGGAGTCTCCTAATTCTTGTGTCATTTTTTTTTCATGGTTCTCTATTTTTTATCTTTTCTGCAGGGTTTTTTTTCTTTTTCCCCCAAGCAATTTAATTTTATTCTGTAACAGTATTCCTAATTCCACACTCTCCTCCCCCCAATGTCTTTTTCCAGATCAATCACTCTGTTCCCAATTTCTTCAATGTCAGATTTAATCTTGTTCATCTTGACATCCCTGGACCACATAAGGGACCTAAAATTCAGCAATCAGCTCACCAAAATCCTCTTTTCTAACAGGGGCTCCTCTCTCCTTTTTATTCATCTCCTTACAGAGTAATTCCCATGTGTGTGGGAGTGCGCCATTTTGGACATCTGCTGCGAATCTGCCCAGTTGGCCTTCTCACATCCCAATGAGTTTTTCTTTGGAAAATCAAGTTTTAAATTGCTCCCCCACCATGACATAGCCATTAAGCAGGGAAAGCAGTTTGGGTCATCGTGGGGGCGGGGGGAGGCAATGGATGCAGATTACGTCAGTGTTACCTCAGAACTAAGGGCTTAAGCAGGCACTAAACTCTGGTGACATTAGAAGTCCCTCTCTAAAAACTCTTCTTTTTTCCTTTGCCACATGGCAGAGTGGTGAGGGCAAAGGGATAGCTCAGTGGTTTGAGCATTGGCCTGCTAAACCCAGGCTTGTGAATTCAATCCTTGAGGGGCCATTTAGGGATCTGGGGGAAAAAATCTGTCTGGGGGTTGGTCCTGCTTTGAACAGGGGGTTGGACTAGACAGCCTCCTGAGGTCCTTTCCAACCTTAATGTTCTATGACTGATATTCTATGTCTTCGATTTAAAATGGGTTCTTGATCCAGTTCCTATTTGTTACACTGTCAAAAACATACTCATTAAATTTGGTCACCAAATTCAGGCAATGTTCTTTTATGTTAGGATAAGTTTTCGTTTCATTTTCATTGAGGAATTTTTCCAAGGTTGGATGTATTGGCAATTTCCCTTTTCTCATTCTTATGCTATACAAGGAAGCTTTTGTATTATTGCTCATGTTTTGTCATGGACATTAAAAGATGTAGTTTTTAGTCCATGTAAACTGGCATTCAGTTTATTCAGATGTACAAACAAGTCAGCAAAATAGGCTAGTCTTGACTCCCATAACTCATCCTCAAAACAACATATTCAAAACTAAAATCACTAATGAAAAGTTGAGGCCCTAAACTATAGAAATATCCTAAAAATAAGTAACAAAACTTTATTTAAAAAATCAAACACCAAGATAGCCTTAAAATTAAAAGGAACAGTGTTAAAATAAACAAGGCTTTAGTACAGCAAACAAGTAATTTCTTCAAAAAGGCCATCTAAAGTTGAACCTAGGAGTCAGAAGGAACAGCTGCAACTCATGTGACAGTTATATCTCATTGCTAATATTCAGTAAACACATGCCTAATGAAAAATTACAAGAATTTTCACAAACTTGGTTTCAACACAAACTAAACTGGATACTCATGATTCTTAAATTCTACTGTGTTACTGAGGAGGTGTTTAACATTCTGAAATTTTACTGTTCAATAATAGTAGTATATAAGGGGCAAAAGTTAACACCCAACAAAGTGAGCTTTGCTTGAGAACACACTTGTGACAGTATCTTGGCAGTTTTAAGCAGTTCAGTTAATGTATATAAAACAATGAAATAATGTGAAGGCTAAATTTAATATGCAAAAAATACTACACTCATCGGGTGTAGGTCACATAAATGTTAAACCAATCATAATTTGTATTAACTCAGAATTAACATTAACATTATAATAGTGTTAGAGTATGTGTGAAGTATCCCAACAGAGGTAGGTGCCACCCCAGTCCTTGCCCAACATCCGAAACTGGCCCTTCAATAAGGTGTAATGGCCAGATCATGCAGAAACAGCCACTTCCTGGCTTGGGCCCTCCACCTATTCCACCAAGAAAATGTAGACAGAAGAGATATTGAGCAGTGGTGGGTTTTCCCCTATTTTCACTTCCTTCATGACGACACTCACTCCTCACACTACTGTCCCTTGAGAGCAAACCTCACGGTATCTGTACAGGATTGTTTTAGAAGCAGCACTATTTTAGCTGTATTTCTATTTCATTATTCTATATATTTCTGTTGTTTCACCTTTTATATTAAAAACAAGATGCCTTTGAGCACCTTTTTCCCCCCCCATAAGGTCATCCCTCCCATGTTTTACTTTGGAGTCTGTCTTCATTTATCATTACCAGGCATTAAACCCTATAGATACTTGCTTGATAGTCTAGGACAATAGTCTCAAACTTATTTGATCTCATCCACTGTCTTTATGTCTGCCTAGTAGTTTATGCTTACTGTTATCACATTGTTCTTACTAGTGTGATGCGTGGACCTGATTTTTGGGGCAGAGCAATGCCAGGAATTGCACAAATGAGCAAACACTCCATTATAATAAGAGCAAACACCAATATGCAATTGTGGTTGATGCTTACAATTAAACATGCATACCACATCATAGCAAACATATTAACGTACTACTCCTAAGGGAATTCTGCACCAAAAAAAAATATGGGTACAATATTTTAAAATTCTGCAAAATTCTTCACATTTTATTTTTCAATAAATAAACATGGCTCCAGCATGGCAGTGGGGAGCACAGGCCAGAGGCTGCATTGAAGTGGGAGATCAGCCTGAACCCCTCCCCCTCCTGCTCAGCCCAGCAAGATCCAAGTGTGGTGGGGCTTAGTGTGGGGGGATACAGGTGTGGGGTGAGAGATTTCTGTGGGACTGTTTGGGTGTTTACAGTTCAGCAGGTGACCTGGATGCACAGAGGTTCATTAGGGGGTTCCAGATGCAGAGGCAATGGGACTCTGCAGAGAATCCAAGTGAAGGTGGTTGGGGCTCAGAAGGGGGGTGGGACCTGGGTGTGGGGAGATGGGACTCAGTAGGGCAGTCTGGGTGCTTGAAAAGTGGAGCTTGATGGGGGTCCAGGTGCAGCTGGTTGAGGCTGAGAGGGATGGAGGTCTGGGTGTGGGGGGCTCGTCATAGAGTCAAGGTGTAGGGAATTAGGGCTTGTCAGGGTGAGGGTTCGATGAGCCTGCTTAACAGGGGAGCCTGGCTGCTACCAAAAGGATGCTGCGTGCTGGGCTCCTGCTTCCCCCTGCGATTCCACTATCCCCTTGTCTTCCCCATTTCATCCCTTCACCCCTCACTGCCCCGTCCCCCACCCCTCACTCCCACATTCCCCTCATCCTCCTCTATTCCATCCCCCTTCCTTCCCCATTGCTTCTTTCCCCACCCCACTTCCCTCATTTCCCCTGCTCCCCCTTACCCAGCTGCACCACAGGCACTCAGTGATGCACAGAAAGTAGGAAGGCTCCCAGAACACAGAAGGGGAGCCTGACTGGTACTAGGACTCAGGAAATGGCATTCAGTTGTAGAGTCAGTGGAACAGAGACTCAGCCTCCTTCAAGTGCAGAGCTACCCAGCTGCAGAAAAAACGGGGTTGGGCATTGGCACATAACCCTGTATGTGCCCCCCTCATGCCTCATCTCCGGGAGGGGGAGCAATTCCCTCCAAAAAAACCCTGCTCCCATGGTCGTCCCTGTGTCTTCCTCCCACACATGGCTTCCCGTTGCTCCCCTGCCATTTTCAGCAAGGGAGCACAGGAATTCTGCAGGATGGGGGAAATTTTCTGCAGGCATTCAGTCCCGCAGAATTTCCCCAGGAGTAACGTACAGATGGCGTGACTGTATAATGCTATGCAAGCTTAACAGAAATCCATCAAAATGCACAGTACCATCTAGAGTCAAATGCACAGCGCCATCTGAGGACCTGATATGTCTGAAGGAATCAGCTTTGCTAGTTATTCATTGCCGTGGGTAAAATGTATGCAGTAAGATTTTTTTCCAAAACTTCTCATGTCCCCAGAATACATTCTGTGCCCCCTTCCCAGGTGTCCACCCCCAGTTTGAGAACTTCTGCTCTAGGACATCCCCTGAAGAAAATGGTCATAGATGTATTATACTTTCTCCATGAGGGATGGTTGCCTCAGTACATGTGCCATGGAGTGATGCACGTGTCAGCCTTCTACCAGAACCACCATCATGTGTGGCTTTTCCTTCCTCCTCCTCCTCCTCCAACTTTTCTGCTTCCAGGTATTCTGCAGAGTGTCTGTAGTCCCTCAGGTACAGGTATTCTGTGCTGCTTTGCAATGTTATGCAAGATGCAGCAAGCCAGAAATATCTTACCCACAGTGCTGGTGCTATAGTGTAGTGTACCACTGGAGGTACAGAAACACCTCCGTCACATCTTTAAGCTACCGTCGGCGGTCTCTGTCACTGAACGAGTGGCTGCATGGACAGAATTTTAGTGCTTCTCTGCATCAGTTGTGCGGTTCACAATCAGTATAAGGAGCCATGACACGCATCTGATGAAGTGGGTATTCAGCCACGAAAGTTCATGCTCCAATACGTTTGTTAGTCTATAAGATGCCACTTTTACAGATCCAGACTAACACGGCTACCCCTCTGATACATGGTCAGAAAGTTATCCCCTGTCACCTGTATGGAACACATGCACATTAGAGGTAAGACACCTGTCCCCATGTTAGGATTGCCTGTGGAGGGGTTGGTAGTAGGCAGTGGTGTTTTGGATTGTGTATGTCTGAAACATAGGCAGCCAGGGCAGGAAGGAGTTGGGCAGAAATGAGTGACAGGAACTTTTCTGTGTCTTACTTAGCAGCCACCCATCAGGGAACTCTCCCTCAATGAACATGTCAAGTAAGACCAGACTGCAACCAGTTCTGTCTGTCATGCCATGATCCTGGGTACTTTGCCATAATATCCGTAGATATAATCTTAGCATTGCACACAAGCATCATGTTCATGGAATAAGTTTGATATTTGCTATATAGACATCGGCCTCATGCTGGGTTTTTTTTTCTAATTTTGACATAAGTCATATCCACGATCCCTCAAAAATGGGAGAAGGCTGCAACCTGGTAGAAATCTATCATATTTTGCCTCTGAGTGGCTGGGACACAGAAGAAATTGATGTTCTCCTCCATGTGGCTAATGAAGGCTTCAAGGGACTGTTGGTAATATGCTGGTGGCCATGGACTGACTTGTGCTGGTAGTCTGAGTGTTAATTCTTTGAAAAGATCCAGAGAACAGTATGGCCATGGCTATGCTGATCCGGGATGGGGTGGGGGGCGGGGATGGAGAGTTCATGCTCCTGAGTGTGTTGCTGGCTGGATCCAGATGCTAGCACTGATCAGAGATGGGGCTGGAGGTCAAATGCTACTGCTATGGTGTCTGGGGTGGTCACTGGGTGGCCCTGACAGATCCAGGTCCCATCCTTCCTCCTGCATATGGCAGGAGGGGCCATGTGGGCACACTGCTCCTTGTGTCCTGCACACCTCCTCCAGATCGAACTTCTGGTGTGTGGCAGAGGAAGAGCTTGTGGGTCTTTGGCCAAGGGTATGGCCGGCCAGCCTGCAGGTGCCCACTCCAGGAGCTTCTCTGAAGGATCCAAGCAGAATGCCTAGTCCCTTCCCCCACCTCACTTGGGGTGAGGCAGCTGGAGTCAAGGCCTAGGCAGTAGGCGCACTGTCCTGCAGGCATAGAAGGGGGCCAGCCTTGCCCTAATGGAGATACTAGGAGTGGTGGCCTCAGAGGTGGATGAGCACTCAGTCCAGCAGCTTTGCCAGGGAATGTGGGATGGACAGTACAGTCGTGTGTGGGAGGATGTGCTCAGTCTGTCAGGAATGGAGATCAGGCGAGGAACGATGGCATTCAACAGGCACAGGAGGAGAGTTACAGGTCGAGGGGAGCAGCTGGGCAGGATCTGGGACCTTGGCAGGGACAGTTCATTTTGCAGATGGGAGTGAGTCAGAAGAGTGTGTTCTTCTCAGATAAGACCCAGAAACCCTCACACAGGAGGTTAATGGGATGGATTCAGGGTCTGAGTTTGAGGATAGGGTCCAAGTCTCATAGAGGTGGATGGACATGATGAGGAGTAGGTGAGTAGCCCTCGGCCTCCACTTCACTCCCATAAACTGCCAAGAGTCCAGCAGCCATCCTCAAGATGTGGCAGTGGGGTTGAATGGCAGCCCACAGATTCCAAAGGAAGGGATAGGGAACCTCAGTGCTCAGGGGCAAGGGCGGCAGCCCAGCTCTCTCCTCCCTTGGGCACCCTCTGTCAAGGGCTATGAGGTTAACCAGCAAAGTCATTGGTACTGGTGGCCCATAGGTTGGTTAGCCTGCCTGATAAGAGTGACCCCCTCTCAGATGACATGATAGCACTGTCACAGGGATGGGGTGAGACTAATACCCCTCAAGGGAATAGAAAACAATTAGAGAAGGACCTCTCCATCAACAGGAGTCATCATTCCTAAAGAAGTGCAAGCAGGAGACATGGCAGCTGATGCCCCTAGAGCTTATGCGGCATCTGATTGCCCACTCAGGAATCATCTGTCTAAAGGAGTTAGAGAGAAGATCTGGAAAGGGTGGTCCAGCGAAGCGTACCAGTTGTGGGCAGACAAATCTTCCTCTCTGTTCAGAATGTGTCACCTCTCTACACGGAGAAGCTCTTATCATCCCCCTATATATCTTAAGTTCTGTTTGCACATTGTGATGGCCACATGCACAGCCTGCCCAGACAGACCCAACAGTGGCTCCCTCTACTGCTGAAAAATATGAAAGAAACCCAAACATGTCTTACAACATAAACAAAACACATGCTGATGAGATTAACATAAAACAAGAAGGGCAAAGGTGCCTCACCCTGGGGACACAGGAGCATTTAAGGGTGTGACCTGGGGGAAGGGGCTCTCGAGTTGCCTAACAGGGTAGGCTGAGAAGAACCTACCCCACATAATGGGTTATAGAGCAAGGAGCCCTGTAACTCCCGTACCAGTTACAGCTTATATGGTAAGGAGATTTGTAACCCCCACACTGGAACCAATTAATTGCCTTGGTATAGGTGACTATTGGTGGTCAGCCTGTAGTTTCCCTCCCCTTTGTTAAAGTCCCCCACACACACCCCCAGTATGCCCCGCATCCTCTGTTCTTGTAATCCCTTTTTAGCTCAGTCTGGTCAGGACATCTTTCAGGATCAGGATGAAGAAGAAGAGTCAACAATGGTATAAACTCTTTCACCCACGAAAGCTCATGTTCCAATACATCTGTTAGTCTATAAGTGCCACAGGACTCTTTGTTGCAACATTAAACTGTTAAACAAGGGTCAAGAGAGGCATACAGAGACCTCAGCCTGCTCAGTACTATGGTAAACGCCCCATTAATATCATATTCACTTTTTATTTAAAAATAATAGAAAAGAAGGAAAAACAGTTAAAGCGTTTGAAATGTAAAGTCTTTAAACAAGGCTTTTAAAGATTTTTTTGTGTTCCTTTAGCTGGAGAAAGTTTTAGAAGGAAAGAGACCCTTGTTTGACCGTCTTTTAGATAGTATTAAAGTTGGTATAACTATCTTTTTGGGGAATGGAGAAAAAGTTAGCTGAGAGGGGTTGGAGCTGTTGCTGTTGCAGCTATTGTTAAAGTTTGATTCTGTTTTATTCCAGGCAGCGTCTGGGATTTAGCTGAAGCCAGTAGGGGTAGCGATGTTAATTGAATCTCCTGCAAGCGTGCTTGGGCCTGCTCCTTCATCAATCTCTATTTTTTTCTTAATTTCCTTTATTTCCCATACGTGTTCTCCCAGAATGTTAACCTAGTCCTGTGCTCCTGCTGCAGCCTGTCCCAAATAGCCATGCTCATTGTTGAACCATTGTTTCCTGTGAGCATATCAATATGGGCACATGAAGCTATTAATTACTGCAATTTGTGTATCATTGAAGTTTGCTCTGTGCCTCTGATGCTGTCCTCCCCTCTCCCCCCAGGATTCCGAATAGCTACTCTCTCACTGTCGGACCTTGTGTTTGCCCTGCTGGTTTTGAAGCACAAGCCAAATGAGACCCAGGCTTTCACTCTCCCCTCTATTTGTGGATGAGCTGCTTGAACAGCTGAAGGGCATATACTCATGATGCCTCTGCAGCCATGAGATGAAGAGTGATTTTGCTATGCTCTGGGATATGACTGAGGGAGGATTCCTAGGAGGACGTCCCTTGCTTTGGGGTTAGTCAAGTCTCTGAGCCTGTGGAAAAGGGATCTGTGTGTGTGAGAAAGAGATACAATGCAGCTCTGCTCCCCTCCTTTCCCTTGTTTGTTCTGCCTCCACTCCCTGTGTATGGAATCACATATCTTTCCAGAGTTTTAGCCAATTCTTGATCTCACAATCCATGCTGTGTATTGCCGGGACCCAGAGATGGTGGAGTTGAAATGGGAGATGGAGAAAGAAGATAAGAGGCTGTTAAAGAACCAACCGGGGCGGCTCCAGGCAGCAGCACGCCAAGCATGTGCCTGGGGTGGCAAGCCACGGGGGGCGTTCTGCTGCTCTCCGCGAGGGCAGCAGGCAGGTTGCCTTTGACGGCATGCGTGCGGAGGGTCCGCTGGTCCCACAGCTTCAGTGGACCTCCCACAGGCATGCCACCAAATCCGTGAGACCAGAGACCTTCCGCAGGCAAGCTGCTAAAGGCAGCTTGCCTGCCGTGCTTGGGGTGGCAAAATACCTAGAGCCACCCCTGGAACCAACTACAGAATTTGGAGTCAGCAAAGCAGGCCAAGACCTGGCTTCAGGAAGAGTTGAACAAGCTCACTGAGAAACTGAAAAGCAACAGAGTCTCCTGTGGCTACACAGAGAGAAGGAAGCTCTTTACAATGACAGTAGGACCAAAAGCGAGGGGATTCTGTAGAGGAAGTATGAGGATCTGAAATCTCTGCAGCTCTGCAACCAGAAACTATGCATAGTTTCTCTGAGACGCAGGACCAGCTGCAAAGCTGGCAGAATGAACAGGAGTTTGCTCTGCAAGCTCTCTGGGAACACATTCAGACATCAAAAATCCAGGAGATGAATTGTTTGGGGGACCCAGTGCCGGTGCAAGGAAGTTTCGTGCCCTAGGCGAAACTTCCACCTTGCACCCCCCACCCAGCTAACCCTGCCCCCCCCACAGCAGCTAACTCAGCCCCCCCCGGGGAGACCCCCTGCAGCAGATACCTTCCCACCGCGACAGCTAACCCCTCTCCCCACCGTCCCCCCACGGCAGCTAACCCCGCCTGGGGAGACTTCCCCCCCGCACCATGGCAGGTAACCCTGCCTGGGCAGCCCGCCCCAGCTCACCTCGGTTCCACCTCCTCCACTGAGCACGCTAGCGCTGCTCTAATTCTCCTCCCCGCCCAGGCTTATGGCGCTGATTGGAGGAGACTTAGAGCTGGGTTTGTGCTCAGCAGAGGAGGCAGAGTGGAGGTAAGCTGGGGTGGGGAGAGGTTCCTCTGTGCACCCCCCCCATTACTGTGGGCAGCCGTCCCCGCACCCCCCCCCACCCAGCTCACCTCCACTCCACCTCCTCGCCTGAGGGGACTTTTAGGCGCCCCCAACCACTAGGCACCCTAGGCGACTGCCTAGTTTGCCTAAATGGTTGCACCGGCCCTGGGGGGACCAAAGTATAGTGCTCAGCCTGGAGCTGCAATGATTTGAGAGGGCAATGCTCATAGGGCAACAGAATGACATCACCACCCATCTACAAGAATTGTTCCAAACCAACAGCCACCTCATAAAACAAGAATCTGAATGGATCAACAATGGAAGAGAAAGAGCACATACTGTATCAAAAGAATGTGAGGGTGCAGCAGATCCCATTAAAGAGTCCAGTAAAAACTATGAAAACTGACCATGAATACAGCACTACGAGGAGAGGATGTGAGAACCTTGCTCTCCTTGGCAAGAAGCAGTGAGTGGAAACTGCTGCTTCAGAAGAAGCCAAACACCAAGCCCTAGGGGGAAAAAAGAGTGTCTGAAAGAGAAGCAAAGGGTGAAGTTTGAGACTGAGCTCCTGGAGGATGAAAGACAGGGATTTGAAGTGCAGATCCAATACATGCAAGAGGAGCTCCAAGGGGGAGGTCATTTACTTTTTGAGAAGAGCCAGCTGAAAGGTGAGCTGGAGCAATTACAGACTGAAATCTTGGTAAAGGTCAGAGGAAGAAATGAGATTGCTCTCTCTGACCGAGTGGTCTTCAACTTATTTACCATTGTGGGCCACATATGCAGCTCTGTATCTTATGCAGGCTGCATTCACGCAATATATATACACACTACCTGTAAATCTATAAAAAAAAAAAAGTTTAGTATTTGTTATCCGACAGTAATGCAATTCAAATTGATATAGTACTTTTCATTTCAACACTGGCAAATGTTTATCAAGAGCATTTTATATTAGAAAAATAAATAAAAAACATTAACTGTTAAAATTAATTTGGTCTAACACTTACATTAGTGGGAAATCTGGCAGCTTCCTTTGTTCGAAGCAATAATTGCTTCACAGTCAAGTTGAAGATGGGTAACAGTACATTGCAGCTGGACATGAAGATTTGCATCAGCCAAGCGTGCATGATATCGGGACTTAATCTGGCACATGGCTGAGAATGTATGTTAACAAATGTAAGTCGATCCAAACACAGACTGTATTTTGGCACTCAAAAGATGCAAATTTTGTTCAGCAACACATTTCCATAATTCCAGAATAGAACTTGCATGCTGTGGCATGTAAATTGCTCTGTATCCCTGCAAATCTGACAGGTCCTCTTCCAGTTCCTGCCTGGGAACTTAAAATGTTGCAGCAAGATCTTTCAGTTTTCAAATAGGGAAGGTGTAATAATCCCGGAGAAAAGTACCAGCAAACTCTACTTTCATGAAGTCGCCAAAACGTGATGAAAACTTTTCTTGTAGCTGCTGTACCAAAGCAACAAATATTTCTCTTTTGTCACTTTCCAGAGCACCTCCCACGCTTCATTTAACATCAGGAAAGGTATGAAGTTTCCTTCTTTAATTTGAGTGATGTACATTTCAAGATTGATCTTAAAACTAGTAACAGCGCACATTGACTCATTAATTTTTGTTCACTCTGTAGTTGTGTATTCAGCTTGTTTAGATGCCCAATGAGATCAGCAAGGAATGCCAAATCTTTCTTCCAGCTGTCATCTTTTAATTTGGGATATTTATCCTCCTCTCTGATTTCAGAAAGAAACTGAACAATTTCTGGAAGTAATGCAACAAATCTTTGAAGAAGGTTATCTCGATTTATTATATCACCATATGAAGACTCAATTTCTTGCAGCAAAGAAAGAAAGCAGTGGTGTAGTAAAGGTATGACACAAATTAAGCTTATTACATTAACAACTGCACAGAGCCTGTTGATGCACAATACAGTGAAATGCTACAAATTTGCCTGATCCTTTGTCATTTCAGCAACTAGTCCCCAATGTTTACCAGTCTAACTCAAAGCTCCATCTGTTGTAACAGAAACAACTGAATTTAGCAGAACATTCATTTCATTGCAGGCTTGGCGAACTGCAGTGTACATATCTTCCCCACGAGTACGATCTTGTGGTGACTGGAGTAAAAGCAAGTCTTTGGTTGTTCGTTTGAAAGTTGGCAGTATCAGTGCATTAAATTCTGTGTCTGTTGATTCATCAGCTGCTATTCTTAAAGCTGAAGCAGAGACGATCTTTGATTTAAGTTGGGTAGCTATATTTTCCAAAAGCTCTGAGATCTGTCACCATACTGTCATTGTTTAACTGCAAAATTTTGATCCCTCTCATGACTTTATTTTTGTTTCTCAAATCATTAAAAAGACACAGTCCACGGATTCTAAAAAACATTCTTGTACTAGCTCCCCATCACTAAATGCTTTCACATTTTTGGCAAGCATTCAAGAAATTTTGTAAGGCACAAGTGTCACAGCATCTGTGCCAGTAAATGTGGCACACAATTACTGCTCACTGTTTAGCAGTTTCTCAAGATGACTAATTTTCAACTTTCTATCTTCAGATTTTTCTGGGTATTTAGTTTGAAAGTCTTGATGTTTTATCTCAAAGTGTCTTTTTACATTGTATGTTTTGCACAGCGTGAGGGCTGTGCAACATAACAAACAAAATGGCTTCCCTTCTCTTTCTATAACTGCAAACATTTCTTTCCAGCCATCTTATACCTTTCTGCCATCTATTGCCAAACTGTGATGCTTCTTTCCTTCATATTCCCTTTTTTCTTCCATCCATTTCTGAGGCTCCCAATGGTCATTTCTCTCAGCAAACAACAAAATGATTCATTTTCTCTCATGCGCCCAGGGCCATGATTTCTATGTCATTAATAGCCCAAATTCACTTAAAAATTAGCCCCAAAGTAGCCCAGTCTGTTTATTGAAGTGAAGGCTCTTCTTTCTGTTAACACTTTGATCTATACAGATGTGGTTGATTGGATGTGCATGTGTATGAGAATGAGTGTGTGTGTAGGTGAAAGTTGTATGAAACAGATGGGAAGTGTGTGTATGACAGAGAGCCAGTGTGTTTGAGTCATAGGAGACAGACATTACCAGTGCCCATGATATATAATACCTGGCAGCGGGATTTCTGTACAATAGTCAGGATTGTTCTGGGTTGTTGATCACTGCAAGATAATTGTGAATCCCTGAGCTCAGTGCTTGAAGTTGCCTGGAAAAATCATGTGTGCGTGTGTGTGTGTATTGTTGGGCACGGGGAGGGTGTTCTGTAATAATCCCAGCTAAATGTTCACACATTTGGTAGGGGAATGACCAACTCCATTTTTAATTTTTTTTTTTGCCTGGACTGTGACGCGTTGTGACTCTGCACACTTTTTAAACCTTGCCTGAGCTGGGCCCACAGAACAGCTGCAGTGTCAACAGTGTTTCTTCCTCGATAGTGCAGGGGGCAGTGTGCATAGCGCATGGCATACAGAGCAGCTCTAGGGCCTGGACTCTTCTCACCTGGAGCTCATCTGAGGCAGTGACAGAGCCCAGCTGCTTTCTGTGTGTGTGTGCGGGGGTGTGAGTGGGCATTGACCTCCAGCTGGCAGTAGTGACTATTTAAGGGAGTGCAGCTGGCTAGAGGGGAGCTCCTCAGAGCCCCGCTCAGTAGTGCGGGCACCAGGAGCATGAACTCAGCCTCACGTGGGACTCAACATTGGGGTGCTGTCCACTGTCCAGGCCAAAGAGAGTCCCAGCTGCAGAGGACATTACAGCCCTAGAGCAGAGATTGCACAGGAAGCAGAGGGGACACCTCCTCACCCTGCCCTACAGTGGCTACCCCGTTGTGCACATGTCCTTCCATGCCTGTTCCCAGACAGTCAGTGGCAGGGGTGATCCCACCCACTGAGTCCTGGGGGATGCTAACTTGGAAGCCACATGATAAATTTGCACCCCACCCAGCTCTCCACACAAAGACAGGACTTACAGGGCAGCCTGCTGCTCTAACTATGAGCTCCAGGTCCACATATGGCCAGCAGGGAATGGGCAGGCAGGCCCTGTCTGTTGCAGGCAGTCCAGGGGCTGGGTGGATACAGGGAGCACTGAGACTGGCGCATGCTCATCCCCCCAGGCATGGCAGTGAATGAACGCTGCAGCAGGGCTCTGTGGCACCATCTCCCACTCAGCCAGTCCTGCCCCTGCCAAGACCTAGGGGTGAGATAATCTGCATGGCAATCTCTAAACTTTTTTTTAGCAAGATGTCACAGGGGCAGCAGATGTGTGCTGATTGGACCATAAGTGGCCTGCGGGCGGCAGGTTGAGAATCACCACTCTGACTAGATTTGGAAACAGCAGCAGAAGATGCTAATTCAAATAGACCTAAAAAGAAGTCTAGCCTAAAGGTACTGCGAGGAGACCAAAAATCAGCTATGCACAGATTTGCCAACAGTTAGTTGATTCCGCTGTTGATTAACTCTGATCCAGTCAGAGGACTAGACTTGTGAGATGTACAACTATTTTTTTTTTATGACTTACTGAAGACTATGGGGAAGTTCATTTTCCACACTAACGATACTGGGGAACATGACTTCTAGTATTTTTGTAGTTCACTGATGAGAATAGAAAAATGGTTAAAGGGCTTGCGTACTTCCTTGAGGCAGCCAAACATTAAATGCCCCCCTGGCTGAAAGACATGATTAAAAGAGGTAAATAAGCCAGCAGCCTTGCAAAAGTTGATTAATAGGGTCTTCCTCACCGAGCCTATGTACACATTGGTAGATACTGAATCTTGCCACAGAAGAGCTAAGTTTATGGAAAATGGGGTGGGGAGGATGTGTCACAGGGTAACTGGTCCCTGAGATCTTTTATTAAATACATCAGCCAATATCAAAACAAACAATTCCAAACACCACAACAGAAACCAAAACATCAAAAACACAACATAAGAAAGTCAAAACAGAGACCAAACTGATTCCAAAGAGCACAACCCACCCCCTCCCTTCCAATGTCTGCTATGTCTTTGGCAGGAGAATTCCAGCACTGTACACATGCAAAGTCCTAGAAGTACAGTCCTTTGACATCTAAAGTTCAATCAAACCATGACTAGTAGTTCTTGTTTAGTCCCGTAACAGAAACTCCAACCCTGTAGAAAGTCCTTTGCATGATGCCTGAGTTTCTGCTTCCAGAGTCCTTCCAATAACTGGGTACAAGTCCAGCTCTTTAATATACATGGGCCAAGTCCCTCCATGAAAAACTAAAGACAAAGGAAAACAATCAACATAAGTAACAGTATCCTGAGAGTCGTTGCATAATAGAGTCTCATCATTGATACCACATGCCTCTAGCATACTGCTGTCTGTAATATTTAGAGTAACAAAAGTAACTATCCATCAGGTTCTGCCCCCATCCTGTCTCAAACCTGACCCATATCAAACTCAGATGTGCCAACACTACCATTTCTCTGCCAGACAACATGTCCTCTCTGCAGGTTTCAACACTCCTGCTCCTTCCTAATTATCTGCACCAATTCCTCAGAGGTAAGCCTATGTGAGGGGGTTCATTTGAAACATCACCTCACCTTACCTTCCAGAAAAATGTACATAAAACCATGCAATGAGATAAGTACTGACACACCCTGACCAGGAATGGAAGGAGCCGATTTTTCCTACTTTGCACCCCGTCAAGGCTACTACTTTCCTTGGCTCCTCTCCTCTACTGTCCTACTTTTCCATCCTTGCCATGGCTTTACAGGCTTCCCTTCCCACCATTACAGCAACAATGCCCACCAACCCCACTCCTAAGGACACTCAACCCAAACTGGTGCCATACTCTGAACATGACCCTATTGATTACTCAAGAGCTGCTGCATTCTTTACAGATAACAATGCAAATTCAGGGTCCTTAGAAACACCTCTGGGAATCTCATCTCCAAGCCACCATGTTCCACTGCTCAACAGACCAGAGACTTCTTAATAAATGGATAAGTCCATCAATCCCACTGAAGGGGGAAAAAACCCAGTTCCATTGTTACCCCACTATTTGGACTTAAAGCATCCCAATATTGGCCTGCCTATAATTTTAAACTGATTGTCAATCTACTCTGTCCAAATGCGTAATAAGATGATGAGCTGCCCTAAAGGAATTACCAGGGTATTACTGGGGGGCTGGGGTGGGGGAGAGGGGTGTTTATCTCCGACCTGCAGAGGACTCCCCAGAGCAGGCTAATCCTGCTAACTCTTGAAAGGACATGGATACAGCCTTCCACAAAGGATTGTCATGCAAGCAATAATACTTTGAAAACAAAGTCTTATTAATTGAGAGAAAATTAGGTGACCACAGTATATTCAGTAAAGCAAGGAAGGGGGAAAATAACTATATATAATAGGTAATAAGGCACAATTACATTATACATAAAGATCATACATTCAAATGGCACAGAAGACTACACAGACTATATGACGAATACAATGTTGCAGTATTGGTATACTCTTACCTTTTCATACAATAATAGTAGACTCATTACCATATAACATACAATTACGCTATGCACATGTATAAAGCAGCACTATACTATAACATTAAAGAAATATTGAACAATTAAAATTACCATTCTGTGAGCAGTGATCAGACTCTCACAGGATGGTGTGGGGTACATCACACTCAGAAGCAGACATCCAGCTTTATTGAACGACACATCCACAAGTAGTCTTATAAAATAGACAAGAAATCAGACTTACACTCCTTCACCAATCCCTCTGCTTTGTCTCAGGTCCTTCTGCTCTATCTGCCTTTGCTCCGATCTTTTCCTTCTATCACTGCTGCTTCTGCCTCGTTGCCTTTTCTGCTGTACTTGATCTTCTCCTGTTGTTCCTTTTCTGGTCTTCTCCACTCTCACACACCAGCCCATTAGTGTCTCCTTATATTCTGTTTATGGCCTCCTCAGATTGGTTGATCTTTCAGGCTTGGTAATTACCATAGCCTCCCCTGCTGCTCCCTACATGGGTGGCAACTATTCAGCCAGTCAGCTCTTTCTGTCACTTGGGCTGCTCCTCCTCCTACCCTTCCCTTCAGGTATTTTGGAGTGAGTTGAGTCCTAACTTACTGAACTTTGTTTCACTCATCTCATATCTGCTATTGGTCAGTTCAGTCTGTGTCCTCCATCTTTGATGTTTTCTAATATAGAATTATTGTGGTGGACATTTTGGATTTTTAACTATAAACTATCATTAATTTAACTTATTTAAAGCATCTAGTCTAAGACTAACTACTGTTCCCTGCAAACTAAAGCACTCTGATGCTATCACTAACTTAGTAATGCTAACTGGAAGAGGTGAATTTTTCACGATGTTTCTCACTCCCAACCCCAGCCCTGCGACTGTCAATATCTCTATCCAGGGCACTGCAATCTTTATACGAGATCAAAGCAGGTAAAAATCCCTTAAAGGCAGCAAAAAGTCCTGTGGCACCTTATAGACTAACAGACGTTTTGGAGCATGAGCTTTCGTGGGTGAATACCCACATCGTCGGACTCTTTGCTGCTTTTACAGATCCAGACTAACAGGGCTACCCCTCTGATACTAAAAATCTCTTGTAATACCATCACTCTCCCCATCAACCCTCTGGCCAAATGAAGGAAGAGCAGACGCAGGTACTGATGAACAGGGCCGCGCTTGCATTTAGGTGACTTAGGCAATCGCCTAGGGCACCAGCATTATTAGGGGGCGGCATTTTGCCGGAGGGGGCGGCAGGCGGCTCCGGTGGAGCTGCAGCAATGGTGCCTGCAGAGGGTCCGTTGGTCCGCGGCTCCGGTGGAGCTGCCGCAGTCATGCCTGTGGATGGTCAGCCGCTTGTGCAGCTGCGGTGGACCTCCCACAGGCACGACTGTGGCAGCTCCACCAGAGATGTGGGAGCAGCCGACTGTCCGCAGGCAGGACTGCGGAGCTGGGGGACCAGCGCGTGGGGCAGTGCCATGCGCCTAGGCCGCTCAAACCCCTAGTGTCGGTCCTGCTGATGAATCATTCACACACTGTGGAATATGGAGAGTGCATGCCAGCTCCTCCATCACGCATCCCATGCTCCAGATCCCTTTCCCAATTCAGTATCACTGTCACTCCTTCCAAAGAGAATTCTATCCCCAAAGATCTTCAGTATGCCTTTCTGCTGCCTACATTTGTTCCCCAACCCTTTTTCATACCACCAGAGGCAAGACCTCAGTGTGTCATTCTCCTCAAGAGTCACAACCAACCTGATGGAAAATGACATGACCCTGCCCTCCTCCCACATTCCACTGCCTGTTGTCAGGACCCTAACAAATGGATCTACTGAGAACACAAAGAGCAAAGCACTCACAGGAGTGCCATGCGTCATCTCCGACATTAGGAGGCTAGACGTCTGTCCTAAGTAGCCATTAACCAAAGAGTAACTTTCAACCTGTTCGTACAAGGTCTACAGATAAGAGATAAAGGTGCTGGGGATCCCATGATGCATAATGATCTACACTGGCTGTCTATTGGCTTCCCAGCTGTCTTTATCAGAAACCTCCTCTCCCCTCAGCCAATATTGTGTGAAAGTTGCAATCAGTGGGGGCACTCCAGCTCACTCCCCCTTGATTTAAGAGAGGGGATGGTATCAGAGCTTTCTCTCTGAGGGGGACTTCAGCTCTGGAACAAAGTTCCCTCCAAGCCCCTGGTCTCAAATTGCCCAAGTATATTGATCTTCAGGGCACACTTACAAGACTCATCTATTTATGCAGACTGCTACATAAGTAGTCCTTTGAGAGAAATCTTGTGTAGAAGAGAGGGGAATTTGTTGGTTCTGTGGGTGATATAAATTTGCTTTTCTAACTTAAGACAGGGATGCCTAGAGCCTTGGATAGAGGCCCATTTTTATTTTGTATACAAATCTAACAGTAATATAGAGAACTACAGCTTTTTCAGTTTAGTTGCTCCTGTGTGAGTAGGAGAGCCACTCACAACACCTGGACATTGTAAGATCATTTCCCCCAAGATATTATTTTAACTGGTGGAGTTCTGTGCCAGCACACTTTATGAATCATTGCAATCCTTTGTCCCTACATGGAACTCCCAGTACGCATGATCTTACCTTCTCTCAACAGGCCATCAATGTTCATCACTCCAACTTGCTTAGGTAAATAAGGTGTATTGAAATTTTTAAGGAAATTGTGCCTCGAGCACTAGCAGGCCTGCAAAGAGTCTGTGGTACAGCAGCACATTTCAAGTGTCTGTTTGAATGAGTGACCTGCCTATAAATATAAATACTGTAGTATCCAGGCACTGCTCATGTTCAAAATGCATTGAAAGCGATCCCAAAATGGTTCAGATTTCCATTCTATGCCTCTTAAGGCACCTTGCTGTCAGTGTGGTAGTTCTCTTACATATCAGTACATGTTTTGATCTGTTTTTCCAATGTTGTTGCTGACCTTTATTTCTTTTTAAGATGAGAAGCATTTGTCCATATATCATGCCTTTGAATGTATTCCATATTGTGGTTAAAAAAAAACAAAAAACAACAACAACAACAAAAACCCCATATAGTTTTCATTTGTTCTTTTTCCCCTAGAGTTGTATATAGTAACAAATTGAAATGCCAGTTTATGTCAGTTTTATTCATACTGCCTTTGTGATGGCATTTCAGATTGATGTGCACATGGTCCAATAAACCCATTTGTCAATATGTGCTGCTATTAATTTTTTTTCAGGGTTTTGTTTGTTTGTTTACACTAAAATCTATTCTGGAATAATTAGACTGGGTAGAAACCATGAGAGAGGCATATCCTCTGTCATTTAAAGTTCCACTGGAACCAGTGATAAACAAAATTAGGCTCTTGAATCATGTTTATATTTTTTTTTCAAATTAATATAGGGTTTATCTCTAGAGTGACATGCAATATGTTATTAGAGTCTCCTAGCATATATGATGCCATAGAAAAATAGTAGAATTACTTTTGTAAGGTGCATTTGCCGTAGGGTCTATGCTGCCCTTAGCTTTTTACAATAAAGATACAGCCATCGATCTGGATCTGGAATGGATGAGAGAGGATGACAGGAGAGTTGTGTTTTGTTTGATTTTTTCTCCTGCTTCTGCGCTCTCTGGAAGTTCCTTTTCAGATTTTGGGTTGAGACTAGGACCCTGGAGGGCAAAAACTGCCTTCTGTGGCACAGTCTTCTTCCTCTCTCACAATGTTTTTCCCCTTTAGACTGTGGAGCCCTTGCTAATGGGAAGGACAGGTTCCTGGGGCCACTGAGATTGGGAGGGAGGAGCTGGAGATGCTACACTGTCCGAAGGTCATAGAAAGCAAGAGAAAGAGGAGCAGTCAGATTGCAGTGTGGAGACAAGAATCCTTAACAGAACAAGGGATAAGGAGTCCTTATCTCCAGCCAATCACAGGGAATCTGTGGGCTTAAGGGACTGGACCTCTAGTCTTCCCTGCAGAGATGGAGCAAACCCCATCCAGCTTTGGAAGACTGAGGAAGAAATTTAGAGTTCCAGCTTGCTGTGTTTATACACCCCTTTAATCAAAGAAGCATGCTTGCACCAGGAATCAGAAAGTGATGAAGAATGAAATAATCCTTAGTTTCTGTGGGATTTGTTTCCACAGCTGTGAATCAGCACCCAAGAAAGCTCTGTATCCTGGGAAACCTGGGAAAGAGCTGGAACTTAATTAGCTGACCTTTATAAAAAAAGAGGGCAGCAGGAATGGAGGAGAGGACTGCAACATCCTAAAGAAAACTGAGAAGCTATGCTCCCAATGGACAGCTACTGGAGCTGCTGCAGAGAGGAATTGCTTCAGAAACCAAACAGACAGGGAAGCAGTTTCCAGCAGGTTTAGTTTGTTTTATTTCAAGCCTTCTTAATAAACAAATTGGACCTTCCAGAGTCTTTCCTCAAAGTCTGTGCAAGTTAAATAGTCCCTTCCCCAAATCTGTCTCTCACACCAGTAGCTTCAGTAATCAACATTTCTTGGCTTTTACATCAGAGACTCAGCACACACACAACTCCTTCTGCTAGTTTTTCTGCCTCCAACACACACATGCTGCCAAACCAATGTCTGAGCCTTCATGAGTTTGCAGTTAGATTAAAAAAAACATTTCCTAGGTAAGTTACCTCAGCTCAGGGCTGGCCTTGTGCTTCAGAAGGTAGATTCCATTATCTGCAGCTGTTTCATTATCAAGCCCATGGAGATTTTCTATTTTTGACTGTAGGTAGCTGGTCCAGCCATTGCCATATGAAGTGAATGTCTCTCATGAAAGTATAATCACTACAAGATTTCCAGAATGGAGGAAGAGCGACAATAAGAAAGGTTGGGCAATAAGAAAGGTTGGATTAGAAGGGGTAAAACCAAGCAAGGAAAATATGGGAAAATGAAGGGACAAAATATTTAGTGCAAATGTTGCATTAACAATAAAAATGTAATACAGTTTTTAAAAAAGCATAAAAGTAAAAAGTGAGGATGAGTCGAGAGTCAGTTTTCGGGTAAGATTTTAATAAGGCCATCATTAGCAAAGGTTTGAAGACTATCTGCTCAGTAGAGAACCTTTTCAACTAATCAATAAGGCAAAACTGTCCTGTTTGTAATCTTTTAGTCCCACCATCAATAATAATATGTAATTCTCTTCAGAGGCCACTTGTCTCTGGCTTCTGTGGGAGAATCTAAAGAATCTGATATCTTGAGTTCCAGTAGAGACTTTAATTTGTTTCATGATTAGGGAATAGAGTCTGATATGTCTTGTGGTGTCTTCTTGAACTTGCATTTGAACCATACACGGTTACATCTGTTAGCAGATCACTTTGATCTTTAACAAATATAAGACCTGGTTTGTGTAGTTCACAATCTTCAGTGCATAGATGTGGTTCATGGTATACTATCCATTTGTGTCCAACTGCTTCTTTCGCTAGGATGTCACATAGCTAGTTGTGCCTTTTAATTCATGAATTTGTGATGGATGGACATTGTCCAACAATAAGAGCATGCCTCGTAGTTTGAAGAACAGCAACAAAATAACATGTTGGCCTCAGTCCAGAAACTCTCTTGTTGTTCCCTACTGGCCTTAAAAATCTATCAATCTATGAAATGGGTATATGTTCACACACAACTTGAGAGCATTCGGTATTGTCCCTTATAAGAGCTGTGGTGAAAATTTCATTGCTCAATATTTGAAGAGTTCTATTATACTATCCTGAGAAGGAAAATGTCCAGTCCTCAGAATTCTACAGATCCCCAGTTGCGCAAAATTTTGAGTTTCTTTTTTATACATTTTTCTTCCCAGTTATTGTCAACAGAGGTGTATAAGTGACTTTCACTTTATTCATTGCTTATAAGCTTTCAGATCTTGTTTTTGAGTCTACCTGAAGAGATCCAGAGCTTCTTATATTCCTGTTCTAAGTTATATCTCCACAAAATATCTTACCATGTTATTAGAGGAAGTGGCAATTATGTGCAGGTGATGAGTTTGTATAGATGGTATCAGGCTCACCAATTTTGTCAACCCAAGGCCACCATATTTTCTCTGGAGTTAAGAATGTTTTGCATGTGCTTATGCGTAAGTAGAGCCATTTTTTTCCCCACCATTTTCTTGATGGTGCTGAAGAGAGCTGTGATTGTAGTCTTTCAGTTGCATAGGTTTGAAGTAGTTAGGTTTTTTGCATTAGTTTGTAAAGAGTTATTTGTAACCTCTCCTCTACCCACATTCTCCTTCAGGTCTCATTTTGCAAGGCCAGACCCACCTTGACCCCTAAGTATTTTACTGCATTTCCAAAACGGAGCATGTCTAGTTCATCATTCCCAGTTAACCCAGATTTAGCGTTATTGAGTATATATGAATTATGGGTAGGAGTTAAGCATTTTGGGGCTTGAAACCTGAGTCCAGAGAGATCTCAAAAGTCTCTTTGAATTCCAGTTTTTTTTTCCTTCCTTGTCAAGGATCACTAATTAGGACCAAATCATTGGAGAATGCAAAATCTGAGAATTTTCCAGCTAGACCAGTTAAGTCTAGAGTGAGATCAGATAGAAGGCTTAGGAGAAAGAAAATGGTCTCTGACCTCCTTATGAGTTGTTATTTTGATATAACGTTTCTTCATAAAGATACTCATGTGCTGGTCCAAGTCTCTGTCTGATAGTATCCCACTGTATGGTTATGAGATAGAGTCAAATGGTTTTTCTTCTTCAAATGCTATTCCCATTGGAATATACTTTCCAATGGGAGCGTCATCTTTCTGGCATGTTTAATCATCATGTTCAAGTACTTCTAAATTTTCTGAGTGGCTGAGAGCAGATATAAAAGTCCTCTGTCTAGTGTTAAGGGGTGAGTGAGATGAGCTCTCAGTAATCAGGAGTAAAGCCATAACACTAGAGCCAATAGTTATGGGATGTCAGTTTCCTACATCATTTAAGTCTTCTGGAGCCATACATTTAGGGATTGTAATATACTTGCATTCCTTGAGACTGATGGAGATGAGAAGTGTTATGAACCATGCACTGTAGAGAACAGCTAACTTATCTCCTTCAGGTTCCACCTTGTACAAGTTTTTAATCAGATTTTACGTGTTCCCAGAGCTGGTTTCCATTTCATTTCCCTCATGTTCTTAATAACTTCTTACTTCATGAAAAGGACTGAACATGCTTTATTATCAGCAGGCTCTTGTTATTGAAGTTGTCCTTGTTCCTGGAACCATGTTACAGGTTGCCATTTCTATTTGCAGACCACATTCCCCTCATGTAGATAGACCTGGAATTTGATAGGTTCTGCTTAATCAAGGATGATGGATGCAAGTTTTTTTTTTTTCATTTTTTTTGCTTTGAATAGAGGTTCTGAAATCTCATGTTTGCCTCTCTGTGAGCTTGATTGCTCTTTCCAGTGAGACTGAAATAAAGCAGTTGACATGCCCATTGACTTTCACAAGGTGTGAAATCTTGGATCTTTGGATCCAAGACCCCTTTGATGGCAGCCTGTAACCTCTCATGAGTGCCCCCTTGTTTGGGTGCATGTCTGTACGTATTCCAGTTGGTGGTGACCCCTTCTGGTAGTTTCTCTGGTGGTTCCTATTGACTTAGCCCTCTGACTGAGTGACACACATTTTGTATGGCACACAACTCAAACAGGCCCCTTCTGGGCATTAGTCCAACAAAATCTTCAAGTGATCCTGGCTCTGGTAAGGGGCTGTGCCCAAAGGGCTTCCTCCCTGGAGACCCTTCACCCACTCTGGTCTGTTCTGGCCCCAGCTGTCCAGCTGGACCTCTTAACAGTTCCTATCCCTTTCTGGAGGGTTATCACTGTCCAGTTGTAGGCTACTTCCCCATTGGCTTATGGCGGGGACCGGGCCTGCCCACTACTTCAAGTCCCAGCCCAGGGACCCTAAGAAAAGCGGCTATATGCCACCATGTCCTTTTAACTAAACATACACACACCCTTATGGTTAAATACTAATTTGTGTAAAATTATCTAATACTTATTTTTAGCATTGATTTTTTTGCTAGGGTTTCCATATAGCTTAACAACACAGGCCACAATATTTTGATGTCCTCTAGATGACTCAGCTCAGAACCTCCTTCCTTCCAGCAACATGTGTAGCTGGGATGAGAGGAGCTTGGAACCAGCTTTGGTAGCTCATTTTATCATCTCTTCAGGGCTTGGTTCCTGAGCTGTTCTCCATGCAGCTCAGTTTGCCAGTCTATAGTTCTGTTTCCTTCCACTCCCTGGGCTCCCTGAAACAGTGCAAGGAGCATGCATTGTAAACCAAATAACTCTCCTTGTGTGGAAAGCTGGATAGAAAGAAGTAGCTGCAGGCAGGTCACAGCAATTCAAGAGACAAAACAAAATGTCAGGAACCGGAGTGCAGCAAAACTGAGTTCTGCTGCAATTTGGTTGTGGAGTTATGGCATCCACAGGCGCTGATAGGGATGGATGAACCAGCTCACATTTTTAGAGCTATTTTTTCAGGTTCTATGCAAGCTCAGAAGGACAACTCTGATTACTTTACATTTGTTTCATGTTTTTAGAGTTGTCTTCAAGCAGAAGGACAATAAAGATTATTATTTTAAACAAAAGTGGAGCACATTTCTGTGCAAAGGGTACATTAAAGAGTGGAATATAATATTTATCAAGATAAAGTCTCACTTTGAATTGTTATCAGATCCTGAGCCAGTCAGGATTCAACTTCCACTTGAACCCTTCTTATCTGTACCCTATTTATTATCATTTGTAGTACTGTGGCTCCTAGAGGCCCAAACCAAAATTCTGGCTTCAGTGAGATAGGCACTGTACAAACACATAACAAAAGAGAGTCCCTGACCTGAAGAATCTATAATCTAAACACTAATATATAATTATGTGTGCAGATTGGGGATTTGTGCACTCAGGTAGCTAGATAAGTGTGTAACTGACCATAGATAACCACAATTTGCCCGTGCATGTTATAAGTATCTATTTAAATACACTACTCTACTGAAGCATGGTTCAAACCTCCTCCTTTCTCTCTCCCTGGTGCTTCCTATAACCAGTATTTGGAGTGTCGACACCCCTCTCTTTGTGTGGATTGGGCTTTGGTTTTTTTCCCCAGTGCCTCCACCCATCATGACTCCTCACTCTGCCATATACTACAGGGCTGCTGTCCCTTCAGAAAATGAATACCTACTAGATGGCAATGAATGTAAAGCCCAACACAGCAACGACATACCCAAAATAACCAATAAAACAAACAGGAGACTTTACTGGGAAGAGGGAAAACAAGATCTTGGGAAGAAAACAGTTAGCCTTAAGTAATGATTAACAAACATTGCTGTGAGAGCAGAGTCAGGATGAGCTCTACCCTGACATCTGGTGGTGAATTGTGGTGAGCTGTGGAAAAGAACTTCAGGGGCTGATCTTGTTTGCATAGGCATGCCCACCCCACCTAGCATGAGCCCACAGCAGCCCAAATGGTCACTTTGGCTGCTGTGGGATCCCCAGTTTCTCTGTTATTGGGGCAAGAAGAATAAAGTGGTGTTACCCTGATTATGTGAATCAAGGACAGTGGAACTGTTTTATGACAGAGGGACTCACCATCAACTAAGTAGCACTCATTAGACAAGGGATGTGGGTTCCAGAATCCAGTGAATAGAGAGAGGCAGGCAGGCAGGCATTTGTGCCTGATGGTATGCTCCCCACCCCCTTGAGGGATTGAAACACCAGTTGTACTTTCTTATCTCTCCATTGTGGAATATCAGAGCTAATTTTGATTCCATTAGGAGTCAAGTTGCAGGCTGCTGAGCTGAATTCACTTTGGGCCAATAGTGCAAGCTGAAATCACTGAGTATTGTGGGGGGGGGGCTGAAGATATATTGTTGAGTGGCTGGTGGCGCAGAGCAGTTTGCGGGATGGGTGGAGCAACTCATGGGATGGTTGGAGGAGTGGAGCGGAGCAGTTTATGGGGTGGATCATAGGATGGTGAGTGGAGTGGCTGGTGGAGCAGAGCAGTTCGTGGAATGGCTGGAACGGTTCACGGGACGGCTGGTGGAGCATCTGGCGGAGTGGCTCATGATAAAGGTTGCAGCAGAACCCCACGGAGAGGAGGGACAGTCGGCCTCAGACCCTGCATGCCCCCATCCCTTTCCATCAAGGCTGGGAGGTAAAACTCTGCAGATAAACTTTTGAACTCTGGGGCTGCACTGACCAGGGACAGAGACTTTTCAGTTGTTGGACTTTTGGGTTGCTGGACTCGAGAGACTTTTGGGGTGTTGGACTTTTGGGACTTCGTGCAATTTTTTTGGTTGCTGGACTTAAGACCCTGAGGGGAAAAGGACACTGCCAAACTTACTTGGAGGTGGGGACTTTTGCTCATGGTTTGTGTTATGAATTCTGTTTGTGGTGTTTCCCCAACATAATGCCACATTGTTTCCTTCCTTTATTAAAAGGATTTTGCAACACTCAGACCCGAGAGATGGGAAGTATTGCCTCTTATTGGTGCCTGGGAGGGTGGTATGTAATTGTCCCAGGTCACTGGGTGGGCACTCCAGCCGGTTTTACATTGTGTTATTGAATCCGAACCCTGAGATACTGAACCTGGCCCTTGTTGCCGCCAACTCAGATAGGCAGAAGGGTTACAGCTAAATAAACTTTATTTCATTTTCACCAGGTGTAATAAGCCTGATACAAAATCTCTGTGGCAGTGTAACAGTATCAGTGTTTGTGGGATGTGAGAAAATTAGTTGACGTGACTTGAAGATAGTGTCAGACAGGGCTACATGCCATCAGTGACCCTCTTCAATTGTTATCTTGAAGACATTTTTAGAAGAATCACTGACGGAAACCTACAGAAGGATGTACCTGCTGCTGGATGAAAAATTAGTTATCTGTGCTTCGCTGATGGCACTGACCTGATTGGATTGTTGCAAGAAGAGGTGCAGAAATTGCCAGAAAGAGTAATGGTGGAATCAGACACCTGAGGTCTAATGATAGCGCAAGAAACGACAAAGACAATGGTGACATCTAAGTCTGTTGAAAAGGCAAGCGCGTATTGAGTGCTGCAGACATCTAGATGGTATGATTACAAGGAGTGCTAAACATTACTGCAAGATCCAACATTGAATTGGGCTCATGATTGCTGCTGTAGGGACTCTCAGTCACATATGGAGAAGCAAAGGGATTACCATGAAGTATAAAATGAAATTGCTGCAGTTTCTTGCCTTCAGTGTCTTGCTATATGCATGTGAAATGTGGCATTAAGGAAACAGGACATTAAGAGGCTTTCTGCCTTCAATTTGAAATGCTATACATCATTTCTGGTCATTAACTATACCATACACATTCATAACAAAGTGGTAATAGCCTGGACTTATGGCATAACTAAAGTAATACTAGATACCCTTAAGGCAATCAGACAAAGATAACTTGAGTTGTGGGACATATGGATCAGAGGAGCTGAAGGATTGCCAAAGCAAGTTTTGCAAGGATTGGTGCCAGAGGCAGAGGGCATGCCCATGGAGAAATGGTTGACGATGTGGGTTACTGGATGGGATGTGGCAAGTGTGCTTGTGTAGCGGGGTGATCACACCGCTCATGCCCTGAGAGAGGGCTGGGATGGGGGAAAAGCTAGAGTGATTGGGGGAAAGCAGCCACAGGTATGGCCATCCGTCAATCCGGCCAGGTCTGGCTCTGTAAGAGAGCTGAGGGCCAGACACTGAGAGACACTCTCTCTCTAGCTTCAGAGAGAGAAGGACCTGGCTGCATGGGAACTGAGAAGGATACCTAGGGTAAACCAGTGCTGGGGAACAGCAGAGGGAGCTGGGGAGCTCCAGCCTAGAAAAACCCCATGCTGCAGGCCTAGCTAAAGGCCTAGAAATAGGTACTGAGGCTGCAGAGAAGCAGCACAGAGATAGGCAAAGGCAACAGATCCTAACCCCCTTGCCGATGATGAGTGGTTTACAAACTGGAGTCTTCCCCAGGGAGCGGGGACTAGATGATGACTGGCACTAACCACTGAGGCAAGGTGGGGATAGAGGGTTGAGGGTTCCCCTGGGAGGGGAGACCCAGAGACAGTGGGTTGCTGCTGGGGGCGGAACCTTGAAGTAGAGGGGCACCAGGGTCCAGGAGGGACATGGGGGCCAGCATCAGGCGAGACACTGGCCTGCAGAGGGCGCTGTGGGCTGAAAGAGCTAATTCCCAGGAAGACCAGCAGGAGGCGCCACACCGGTGAGTTATCACCCTGCCACAACTTGTCAAAGCTGGTTGAAGACCACGAAATGTGGAAGAAGAGTGCTGGCCCATGTCTCCCATGTGTTGTGTTTGTTGTTCAGTGTGATGTGACTCTGTGATGCTTTGCACTGAGAGAATGTACGTATGATAAATAAACCAGTTCCCCTAACCCTGCACGAACAACGTCTCCAGACCACAGTTCCATCCCAGGCACCTTCCCAGGGTGGATAGTAGACCAAGGTTAAATGTCCTGAAAGGGAGTGTTGCAGTACTATGGTGTTAGCTGGTTTAAACAAAAGTCCCATTACTCTTCACTACTGACTGGGGTAAGGTCCTCTTCTGATTCCAGTAAGGCTAACTGCTTCTGAAGTCTCCCATGGCTCTTGATAACTAGTGCTGTGTTGGTGTAGTGAGGCGGCCTCATTCCCAGCCACCCCGAAGGGGGATGAGCGCCTCTGGATGCCAAAGTGGGTGGGGCCAGTGAAGCTTATGCCTGCCACCCAGAGGTCAGGGCGCAGAACAGAAAGTACAAAAGCCCAACCCCAGAGCTCACTAGAGCCCCGACCTCTGGACAAGCCAGATGCCTGTGGCCTACCTCCTGGTGGAGAGACTCCTGCAGTCTGCAATCGAGTCGAGGACTGGCCAGACCAGCCGAGGCCTGATGCTGACCAGACCCCAGAGAAGCTGGTAAACCTGCCCCTGGCAAGCTACCCAGAGGAGCTGCCAAGTCTACTGCTCGCCGAATACCCCGAGGAGCCCATGGTGCTTCATTCCGTGGAGGACACCGTCACGACGCAGATACCTCTAGATGGGGAGGTCAGAAGTAGTCCGGGGGCAGCTGACTCTAGTCTGGCTGCAGTATACCCAGAGCCAATGTCAATGTGTTATGGTCAGGATCCCCACTGACGCAATAGCAGGTCGTCTACCGCTGCTAGGGCCCCAGGCTGGGACGCAGTGGAGTGACAGGGCCTGCATCCTCCCTGCCACTCAATGGGCAGGTGGCAGTCTCCTCCTCTTCCTGGTCCTTTGGAGCTAGGACCTGGGCATCCTAAACCTATTTGTTTGCTCAGCCCCTGCTCAAAAGCTTGAGCCCCTGACTGTTTGCTGCCCCACCCTGACCCAGGGCCTGGGCTTATTACTGAACTGTTTGCTCAGCCCCTACTTGAAGGCCTGAGCTCCTGACTGTTTGCTGCCCTGCCAGGCTAATTCCCCAATTCACTGGACTTAAGTAGCGAAGTGGCCTGGTTCCCAGCCACCCTGGATGGGGACGAGCCCTGGCCAAACCCCTCTACAGTCAGATCTCTCTCTCTCTCTCTCTCTCTCTGAATGCTGGTCAATGCAGTGTTGGAGCTACATGGTCCATGCAGCTAGTCTCACTGTAGTGCAAAAGCTCACTAAGGGGGAAGTGGGAGTTTAGCAGGGATTCCCTGAACTGTGCTATCTCTCTCCCAGCTTCCAAACCAAACCAAACTAAACTCTCTGTCATTGGCTTTTTCTATACTTGGGGCTAAGGGTTTGATTTCCAGCTCACTTAGACATGCACTACTTCTGACTGAGACGGCACACTAAATATATTAATGTAGCTATCATAGCATGGGCAGTGGTGAGCAGCAGTGAAGGCAAGCTGCCCCAGGAATGTACTCACAGGTTTCAGGCAGGTTTGTAATTGAGGTGGCTAGCCCATGTCCCCACTTGCCACTACTTGTGCTACACCACTATCTTTAGCACACTAGCTTGATCACAGCTAGTGGGAGTAACTCTACACAAGCTAGACTCCCACCCTTAGCTCCAAGCATAGACATAGTCTGCATCCAAAGAAGTGAGCTGTAGCTCATGAAAGCTCATGCTGAAATAAATTTGTTAGTCTCTAAGGTGCCACAAGTACTCCTGTTCTTTCTCCAGGTACAGTCAGGCTGTCCACTCACTAGAGCTATGCAGGCTAGTCATTGATCCAGTGACCTGCTTGTCTGCATCACCCAGTGCAGAAGCCTCCCTACTGGCATGAGAAGAGATTCATACTGTCTGTCTCCACCCTGACTCCAGGCATGCTGAGAATGAGGTCGAAGGGCTCTGGCAGCTATCCTCATTGTAATCCTCCTGGTAGGGCCCACTAGACTCATCCCAGAGCTCCAAGAGCTGGCAAACTCCATATTGGGTTTACAGAGAAGATAAGCCTCTTTGTGAAAAAGAAAATCAGGCCTACAGTAATGGGAGCTCAATTACAAATAAAGCAAAGATTTTTTCTTGTAAATATTAAACTCCTACATGTCTGTTGTTTATTGCAGATAGCAACACATTTATTTGTTTACATTATATTTCTACAGAGATTCATGGAGTCCCTGGACTGAAGCAAATGACTTTCTGGTGGAGATCCTGTAGTAACAGCCACTTGTCCCAAACCTGGACTTTAGCGTCCAAAATCTGGTCCTGTCCCAAACCTGGACTTTTGCGTCCAAAATCTGGGGGCTTACCTGAAACTCCCCCAAGCTCACTACCAGCTTGGATATTCTCGCTGCCACCAACTAGGACTATTGGGGGTCCTAGTATGCCCCCCGAGTCACCCCAACTGTCCCCTGGGGGACCCCCAAGACCCAGAGCCCTGGGTCTCCCTCTTTTCTCTCCCAGCTTCCCCCCCTTTCCTGGGTTAGCCGGTGCGAGACTAGACTTCACTCTTTGAATGCAACCGGAGAGGCAATCTAGCGTCCCCAAGGCTATGCATTCACAGCTAATCACAGCTAGCACACAAGGAAATTCCCCCTCCCTGATCTCGTAGCAGTAACTAGAGAAAAACTTCAACCACAAGAGAACAGAGATGATTCTTTTTCTCTTTCCCCGTAGCCTGCTCTTTCCCTGAAAACAATAGGAAAATAGCCCACAGCCTGGCTTTTCCCTTCCCTTTGCCTCCCTAGGAAAAGAAACTTCCACAAGTTTTAAAAGAAAAGTTTATATAAAAAAAA
>NC_133770.1:111688419-111728220 GCF_003597395.2 Chelonoidis abingdonii
GAGTATACAAATTCCCGCCCCTGACTTTAAACAATCCAGTTCTCTGATTGGTCCTCTGGTCAGGTGTTTGGTTCCCCTTTACAGGCAAAAGAAAATTAACCCTTACCTTACCTATCTACTTATGACAGATCCCCATGGAGTCTGGGTTTGCTCCCCAGAATCCCTTGTTTTAAAAATCCCCAAAAGGTTAAATGGATGGAATAGGTTCATCCCCTCAACTGTATTTAATCAGTTAAGCTTTATTACCAATACGCCAATTGCGACCATCTTTTTTCTGTTTTTGAAATCGTTTTGTTTGCAAATTACGACCTCAGCGCAGTCCTTGGGTCATACTAGGAAATTTATTTATACAAAATTAGCCTCTGTCTCTTTTTTATGCTTTTTCTAATAACAGATTATTCTATAAATTAAGTGATATTCTGTGAATTTTCACACGGTTGCTTCTTACAGCTCAGGTAATAAAGCTAGTCCTACTTGGCCCCAATTGACACAATAATTCATGAGCGATGATATAGGATAACATATGCTACTATCCACACAGTAACCCTGTTACTAGGCAGTAATTGCATGACTACCTCTTTTGTAATGCAGGATAGAGCCCCTGGTATTCATAGTTCTATCTGTGTAGTAAGTTTACCAATAACAGCTATTTTGTTGGTCCATAAAGCACTTACAATTGTACTGCTTTGCCAAAGAAACATTCCTTTTATTTTTCTGAAATGTTCAAATGGTATGACAGTTTTCCTGCAGTTGATACAGAAAGGCAGGAACAATCGCTGTGCATGCTTAATATTTTTCTAGCTGAAATGAAATCTTTGTGGTTGAAAAATATAATGGAATTCTCTATTTTCAATGGTCATTTATGAATGTGCTCAGTTTTCCTGTGGATGCTTGATGCATTCTTTGACTATTAATACCTGGTTGATTTCTGCCTTCCAGTTTCAGATTCAGCTCACTTAACTAGCCTGTTAAGTCAACTAAAAAAGCCTATAAGGGGTATCTTATCAGAGTCAGCAATAAACTTGAGACATGGAAGAAATCTTTCCAACTTTTTTTTTTTAATGTCTGGAGAAAAGAATTGATTTCTGCTCGTAGGCATCAGAAACCTTTTCAGCACCCGACCTTTCCTTATCTATCTTTCATCATTATGAAGCATCAGATTCACTGCTTATGTCTATTCCAGGATGCTGTGAAAGGTAATGCTGTAGCAATGAATTAGCATGGGACATTTACAATCTTCATAACTATCCTCTGTGTTAAACTTAATGAAAACTTAGCAAACAACATGGGAATAGCTTGGTGGATGATTCAGTTCTAAGCCGTAAACAGGGTTTGATGTGCTTTCAGGCATGAAACTAGTCTTTTTTTTTATTCCTGTCACTGTAAGCTTGCATGACAGCCTTAATCACCTATGGAGATTCACAGGGACTCTGTTTTTCCATTGCTGTCCCCCCACCTCCACACACATACACAATGTGACTCTGCTTATGTTACTTTGCAGACCAACCATTGGGTTTTGGGGACCCTTTGTAAATTTTCTTAACACTGACCTCAGCACTATTAATATGGCAGAATAATGTTCTGCAAAGACTGCATGTCAGATATACTTCTCTACTAGTATCATTGATACAAGGAGCATATCAGGTCACATGAAAGTACAAGTCTAACAAGTTGGGGTACATAATTGATTTTCGTATGTGTTGGAGTAAAAGCCTTTACTGAGTGTGTCACTCACACTGTATTTAATATGAAAGTAGCAAAGAATGTAGGAGACTTCTTATTTGCATGTTTTAAAAGTATTGCATGGTTAAAGGGAGTCCTTATGCAACCTTAATCATAACCACATGCCATTCTTGATAATGTATTAGTGTTTTATTTTATTTGTACAGGGCAGGTTATCTCAGGGCACATCTACACATACAGCCCTGCAGCAGTACAGCTGTACAGATGCAGCTGTGCCACTGCTGCACATGCAGTGAAGACACGCTATACTGACGAGAGAGCTCTCCAGCATAATAAAACCACCTCCGTGAACGGTGGAAGCTATGTCATTGGGAGTGCTTATATCAGTGTAACTTAAATTGCTCAGAGGGGTGGTTTATTCACACCCCTGAGCAACATAAATTATGTCGGCATAGGCTATAGTGTAGACATGGCCTGAGTGAGTAGCTCCCCAAGGTCAGGGAGTGGACAAGACAAGCTACACATCTGTGAGTCGGAGGGAGAAACTGCACCGCTAAATCTGCTCCTGGTGCTGTCAACCTGCCTGACTCTGTACAAAATCCCATTTTAAAGATATCTTCTCATTGTATGAATCACATGCTATTATAATATCACCCACATAGCTCAGGACCAAAGTCTGAACCCTAGCCTTTCAGAATCTTGAGCTAGAAAATTAATTACTAGCTTCCTTATGAGCCAGACACTAAAGGAGGACACCCTACACTAACTTTCCCAGTGTGTTACATAACTATATGCTCGACAAGAGTAGAATATTGGAACCCTGAATTCTGTGGCTGGAAGAAGAATGTGATTCTGTAGTTAGGGTAACCAAAACTAGAACACACATATGAAAGAGAATGAAGCCAAATGTTTAAGATGTGGCTCTGCCATGTTAGAAACAGAGGTTTTTATTCATGACTATGCCTGAAGTGACTGTATTACCTCTCTCCTAATTTATTTGAAAAACAGGAAGGGGGATGGTGGCAGCAGCTTATCCTTGACTGTAACTTATGGTTTTCATCAATAATCAGGGTAATTAAGTGCATGGCAATATAACAGTAGTTGATAAAGATGAGATTTGAACTCAGGGTCACCTGGCTACCACCTCTGGGCATTTCCCCTTGGGTCTAGTTATATCTGATGTGGAATGTGTCTGTCACCACAGCCACTGACACTTACACTGCTAACTGCAGACATGGTTTTGTCTTTGCATTTATTTTTCTAAATTATTATTATTAGTATTATTAGTATTATTATTTCTCTAAGATAATGTATTAATCAGCTCATGCAGGAGCAAAACACAGAGTTCCAGCATATTCCAGACTTCAAAAGAGACCTGAAAAAAGTGACATTCCTGTAAACTGAAACCTCTCCTGATTCACCATAATACTATATTGTAGCTATTCAACAGATAGGGGACTCTGCCATGCACCAGATATTGGTTTGATGTCTCAGGAGATCTTTCCTACAGTGGAAGTAGAAACGTATATCCACTCATCAACAGACTTGAAAATTCTGGTCAGAAATAGTAGCCATGTGTGAGCAGAAGCATGCTATTAACCCATGGAGAATCCTTCCTTTACATGCTGTTCCTGACATAATACCTTCACATGATATTATGAGGCTGAGTTATGCAATCATTACTCAGGCAAAACTCATTGTGGGAAGAGTGCAGAAACTAGTCCATAGCCAATTCTGTTTAGGTCTCCTGCATTGGTCATAATATCACTCTCTCTGCACCACACTGCTAATCATGCCAAAATCACTTAAGGAAGGAGAAATTGGAAGAAAAGTCAATTCCAAAATGTTCAGGGCAAGAAAATTTTAAGTAGTCCATAAACAGAAAATGAAATTGGAGCAGGCATTGAGTTAAGCAGCTGCAACTGGCAAGATAGTGATAAAGGGCTAAAGCCAGAATGCAAGATAAATTATTAAGAGAAGGAGTAAAGGATGAACTGCTTGACACTTGTCTTCAAATTTGATAAATGTATGTTGCTTTTTGAACAGTTGAGAAGACCTGGCCATGTTTTATAGGACTTATAACTGTTAGTCCATCTATAATGTATTATTTGCCTTAAGTTTTTTATACATGAGTGGAGTTGTCAGACAGATTTTTCTCATCCACTTCATTGCAATTCTTAGTCTAGCCAATAATAATGCAAATGAAACAACAGATTTTAATTCCTGATTAATGTTAGTATGGGAATTAAATTGAGTATAGGTTGTACAATAGGTGTGAAGTGTTATTCAATTTTTACAATATCTGGTGATATTTCTATGAGTGTTTTGCCAAAATTCATGTATGCTAGTGCATGATCAGTGTTAAGCGCTCTTCCCAAGAAAGCTATAGGGTATATTTTTGTCATACATTTGAACACCTGACAGTTTGACGTTGTCTTGCATATTTAATGTAACACTTATATTGTTATATTTAGTACCTACGGAGCAATTTTTAGAGCCCATACATATGAACCAATTTTATCAGAAGTGACTGGTGATATTGGTTACCAAACATGAGATTCATTAAAACAGTGGTGCCAATTCTGGGGTGAAGGTAAGGTTTTTGCACTTGCTCAAAGTCCCGCAGGCCATTGCCCAATCACCTTCAAGCAGCAGTCCCATACTAAATTGTTACGGCTGCTGCCAGATCAGTCCAGAGTGTCGCTCCAGCTGCATGGTCAGGCCACTCAAATTTGATGTGGTTATCCCCGCCATTCAAGTGGGAGAGCAGCAGAGCCAAATTTCAGTGAGTGGCACTTTGGCCTGGCACTGGGCCGTCTGCTCAGTTGAGTCCACCATGAACTCAACTCCTGGCTTTACCAGCCGAGGTGCTGTGTGGATAAGAGGGGAGATTCCCCAGCTAAAAAAACCCTCCACTTTCTGTTATCAGTTCAGATACTCAAATATTGTTCCCATTTATTTTTTTTTAATCATAGGGGTGAATTTGCTTCTGGGATTATGGCTTTGACTCTGAGCCAGCAAAACACTTATGCACAAGCTTAATTTTAAGGATGGGAGTATTCACATTCCCTTCAATGGGACCATTCACATGCGTAAAGTTAAGCACTGTTACTGTTTGCAGCATCAGGGCCTTAGTTTGTAAATGTTGAGGTCATAGGTTGTCTGCTTTGATTGTTTTTTATTCTGTTTCTAATTTGTATTTGGTCCCCTCTTATTGAATTTATGTGCTTTAATAAGTTCCTTCTTTATGCATATCAGAAAAGCTGCATAATTATGTTATTTAACCTGCAGTTAGATAAGTCTCATTCATAGTTTTTGAAGTTGCTATACTTTTTCCTTAACAATTTTAAAAATATTTATTATCTGTACATTTAGGCAAAGAAGGATTAGCCCCACTATAGTATATTGCATGTATTATCTGTGTTACTTTCAGATGATTCATCGTTGTTTATGCCATAAATGTGGTGTTTATTTGATCATACAGGTTACTGTTTTTTTCTCATTTTCAGAGATCAGAGTATTCCATTCTGCAATCTGGGGACAGTATATTTTTACTAAACAAACAAAAAAACAAAAACTACAGCTTCATACTCTAACTATGTAGCCAGATTGATCTGAACATGTGCAAACTTTCCAGAGCTGAAGATAGAAATCTGCATCATATGGCTTTGGGTATATGTAGATGTAATCTACTATAGTTTATAACTTTCTACAAAGAACAGCATTTCTGGTAACCAATACAGAAGTTTTCAGTGATAACAGTTTGGGTTATAGCAGCATCACACTCACAGTTTGTAAGTTTTCACTATTGTCCACATGGTGAATGACTCAAATTTGTGATGAAATCACTTGTTTGAAGGACTGTTTTCAGATGAAATGGTTGGAGGAGTATTGGCGCTTGCAGGATGTTCACGAGGTTGTGGAGTAATAAGCAACCCCCCGCCCCCTCCCCATCATTCTCATGTATTAACACATGATGATGCACCAGGAGTGTGAAGAGATAGTCTTGGAGTTGATTCACCGTCTTAATGTTTCAGTAAATAAAATTTGTATCAGAGATATACTTTACTTCAGAACAGGTGAAATTTTAAGGCTCCAATTCTATTTCTGTATCCTGCCTTATATATTTACTTACTAGCATCAGTAGAGCATCAATTTGAGATGGATTATCAGCAGCAGTATCACTGCAGAACGGCAAATTCACATCTCTTCCCAAAGCCCTGTGCCATTGTGTTATTAGCTCACTAGTTGCAGAGTGGCTGTAGCAGATGTAAGCACAGACCCATTATCACTCATGATACATCAGAGTATATTTTGTATCTGAATGCTTCTTTAATCCTGGGAGGTCCTGGAGGGTAAGGACACAAGCATCTTTAGGAGAAAGCTGGTGAACTTGAAAGCTTCTCTTTTCAATTTAGGTAGAAAAAGGGGAATGTTGGTGTAGCCTTTGCTATTTTTTCTTTTTTTTTTTTTGGTTTCCCAATGGAAGTAAAGCCTATAAATGGAGACATAAATAGAGCCCCATAGCCTTACTTGATCTAGCTTTGAGAAACTCATTTTTAAAAAAGGATGCACAGGAATTATTTCAGGAAGCCATAGCCTATCCTGAGAAAATAAGCGTGTGTTGGCATCAACAGTGTAAAACTAATGCAAGTTAAATACTGTTATAGGTGTAATAGATATTCCTTTGTGGTCTCCTCTTGTAGTTGTTTGTTTTCATAGCAAATCACTTACAATAGCTGCTCTTTTGTATGCAAAATGTGCAGTTTTTCTTTGACTCATCTCAATTAATTCCCACAGAAAAGAATTCAGTCAAGGTGAAATCTTGGCTCTATTGACATTTAAGGGAGGCTTGCCATTGATTTCAATGGTGCCAAGATTTCACCCACAATCTTTATCAATCAAAATATGTTATGAAGTGAAAACTACGGTTTTGAGCCACATTAACTACTCCAATCTCTTGAAAAATACCAGAAACAAAAGTACTTAAAGTTTCTAAGACAGAATATCACTTTTTTTTTCCCCCTGATATTTCCTTGAGAAGTATATTTCAAAGCTTTCTTGGGCTTTCTCTCCTCCTTGGTGATTGATTGTGTGTATCACACACTTGAAAGTGGTATCTTACAATTTCAGGGGTAAAGTCTGACGATGAAACACAGACTGTGTGCTTGATAATCTGTTTCCTTCAGTGCTAAGAATTAAAAGTATAAATCCTAGGCTCATTTTGAGAACTTATTCTTCAGCAACTTCAACTGTCCCATACTCCTACTTTACTGCTTCCTCTTATGTGTTTGCCAATCTATTGTTAAACCCCTCTCCTCCATAGCAAAAATAATAATGAATAATAATAATAAGACATATAAACATTGCAGGAGTCTTTTAGAAAGTATGACATTTCTTTTCAGCAGCTCTATTAAGTGCTGGACACTTCCTGACTCAGAAGCCCCGTTTTTAAAAAAAAATTCTTTGGACTCTTTCTTTAAAATTGGAATCCACAAACCATGTTCATTTTAATAGTATCTCTTCTGTAATTTGAATACATTTTTAAAGGGCCTTCCAGAAAGAATGGTGTGAAATGAGCCTAGTGTCATAACTTGATGATGACTTGTAAATGGTAAGTTTTAAGACATAAACACCTTTTAGGAAATGATAGATGTTAAGATATAAAAATCAATGCACTTTGTGCAGTGTGAACTTGCTATTCCATCTCTAGTCAAGACAACACATTCTAGTTTCCTATAGTGCTCTTAGTAAAGATGTTGTATGCTACTACTTAATACATACACTTGCTTGATTCATACTCCCATGATTCTGATCCCTAACTAGGGTGGTACTGATGAAACTCCAGTGGAGTTAATCCTGAATCTCACCAATGTGAGATGGAAATTAGATCTACTATACAATTCAAGGCATGCTTCCTTAAGCATATCCCAGAAAACTTGTTATGGAGAGCACCTTTTTCCTTCCACCGTGAGATACTGTACATTTATGCCCTTTCCTTAGCACAACAAATTCATTTATTACATAGTTGTCTATTCTTAAATACTATTAATAATAGCTGTTTATCAACTTGCTAAAAGCTACTTGCTGAGCTATAAATAAAATCAAGCCCCATAATTACTGCTATGGAGAAATGAGCAGTTGGGTGTCATAAGGTAAATGCCACAGGGAAAAGTAATCACATGCTAGTCAACTATATGCTGCTGCAAAGAGATTCATCTGGCTTTATTCTACATGAAGAAAAATACATCACACATTCTGTGAAACCTTAGGCTTCTGTAAGTCGTCCTTTTAACTAAAAAGAGTTATTCCCAGCCGCTACATGATATCATTTCAAAATAAAAGGTTTTACTACAAACAAGACTGGACTGTCCCTAGGTGTTACTGGGCAACTCAGAGGAGTAAAATTGTCCTTATTGCCCTGCAACTGAGTAAGGACTGTTCATGTTATGGTCTGAATGCACTGTGGAGAGCAACCACTCCCTTCTTGATACACCTTCTGTAAGCAAGGATCTGGATAAAGGTCCCAGGAATGCCTTTGTTCTTCTTTCTGCCCTTACTTACTGGCAAGAGTAACTGTCTGGCGTACAGGATGAGGAGGAAAGGAAGGGCTTGTCTACATAGGGACCCTCAGGAAAGTTAATTTGGATTAGTGAAACCCCATTATCCACCTGTGTGGATGCTCAAATTCAGAATTAAAGTTCCCTTAATGCAGTTTAATTTAATTTACTTCAAACATGAATTAAGATTAACCAGATTAAGGCCACTTTAATTCTGAAAAGAAAAGACCCTCTACCTGGCTTTAATGGGGTTGAACTGTCACTTGAAATTTTCACCTTTAGTTAATTTGGATTAACTTTTCCTAAGTGATCCCATCCAGACAAGCCCTAAAGTACACCACAAAAAAGAGTGAAGTCATTTACTGCCTCTCTAGAGCAAGAAGAGATTAGAGGGAAAATTGTGCTCCTCTATGGTACAACTATCCTGGACCGGTGCAGCTTCAAATTGCTAACTAACTCCTTGTGAATTTGAGAATTAATCTATAAAAATTCTGTATCTTAATTAGCATATTAGTGTCAGAATTGTTTATGTAACTTAGCTTGTGCTTTCCAAAGTTTATGATGACTAGATGTTTGCATATTGGTACGTGTGATTGGATATGTTCTCTTGAATTAACATAGTAACTTTAATGCTTTTGTTTCAGAATTTCTTGCACATTGAGGTAAGCGCTTAAATTCTTGAAGCTTTAAATTCCCATCTGCCTTGCAGGAAGAAAAGGGGTGTGTTTTGTTTTGTTTTTAAGGAACAGTGTAGGTTTTTTTCCCCAATAGAATTTGTTTTTTTTCTGTCCTGCAAATCAATCTCCTTCAGAAGGGGTGGCTCTGCAAACATGTAAAATGTAACATGAATGGGGTACACTTGAGCAGGTGTACTGATTTGCTGTTTGGATGTGCAAATTGAATTTTTCTGGTCATGGCCATTGCCCCAACCTTTTAACATTTGGTCCCTTCAGCAATAAGGGGTAATGTTATGCCAGCTCTGCACGTTTTTTGTCACTGTGTAATTTTCCGACTGACCTCTGCAGTTTGCTTCATTTGAAAGAGAATGGAAAAGAGTTAATATTTGGAGATTTAACTTAAGCAAATGTGATCTTCCTAGGATGACTTCACACTGAGCCATGACTTAGCTCAGATGTCATGAGTTTAGGTAAAGAAATTGGTGCAGGTTGGCGTATTGAGTTTCCTGACTGTGAACATCCTTCTCTAAGTTTGTAAGATGCCTTTAACCCAAGCTGCATATAATGTTTGAATCAAATATTATGTCACAAATCTAGTCAAGGCATGCCATGTAAAGTTGTATTTAACTTGAACTGAAGTACTTTTAATCATTATGTAGATGTTCTTATTATTAGTAGTTATCTTATTCTTATTAGTTCTACACATAAAATGGTTTTTAATTAGGGCATATGGGTGGGTGTTAAACAACTTTATTAAAAAGTAAGGACACTGCTGCTTTCTTGTAAATTCTCATGAGACAAAAATTGAAAAGTAGGCAAAAATATATTAGAACATGCAGAATGTCCATTTGTCTTGTTGTAAAAATGTCCATTGTATCGAATTTCTCACATACTTATGTGCAGTTAGAAGGATTGGAGGAGGGGATGGGGTTGTTTGTTTTTTGTTTTATTATGGGAAACATATTTTTTACCCTTAAGGATATCACAAGTGTCTGAAAGAATTTTACTCAATCAAAGAAAACAAGCCTCTGACAGATAAGAACCATGGACATTTTAGCAGAAACAGGACAAAGTTTATAAACCTTTTGAAAACAAGCATGTCAGTATTAATAAATTTTGTCTTAAAAATGTCTCAATGTCTCATGTCATAAAATCAATCCTTTCCAAAATAATTCAGTGACCAAGAGCTATTCTGTGCAAGACTGTGTCATAGGTGCCATCACTATCATACTTCTACTAAACTGAAAATGGTAGATTGCTTTCTTCTGGCATCCTGTCAAAAGAAGTTAGAATTATTCCATTCTAATACTTCTGTTCAGATATTTTTGTTATATATGCAGAGAAAATTCAAAGCACCTTGACACTGTCAATTGGGCACTATGCTCTGATGCATCCAGAGTATCGGAACTTTGGCAGACTCATTTAGCCTGAATTTCTATTTAAGCAATATGTCTTGAAGTGAGAGCTAATAATAGATGTGACATACCAACACAGTGAAGCTCTACTAGCTGTGATAAACAGACAAACAATAATTTAAGACTAAGGTCTGAATAGCCACGATGAATAAGGAATTTGCCAGCTATGCTATAATGAGGTTTTCCAGACTGAGACAAGGTTAGTGAGGTAAGGTCTTTTACTGGATAAACTTCTATATAGCTGAAAGGCTTGTCTCTTTCACCAGCAGAAGTTTGTCCGAAAAAACATATTACCTCACCCACCTTGTGTGTATCATGTCCTGGGACAAACACAATTTACAACGCTGCAAACGTATTCTGATTGAAAGAATGGCACATAGACTGCAACTTTTAATAAGGAAAATGTATGAGGCAGCAGCTAAATACTAATCTACTTATTAGGTGGAGAATGAGAGTAAGAGAAAAGTAAGAATCTAATACCATAAAGAAATTTGCAAGAACAAAAGCTTATTATATATAGATATAGACACACGCACACATGGCTTTACTTGTGTTGAAAGCACCTGTCAGGCAATTGGTTGTAAAGTGTGGGGTCTACAATAACTAGGCTTGTTAACATTTTTTTTTAAACTATAAAACTTGTGTTGTATGATTTTGATAGATATCAATGGTCATTTTAAAGCTTTTTTCCTGTTTTTATCTGTTTAAATTTTCAGAGTTTTGGGGATGAAGGGACAAGTAGACTTTGAGACTCAAAACATTAAAGCTTTATTACCATTAAAATATAAACTGTTATTATCACGTCAAAATATGCAAAATAAATACCTTAACCCAAACTCTAAGTTCTCAAACAGCATTTTTTTTTTAACTTGCCCATTTGTAAATGGCAGGAGAACTGTATCGGCATTTCCAGCTCGAGGGCCTCATCCTCAACTAAATGGCACTCTCTGGGCAGGGGACATGGGTTTCAAAGCCCAGTGAGTGGAGAAGATGGGGACAGGTACTTGTACCTGGTGGTTTGGGCCTTTCAAAGGGTCCCAGACACCATTTGATTTTTCCTCTCTCTATTGTATAATAACAGAGCTAATTTAGACTCAATTGCGATTTTTGTTACATGTTGCAGATCTGAAATCACTGATACCTAGGTCTAAGCATTAGACTTGCATTGGGGCAGTGTCTTTGATGCAAGAGACTGCACATTGTGTACCAGCAGTGAGGCTCCCCCACTAACAGCTGAAATCACTTAGAGCTGAAATCACAAGGAGCTGTGTTATGTGGGGGGCCCTGAAGACACAGGGCCAACAGAGTAAATGGTCAACAGGGCAGCTGGCAGAGAGGCTCGGCCAACAGGATGGCTGGCGGAGAGGCATGGCAAGCAGAGCCCCACAGAAATGGGTGGCAAGTGAATGCTCGATCAGCAGAGTGAGTAGGGTGCCTCCTTATACCCCCATCCACCCAGAGTGTGAGGTGAACTCTGCAGATGCACCTATGAACTCTGGGTCTGCACTGTCCAATGACAGCAACTGTGAGTGGGGTGCAGAGAACAGATGGAAACATTTAAGGTACTTTTGGGTGCTGGACTTAAGAATCTGAGAGGAAAAGGATACTGCCCAACTTACTTGGTGGTGAGTCTTTTGCTCATGGTTTATGTTTATAAACCCTATTTGCAGTGTTTCCCCAAATTAATGCCGCATTATTTCCCTCCTTTTATTAAAAAGTTTTTTGCTACATTCAAACTCCGTGCTTGTGAGAGGGGGAAGTGCCCAGGGAGTGGTGTGTAATTATCAGAGGTCACTGGTGAGGGCTTGAGCTGGTTTTGTGTTGTATTGATGGAAAGGAACCCTTGGTAATGAACCCGGCCCTGGTTTCTGCCAACTCTGACTGGCAGAAGGGTTACATTTAAATAAGAAATCTAATTTTGAAAAGGTTTTGAATACCTGGAATTCCAACTGACTTCAGGGGGAGTGGTGGGGTCTTATAGGTGTTTGGTGACTTCTTTGAAAAAGAAAGACATCAGCCCCCTTATATTTAGGTGTTTAGATGTGGATTTAGGTGTCTAATATCAGGCACTCCGCTATGGCCATTATTCCAGTTCCTATGCAAAAATAAGGGGTGTTTGTTGTTGTTTTTATGACCTTACTCTCACCTTACTGCAAATAACCTTGCCACACTTGACCTTTTTAGCCATACCTCTAATACATTTCAGCTGGGTTCAGTTTACTGATGAAAATGGTATGAAAACAAGGACCAAACCTTGACTTTGAAATTCCAGGTTGAAGTTGTTGCAGTTAGGGGGGAGAGGGGCATAAATCTTCCCTGGTGTCTGTTTTTTACTCATAGTGTAAACTATTAGCAGGAACAGGACCCACTGACTTGAGTGCCAATGTAGAAGACTTAACAGACTCTGGCCTATTTAAAATGATGTCTTACCTAAGCCATTTGAAATTCAGCACAGATAACTGAAATTTCTCCCAATCATTATGAAGGTATTGCTTACAATGTTAGTTTACAGTCCAATAATCACAAGAAATTATTGTGTTCTTGATGTAGATCTTGGGTCAAACCCTGCATATGATTAACTCCATGTTTGGACTCCTTTAACCTTGAATACTGCATGCAGTCTGGTCTCCCCATCTCAAAAAAAAGGAAGATTGAAATTGGAAAAGCTGCAGAGAAGGACAACGAAAATGAAAAGAGGAGTTTGGAGAGATTAAAAAGATGGACTGGTTAATTTAGTAAAGAGACATGAATGGTATGCAGAAAGTGAATAGGAAAGGTGTTATTTATCCCTTCACATAACACAAGAACTAGGGGATTACTCAGGGAAATTAATAGGCAGCAGGTTTAAAAACCAACAAAAAGGAGAACTTCTTTGTACAACGCACAGTCAATCTGCAAAACTTGTTGCCAGGGGATATTGTGAAGGCCAAAAGTATAACTAGGTTCAAAAAATAATCTGATGATTTCATGGAGTGAGGTCCATCAAGGGCTATTAGCCAAGATGGTCAGGGACCATGCTCCAGGTATCCCTAAATATCCAACTGCTAGCAGCTGTGACTGGATGACAGGTGATAGATCAGTCAAAATTGCCCTGTTCTGTTCATTCCCTCTGAAGCATTTGGCACTGGCCACTGTCAGGCAGGCTACTGGGCTAAGTGAGCCATTGGTCTGACCAAAGATGTCCTTTCTTATATTTTTGATCTTATACTATTAATATCTTATATTATTTTTATTTTATTTAGTTTTTAATCCAGAGTGTTCATTATTTATAGGACTATAACTAGTATGAATGGCTTAAAATGTGGCATAAGTATTTATAACACACACATGCATCATGGTGGTAGGTGCATTATATATAATAATGAAACTGGAAACTATCACTTCTAATTTTAATGAGATTTATATTGTATTTAGATTGCAGGTTTGTTCACAAAAACACTGATTGAATTCTCTATTACTATCTGCTAGCAATAACATTTAATATTAAACCATTCAATTTCTTAATGTAAGCCTTTGAAATTGCAAAATTAGTCATTCCACCCCCCCTTTGAAAGCTAATCTGTAGTTATGCAAACATGTTTCTTTTACATTTTAATTTTCTTTGAAAGTGTTTTGGAACCCATGGTTATAATATCAGAATATGTGAGTGTGTTATGTTGATTCACTGAGTGGTAAATGATTTTGCAGACTTTCAGGAGTTCATCTCCAGGCAGGGACAAGTTATTGGAAAAAATAAGTCTGAAAGTGAAAGTTGCAAAACATTATAAGTGGCTGAAGACAAAAGGTTAGGATACTGGAAATGGTTATGCAACATTGGCTAAAACTGTTGCTTCTGATCCCATTATAACTCTTCTATGTAGCCTATGTTAAAATGCAACTTTTGCCCTTTAATCCCGGGAGCAACAGTAGCTCCTGTTTGATGGAAAAAATATCCACAATGACATCTGAGAACCAAACTATTTTCCTTTGTAAGTAGAGAAAGATATTGTGGTATTTCAGATACCAGTGTAGATTATCATGGAGAGCCAGATCCTCAACTTCATTTAAGCTACTATTTAATTGAGCTAATTACATGACATCTCAGATGACTTGTTAATGTCTACATATATATATATTGAATTTTTAGTGTAAATATGTCATATAACTTCATAGAGACCTTTTGTCTGCCATCCTGGGAGGAGGGATTTAGTACTGATTACTGCTTTCATTTGGTGTGTTTGTTTTCCTTTCAGATAAAAACAAAAACCCACATCACTTGTACAACAGTGGCAACAAATCATCACAGATATAATATTAATGAAAGTCTGATCACTGTCTTCACTAGGGGAGAAAATCAAAGAGATTCCCTCAATGACAACAGCTATTTTTGCTATGCAGTTTAATTTATGCATGTTTAAATTCTATATAAAGCTGACAGCAAGAGAAATTATTCATAATCTTTTATAAGAGGATCCTAGACTTCCTTTCTTTTACTGGATCAAAAACACTGATAGTCTATCTTTGTGTGTGTGTGTGTGTGTATCTCATATGTGCACACACATTTATAGGTCATTTATCAATGTTTGATAAATGTTCATTTATCAATTTGATAATGTTTGATAATGTTCATTTATCAATTGTGTCTGAAAAATGTATCTTAAACCTCTAAATGACACAAGCTTTTGGATTGCTATATCAATGGTGAGAATCTCATGTCACCAAGAAAGACACTTTATAGTATAATGTATAATGCATTTTTTTAATTGTATTAATTTCTGAGCTGTTAATCTCCATGGTGTGGAGAAGAATGTAGGTGCACCAAGATGATAGTTTATTTCTCTATAGTGATAAATGTTAAAAAGTGCTACAAGTTCATGCTGTAATGAGCCTGGTTCAATTAATACCACCACTTCCATTAAAGTTAGTTATGAGGGCATTAAATATTAGAAATCCAATTTTAGGACCTCTGGGTCTTCCTTCCAGTTGCTCAGGCTCATGCCATTAGATGATTGTCCAAAACTCATCAGGTGGCTATTGCCCCATTTTAAATTTAAAACCTTTCAACACTTTTATTAAGACAAAGACATTCACAATGGGCCAAGAGAGATTTAAAGCCAGCTCTATATCAAACAGATTATATGGCAAATACAGAACTGAACAAGGTAAGTGTTCTCTATATATCAACACTTGTCCTACTGCAATGAAATATTATGTAAATGGAATATTGACTTCTGACTCTTTGTCCCCAAGGACACTAACCAGGTTTGTAAGACCTATGTTTACTATTAAGTTCTCTGTGAGAAAGGGCCTGATAGAAACACACTCTTCTTAGACAAAAATATTTGAATCCAATGTTTACTCATCTCCCCTCTTGCCATATTATGGAGCTCAGAAAATCATTATTTAGAAAAAGAACTTATGAGAGTGATTGCAGATTCATTTTAAATATATCATTTCTGAAAGGCTTCCTTGTCACCCAAAATATACTTTTTAAAAAGTTACGGCATTGCAGATCAGAATATCTGAGTTCCCATAGGCATTTTCATTACCTTTGCTGTTGACTTGTGCTGCTGTTGGAAAGAAACTTATTGCAATGGATAAGAGAGACCAAATAATCAAAGATATCTTCAGATTTAGGCCCCAGTCCTGGAAAGACTAGAGCCTAGTCTACACTAGGCAAGGATTGCTGGTGTAGCTATATTGGCAAACCTTTTCTCATGTAGTCACAACTTATAGGAGCAAAAAGGTGCTGTTATCTGTATGGTGTATTCTGGTTTCTTGAAGAAGAGGCACTGACAAAAGCATCTTTTGCTTGTACGACTGTCTACACTATAGTGTTTGCCAGTATAGAAAAGCTGTTAAAATATTACCTCAACCAGCATTATTATACTGGTAAAAGTTTCTAGTTGGAGCTGACCTCACATAAACACTTAACTTTAGATGCATAAGCAGTTTAAATATAAATACACATTTTTGTAGCATCTGAGTCTTAAACCTTTACCTGTAACTTTTTCTATGAATCTTAACTACTCTCAGACTACATATAGTCAGTCACATGCATGTGTTACTGTCCCCTTGACAGATTACTAATGAAGAATATTTATTACCTGAAGTTCCTTTGAGTTTTTATATTAACTACAATCATGGCCACCAATAAAGGCGGGCGAGTGGGTGTGTATGAAGGCCAGTTCCATGCAGTCTTCTGTGTGAATAGCATAAGGAGGACTTGGATGGAAAGGAGGGCTAATGTCAAATGGGAGGTGAGGGACTGACACCTGCCCTAGAAGTTGGCAAAGCAGGTAGCAGACGATTGCCTTTCTCTCAGAAAGCACCAATTAAATCTAATGAAAGTGATGTTACAGGAAGGATCTCTAGCAGTGGGTGTTGAGAGAAGAGGATTTGACTGTGTAAGAGAGGGACATAACATGTTCCAAGGTATACCAGAGTCATGTGACAAATGCAGTCCAACTGGGTGACAAATAATGGAAATGCAGGATGTCTGCTGACAAGTAATAATGGGTTTTAACTGTAAAAGCTGCTTTAAAGATGTTTTCACTGTATAATTTAAACTGAAGTAAATAAACTGATTTCTAAAAAAGACAATCAAGAGAAACAAATTCTATCATGCACAACAATTATCCCAGCTCCCACACCCGCGATGGGTCATTGCCAGAGTGTGAAATCTTTCATTCTGGGATCATCAGCATAGACTGTTGCTATCTCTTGACCTAAAAATGTAACTGTTAGCCTTCACGTAGATCAGCCAATAAAGGAGAACTTAACACAGATTTTTTCCAGTTACAAAAATTTGCTCGACATCAGTAGACTGTTCGCTGAATGGATCAGACTTGGATCTGTCTGAATTTTGTTTCCAACTTTGTCTTAAGTGACCTTGTGCAGCTTTTCAGTCAGTGTGTTTCTATAATGGGGTGTTACCAAGGGTTTTCAGAACCCAAAGCAGTGGTAACATAACTGGTTCTCTCAAGGCTGTGTCAGGAATAAATCACTGGGGACATAGCTCCTCTGTCTGATACATGATTGGTACAAATGAGAGTGCTTTTATGTAAAACTATTTGTTCTTAGGTCTCAAGCATACATTCACATGCACACATATGCTATATATGCATATATAGTAGGTTCAGAGCATCCCAAACATTTATATTTACCCAAAGTCTGAGATAGTTTCGAAGAAACAACAACCAGTCTTCCGTGCAGTGCTGTAGGGTTTAGATGCCAGATCCTTGCCCAAATAAAGCTTCCTTGGACTGCTCCAAATCAAATTTTCTAACTAATCTATTTATAGATTTTCTTCATATGAAGTACATAACACATCACAGCTCCTAACAGGCTAATAATTTCCCAAGCAATAGCCAATAATAATTCATTATTCTCACTATCAGCAAAGTAGCTTCAGAAAAAGACAAAACAGAATAAACACACTTACAAACACAGACAACCAGAATCAAGGTAAGTTTTCCACATTGCCCCTGACCCATGAATCTGTCCTTTTGCTTTATCTATCCAAGTCAGTAAAACTGCAGCTTGTAGCTGTTTTTGTCTGCCTACGCAAGGCCAGATTTTATTGTGGTGTTCTCGCTTCTGGCTTTAGCAGAGGATGGTGGGGTTAAGTGCACAAGATGGCTGTGGATTATATGAAATCCAGTAGTTTCATAACTGTGGAAATGAAGGTAGAGTATGAAGCCTTTCCCAGCTAGACCTGTAGTGCACAGAAGTATTAACTGCAGTCAATAGAAGTGAGATCTGAACTCATGACACACAACCTCATGTCTCCTTTCTCAAGGCAACAGGTATTTGAACCGTGTGTGTCTGTCTGAACTCTGTCTCATGTCTTGCCTGCACTACACTGTCAGTCTGTTTTTAAATGAACCTTTAGGTATTAACTCCTTTCAGGGGAAGCTGTATTTCATACCAATATGTAAACTCACCAACACTGTTTGCATTAAGCATACAATACAGCATGGATCAAATAAAACCGCATATCTAGATAGAATAGACCATCATACTTCAGATATATATGAAGCTGGTTATACTGATGAGCCAGCTCATAGATGTGAAATGAATAGCTAGTTTGTAGGAAAATACAGATACAGATTTCATTATTATTTCTTATTTGTATTACCATAGTGACTTGGAGCCAGGGTACATCATGATAGGTGCCATACAAACAGAACAAAGAGATGGTCCCTACCCCAAAGAGTTTACAAGCCAACTATAAGAGAAGAAACAGACACGGAGCGACCAGTTGGGGAGAACAAGGAAATGAGACAATATCAGTCAGCATGATAGGCACTGGGCTCTGCATACCAGCTGCCTTATAGCTGTCCCGGCTTCTGAAGCCATTCAAGAAAAGAGTTTTAAGGAAGATAATGAGAGAGTTTAGTCTATGTTTATGCGGAGCATCTCCAAAGCAGCATGGAGTCATTGGCTGAGAGCATCAAACTCTTGATAGCAAATGAGATATAAGTAGGGATTGAGCCTTAACCAGTGGGCGGGGCATTCATTCAGGCCAGGGCTTTAAAGCCGCACACAAGCGACCAGGGAGCTTTGCAAACAGGGGGCTGCTAACAGGGAGTTTTGAAAGGGGGTTTGGAAGGGGAGTAGGAAGGGAGCCGGGGTCCCTTATCCGTCCTATCCGTGACCTGTTAGTCCCTTGAAAACCTATAAACCAAACTGATCCAAGACCTTTCTCTTTAAAGCAGAGCAGACAGGGAGCTGCAGACAGGGGAGTCTGAGAGGGAGTTTGACAGAGGGAGGCTTATGATCGTTAGAAGGACCCGCAACACCTGTGGCAGCAATGCTTCTGTCTCCTCCACCTGCACCTGTAGCCAGACAGAGCACCAGAGCATGGATGCTTCTACCCAGATTCTTATCGATAAACTAGGCAAATACAATTTAGATGGGGCTACTATAAGGTGGGTGCATAACTGGCTGGATAACCATACTCAGAGAGTGGTTATTAATGGCTCCCAATCCTGCTGGAAAGGCATAACAAGTGGGGTTCCACAGGGGTCTGTTTTGGGACCGGCTCTGTTCAATATCTTCATCAACGACTTAGATGTTGGCATAGAAAGTACACTTATTAAGTGCGGACCGATACCGTCAAGAACTGGAGGGATTGCAACTGCTTTGGAGGACAGGGTCAAAATTCAAAATGATCTGGACAAATGGAGAAATGGTCTGAGGTAAACCGGATGAAGTTCAATAAGGCAAATGCAAAGTGCTCCACTTAGGAAAGACAATCAGTTTCACACATTACAGAATGGGAAAGACTGTCTAGGAAGGAGTATGGCAGAAAGAGATCTGGGGGTCATAGTGGACCACAAGCTAAATATGAGTCAACAGTGTGATACTGTTGCAAAAAAAGCAAACGTGATTCTGGAATGCATAACAGGTGTGGTTGTAAACAAGACACGAGAAGTCATTCTTCCGCTCTACCTCGCGCTGGTTAGGCCTCAACTGGAATTGTGTCATTCTGGGCACCGCATTACAAGAAAAGAGTGTGGAGAAATGGAGAGGGTCCACAGAAAGCAACAAGGAATGATAAAGGTCTTGAGACATGACCTAGGAAGGAAAGGCTGAAAGAATTGGGTTATTTAATTGGATAAGAGAAGACTGAGAGGGGACATGATAGCAGTTTTCAGGGTACTAAAGGGTGTCATCAGGAAGGAGGAGAAAACTTGTTCACCTTAGCCTCTAATGATAGAACAAGAAGCAATGGGCTTAAACTGCAGCAAGGGAAAGATTTAGGTTGGACTTAGGAAAAAGTTCCTAAGTGTCAGGGGTAGTTAAACACTGGAATAAATTGCCTAGGAAGGTTGTGGAATCTCCATCTCTGGAGATATTTAAGAGTAGGTTAGATAAATGTCTATCAGGGATGGTCTAGACAGTATTTGGTCCTGCCATGAGGGCAGGGCACTGGACTTGATGACCTCTTGAGGTCCCTTCCAGTCCTAGAGTCTATGAATCTATGAATCTATGAAGGTCCTTGAAAGAGAATACTAGAAAAAAGGGAGTCAGTGGAGAGATTCAAAGAGAGGTGACATGATTAAAGTGGCAGGCTAGGAAAATGAACTTTGCCGCAGCATTCTGAGTTGATGTAAGCAGGAGAAGATTGAATTTGTTAAGGCCAGAGAAGGATGTTGCAAGAATCAAAACATAAGATGAGAGCCAGGATGGGTTTTAGCTGTATGGATGGACAAGAGAGACCATAACTTAGAAAGGTTGTTCAGAAAGTCTCAGCAAGATTTAGATGTAGCCTGGATATGAGGACCTTGCAGAGAGGTCAGAGTCAAAGATGAAGCCTAAGTTACAGTCCCAAGTAACAGGATGGTGGTTTTGTTAACAATGATTAAGAAAGGAGGTATTGATAAGGGCTTGTCAGGGCCAGGTGAGATTAGGAGCGGTATTTTAGTCATGTTGAGCTGATGGCTAGACATCCATGAGGGAATGTCAGAGAGAGAGAGAGAGAGAGAGAGAGACCAAGATTTTAGGACAGAAGGAAGGTCTGAAGTAGAGAGGAAGGTCTGTGAGTCATCAGTATAAAGATGGTTACTTGAATTTGTGTTTGTGGATGAGATTACCCAGAGGTAATGTGTAGAGGGAAAAGAGAAGGGGACCAATATCATTGCCCTGTGGAACTCCTATAGAAAATTAGAGTGCAGATGAAGAGGATCCTCCAATGGCCACACTAATGGAGCAATTAGAGATGCAGGAGGACAACAAGAGGAAGACAGAGTCACAGAAGCCAATGGAGGACAAGATTTCAAGATGGTGACTGCCTGTCAAAGGTAGCCAACAAGTCCAGGAGGATGGGAATGAAGTATTTATTCAGACTGTTAGCTATAAAGAGATTGCTAAAGACTTTGGCACCAGCAGTTTCAGTGAAGTACAAGGTATGAAAGCCAGATTGGAAAGTCTAGGATGAATTGGAGGAAAGACACTTCAGCCAAGGATTGTAGACAGTTCACTCAATGAGCTTAGAGACAAGAAGAAGAGGGGGTGATAGTTGGAGAGGCAAGTAGGATTAAGGGAGGGTTATTTTTAATATGGGATAAACTAGAATACTATAGAAGCTTTTTAAAACTTCTTAAGGCTTCCTTAATTGTTCAAACCATTATGTTATCTACAACTTCCGATGTATAAAATGATGTTGACTGGGTAGAGTGACCCATGCTTCTCTTTAATGTAAGGAAATTTGAATTGTGGTCCTATTGCATGAAATGTAAAAGTACACAAAACTACTGGTATCTTGAACAGTTTCAGATATATTGTTTTTACAGTGGAGATGAAGATAGGACTGCTTTCCATTTCTCCTACTGTCTTTGCTAACGTGAGTCAAAGGTTCTGAGGCTTATCAGAACAAAAATGACATACATAGCTATTACCATAGGTTTGGCAATACTGAGCATAAAATTACTTTGTAAAAGTATGATGGATTAATATTTGACAAGAAACCTGAAGTTTCAACCAATAGGGCCAAAATCTGTGCAGAGCAGAATTTGGCACATGGTATTTAAGGACTTTGACCAACATGAGAAAGTAGTCTTTGAGATCAACCTAGATAAAACTGAAGGTGCATTATATTATTAATCACTAAATAGTATTTAAATATAAAGACTGAAAAAAATATCTAATTCACCAGGAGAGAAATACTTAGTATGCAGGAATTCAGAGAGCAACATGCTTTTAAAAATAGAGTGAACAGAATTACAGAAATATCTGACTTAAAAGCGAGTAAAATAAAGATATATAAAGGTAGAAATTACGGTAACTATATCCTAGAATTAAAGGATAGTCATTAAAATTAATTATATGGTCTTATTTAAACCATTTATTTCATTTCAGGAGAGATTGAGATAGCCCCTTCCTAGAATAGCCAATAGCCCAATAGTCAGAACACTCACCTGAGTGGAAGAAGGCTTGGGTTCAAGTCCCAGCTCCAGCCAATACCCTGGCTATTGGGTATAAAAGTACCACTTCCTCCTCAGTTTTGTGAATGGTGCTTAAGTGTTGGAGTTGTGTTAGGGATGTGATTTCTGCCCTCACAACAGAAAGCCACTTGAATTTAGCCAAGTTCTAAGCATTTAAACAAAATCAGTTTGCACGTGCTAGGTAGAGACTTGTTAGATCTTCACAGCCAATTTCTCTGAAGATTCTACCTTCACTGAGCATGTTACAGCCCAGGACCAAACAAATGCAGCTAGACTTTCCCTGTAAATTGCAGATCTGGGGTTTTGTGGGTCAGAGCCAGAACTGGGATTGAGAGGAGGGAGATTCTTTCCTTTGCTCTCAATGACACTCCTGCAGGGAGGAGAAAGAAGCTTCCTGATTCTTGAGTTGGACCTGGGGCATGGAAGGTGGAGACCAAGGAGCCTGGATAGGAGACACTGGGACTGAGGTTGGCAATGGGAGGAGAAAAGGGAAACTGGGATTTGAGGTTGGGAAGGATGCTGTGACTGGTTGGGCAAGGAGACAGACTACGAACCAGGGAGGAAATTGGGGAGAGGGAGGGAAGACTAGGAGCCAATGAGTAGCAGGATAAGCTGAGATTGGATGAAGAGTCCTGGGGACTGTGTGTGCAAAGAGACAGGACTGAGAACTAGTGGGGTGGAGGAAAGGAGGAGAGGCAAATCTGTGCGGAAGCAGAGTGTGGAGAGAGAACTGAGATTGGATGAGGAGTCCACAGAGCTAAATTAGTTTTCTTCATTTGACAACCTTGATTAATCTCCAGAGCAAATCCTATGCACTGAACGAAGTATGGGAGTTGTGAGAAACATATATGTGATCATGTAATTAAAGATTGTATCATAATGCATATGCATTACTTGTATAGACATTTCTATTGATACACATAGGGTCTTTACAGGGTTTCAGAAAGACACCCAGAAGCAACAAATAGAATACAAACATCATATATTCCCATTTTTTTTCCACTTTACTTCTGGAACATACCATAGCAATTGCTTTTGGTAACACATAAACTTGAGATATGAAAGAAATATGTCAGGGGAAAAATAAATCTTGACCTTCTTGGCTGCTTTTCCTGATGCAGGACAAGGCATTATTCCCCCCAGTTATGAAGGGAATGCATCAAGGGCAAAGGCAGGCATCCAGAAAGTTGGTGACCTGGTAAAGCAAAGGCCTGTAATATTTATAGATCAAATTTGATAAAGACCACATAAACTCTTATTAGTTCCCTTCCTTTCCTATTTCCATATAATAAATTGTCATGACTTGGGGAAAAAGCAGTTATTACTGGAACATTATTTAAAAATACTCTTTGAGCAGTTGCTTTTGTTTTATATTCTATTGCTTTAGGGTGCTGTGAATCTTTTTGTTTTGTGTTCTTTTAAATTGTCGAACAGTCATGCATTAAACATTTACTTTTGCTCCGTGATTAGATACCATCGTGATAGGCAGCTTATAAATACTTACATTGAATAGATATTGTTTGATAATGAGAATGCAGTTTTTTTCAGTCAGAAATAATATACTTATATGCCATATATCCATCTTTCAGTACATATCTATCAGTATTCTAATTTGTTAGAGTGAAAGTCTGTTCTACCAAAAAAGCTAGACATGTGCACTAACTCATATATAGAGCTGTGGAAAATTGATCAGCTTTTGAGCAATCAAATTTTATTCACCTCAGATAGCTAAATTTTAACCTTCCATGTTCAAGTACTCACACCAGCGGTGGTATACTGTATATGTAATGGGATATATTTTATATGTAATGGCATAGAAGAAGGACAGGATTCCCAAAGAAAACACCTGTAATAATGCCCTGGCACAGTCAAGTAAATAAGCTATACAAGGAGCTGACTGCAACCTTTTTACCTAGAATTATGTATACACAGTTATTTCGTAAATGTGATGGGCAGAAGCTAAATTCATAGACTAAAATATTCACTATGAAATATTTGGCTGTTTTATTATGACCACATTCAGAAGTGCTGACTTTCTAATTTCCCTGGGATGCTTGACCTCTGCTCCTCCCAGGCCCCGCCCCAAGTCCACCCCTTCCCCCAAGGCCCCACCCCTTCCCTTTCATGCCCCTGGTCCACCCACGCACCTTCCTGCCTCTTCCTGCCACGACTCCTCCCTCTCCTCCCCAGCACCTTCTGCATGCCACTGAACAACTGATCACATGTGGGTGGGAGGTGCCGGGATGGTGGGGAAGGAGATGATCTGCGTGGGTGCTGAGCATCCACTATTTTTTTTCCATGGGTGCTCCAACCCCAGAGCACTCTCAGAGTCAGTGCCTATGCCCATAGGAACACACATCTCAAAGAAGCATTGTTTTTGCACTAGGTGAGTCTTCTTCTTCTTCTTCTTCTTCTTCGGCTGTTGTGCCTGTGGGTACTCCACTGCAGGTGACTCCCAAGCAGTGCCCACAATAGAGGCTGGGACTTCAGACTTGAGTTTATTATAGATGATAGTACTGTGGCATCAAAACCAGCACCTGAAGCCAAGTCTCCCAAGGTGGCATAGTGTTCTGCAAAGATATGTGCAGATGCCCAGGTATCTGCTCTGCAAATTACTGATATAGTGATGCTATTAGAGAAGATGACAAAAATGGAGACCTATCTTGTAGAGTGTGTGCATACTGAAGACAGGGTGCTACATTATGCCTGTGGTAACAGAGTGAGACCAATTTGGAGTTTTTTAACTGAAATTGCCGTACCTTTTCACCTATCTACAATGGAGAGGAGGAGACTTGGAGATTTTCCAAAAGCTCTTGTCCTGTCCAAATAGAAGGCCAAGGCTCTCCTTACGTTGTGTGTATGAAGGATGGGTTCCCTATTTTCCCAATGAGGTTTGAGATAAAAGATTGGAAAATTAATAAATTGATTTATGTGAAATGCAGAAGTCACCTTGGGAGTGAACTTCAGATGTGATCTAAGAGTGACTTTGTTGGGAAGAACACAGTGAAGGGGAGATGTGCCATCAGTGCTGTTATTTCCTCTATCCTTCTTGCTGAGGTAATGGCAATCAGGAACACTGTCTTCATGGAAAGGTGAGTTAATGAACAAGGGGATGGGTTCAAATGGTATATAGTCAGTCTTTTTAACGCTAGATTAAGATCTGATTGAGAAGTTGATTTGAACTTGTGCTGGTGGTCGTTAGAGTTGAGTTCATCCACATTGCTCAAATTGGGAGGCAGATGGGAAAAGAGAAACTCCATGAGACCTAGAGTAGTGGGTGGGCCTGGCCCTGAGCCCAGGTTTCCACCCCTACTTATCACAGAGGAAGTGGCTGAACAGTGGACTGCTGTTCCCCCGGAAGCGGGAGAACAAAGTGTAACAGCCAGAGGGCTGTGTCCTGAAGAGGATGCTGTATTCATTGGGACAACTCGCTTTCCGGAGCAGAAGTGATGGTGCTGAGACATCACCAGATAAGGGCACACTGGTGAACTAAGCTGAATCCCAGGACAGCCAGCAGGCGGTGCCACAGTGGTGAGTCATGTCCCATCACAAGGGGGTTTATCAGCCCTCAAAGCGGTCACTGAAGAGGATATCTCCTCATTTGCTGGTATGCCACCCTAGAGGCATGGGAGGCTTGTTTTCTCTGAGCCTCTCAAGGATCCCAGTATGGCCATTATGATCAACAGAGGCCCAGTGGTAGGTTGACCAAACCAGGGAGGCTATGGATTGGGGGGATAAGCCTGATGTCCATGTCCTCTCACTCACTTTCTTACACCAACAATGAGAAGGATAGTGCATGGCAGGAAAATGCTGGTGAATCCAGGGCACTGGTGGACTCAATAATGGTTGTGGTACTGAGTAGGGGTGAGACTGGTGTGTCAGACACCAAAAGATCAATCACACACCAGAAATCCAGCGATGCAGATGGCACTGGTGCCCAAGGTAATTGTTAACGCTGCGAGGTTTGTGCTGATGGAGTCAGAGATATAGACCTGGTAGCGAGATCAGTCAATGCTTGGTGCACTGGGGTCAGTACCGGTGCCGATGTCCATATTGATGGAGCCTTCTCCGGGGTGGCCCTTCTTTGTTTTTCACATCCCCGCAATACCTGTGCGTCTTTACCCACACCCATCTGGACTTTGGAAGTCCGACTTTTCCGTTACCTCAGTAACGCGCATGCACTGGATACCAGATTTAGACTGCTTTGGTGCTGTCAGTACCAGTGATACTGATTGAGCTGAAGCAGCTAATCGAGGCTTTCGACAGGGACTCACCAACCTTTTCTTAGAGGCCTTACATGAGTGGCTCATCTTTCTTGGCTCACCTCCCATCAAAGTAAAGGGTTGCGGGAGAGCTCCTGCCAGGATTCTGGGCATTGAAGGGCTAATTCCATGGATAGGAGTTTGAGGTTTAACTCTCCGTCATGCCTCGATTTGGGCTTCAGTTGCTTATCCAAGCCATGCTTTTTGTGAACTGTGCTTTTCTCCCAGGCAGCAAATGCACTAAGTGTCCAACAGTCACTGGGATAGATTCCTTGCAAATGAGGCACTTTAAAACCTGGGGAGCCAGGCACACCCTTTCCAGGGGTGCCCCCCAACCAGGTTTGGCAGGAAACAAACATCTTTCTTTCTTTCTTTCTTTCTTTCTTTGGCATAGCCAAATAAAATACAAAGTAACAAAGAAAATGCTTTAAGGAAGCTAAAAATGAGCAATTTGAAAAACTATCGATCCATGAACAGACAGCTAGGGCTCAGTCTCTAGCCAGGGTCAGTTGAGAAGGAACTGAGGAGGGTTTTCCTGTCCATTCTTGCTAGACTCATGGCAGGCGAGGAGCAGCACATGCACGGGCTAGGTGGACACTGTTATCAAAGCTGTCCGATCAGCAGTGCAGTGAGACACACACACACCTACAGTGGAGCACCGTTAGGGACACTCCTCGAAGAAGAAGATAGAATTATAATGATGTAGGGATACTGAAAGTTCATTGGAAAATCTTTCTGGTTTTAGAATGGCTAAATTTTCAAATCTTCAGCTTGCTGAGAACTGTGGAGGTGAAAAACTACACAAGTATCATGCTACATAACATGACCATATTGTATACATTGTCACTTTTAAATATTCATTGTCTGGCAGGTTTTGAAATATTTCATTCAAAACTCATATGTACTTTGGACTTGGAGATGTGGATTTTCTCTAGATACCAATATGATTGTCATATAGTGGGTGCTTACTAATGAATAAGGATCATCTCTAGGGTTTACTTCAGAGGCCTATTGTCATGGAATTATGAGTCACATTTTCAGCTTATCTTTCTAGTCATTCACCTAACTGCAAGACTATTGATCAGTTTTTCTGTGTAGCATTCTAGCAATCCATTTTTGTGCACTTATGACAGTCTTTATTCTGAAGACAGAAGATGGTAAATATGACTTTGAAATGGAGAAATCTTCAATTTACAGATTTGCGGGTAATAAATTATTTACAAATTCCACTTCCAGTAACTGCAAATAGTTCAAGTTACACATTTGGATCAGACAGTGGTTTATATAAATGTATATTTTTTTAAAGTTAAAATAACTAATGCATCTTTCCTAATTTATCTCATGTCGTGCCAAAAATTTATACATACACATTGGGCAAGAGTCTCAGCACCACCCCACGTGCTTTGTACTTTGGAAGCATAAGGTATCCTTATACCTACTTTAATAGGTCATCTGAGGACTCCCCATGACTAAGAGAATCTCTGTGGTATAAAGCTATTGTGTCTGTTTCTATGCCATCCCCATATGATTCCCTGACACAGTGAGAATTAATGGGGAAAAGGAGGAATAGTCAGAGCATCCTTAAAACCTGGCAATTCTCAACTGCCAAAAACTCCCCTGGGGGTGACCATTGCCTACCAGAATCAAGTACAGCAGCCCTGAATCTGTTCTAATTTAAGCTGGCCATTGATTAAGTGGCGAGAAAGACCCAAGATTGAATAACTGGAAAAGCCTCTATTGGACATACCCCTTCTGTGAACTGCTTGAGAGCTACACTATTTTAAATGTTCACCTGATAGCCATTTGAGTTTAATAAAATTAATTTTGTGTTGGTATGAAGGACAGTTTTTACCCAAAGATATAACTTTTCCGGGAAATCTCAGCAAACCACTGTCCATAGACCCCTCAGTCCCCACCTCTTCACAATATGCAGAGCCAGCACCTGTAAAGAATCATTCGTGTTATTCAGTGCCAGAAGGGATTATGCTATAGAAGCCAAAGCCTCTTGGATCACAGATGTACAAACTGAACGCTACTTATATTGTGTTTTACACTACCCTTCAAACTAGCAAACTTCGGTTATAAGGGAGTCCAAAAAGGAGTGTTCAGCCTAATACTGCTCTGTTCTTGTATGTTACCAACAATAGCTAAAACTGTCCTCTGCACTAAATACATAATAAAGTCTCATTAAACGGCTGATGGTAGCTTCATAAAATAATTAATACTTTTAATTACAATTAGCTAAAATGAATTCGCTTATTAATAGCCCTCTTAACCCAGCATATAGCTAGACTCAGAGAATAGGACACACCCGTGACCTTAGTAATCCAAATTATGCACTTCTCCCACTGTGCAGCATTGGAAAGGATAGTGCATACTTAAAGACTGGAGCTCTTAAGAAGTACAATTTGAGCATTAATCAATAGAGTAGTTAAAGTCTACTATTACTGCAATTTTGCCTAGAGAAGTATTGCTTTCAAGTCATGACAAAATTGCTACACAGCTAGCCAGTGAAGCAAACATTTTGCTCATAGAGAAGTAAGAAAGCTATGTCTACCAAGACTGTCAGGAAATTACAGACCTCTAGGAGCTTTATAAGAACAAAGAAGATGAAGAAAAGCTGGCAGTATAACAACAGAAACCCTTTAGTACTTGTTAACAAATGTCTGGAAGATAGATTTAAGAGAATATGTATTAGCTCTGTTGAAAAATATATTAGGTGTGTTTATATCAGTTCCTTAATGACAATAATAGAAGGGTAAATAAATAGAGTGCTAAGGAAATGCAATACATTTCTCAATAGTATATTCAATCTAAGAGACTTCCTAAAATCTTGTCAAGTACTACAGAAAAACCATCTCTAATCTAAAGAGAGGGAAGCTACAAATGAGATTTATGTGGCACTGAAATTCTTCTAAATGAACTAATGGATTTGTTGAAGGCTGCTTATGACATGGGTAATCTAATGCTTTTTATGTAGAAAAGCCTACCAATACACCAGGCTTCTCTCCAGTCACCACCCACTAGAGACCACGCTGGAAAAGAGGATAGAGGTTCTTTAACCACGTTAAATATTGCTTTGAGAGAGGAAATGTTAAAAGGAAGATGGTTTTATTTCTTCCTTTGTTCCTCTGGGGCCTTTATTATCGATTATTACCTCTCTAAATTGGGAGTAAATATATCAGTGGCAGTGTAGATACTCCAGTCGTTGAAGCACTCACTAGATAACATACATCTGCCAAATTTTAATCATGTAGTTAGAATTTGGTTCCAAGTTCCTGAGGAGACTAAGGTCTCACAGTCATAAGCAAAGTTAGCTGACAGGTAAACAAAACCCACTTTGCAAACTTCTTAATTGTTTTTTCTTAAAAATAGCAGATATTTTAGAATACGCACACATTAAAACAGTTTCAGAGAACAACTTTTTTAATGAAATTTCTTTCCTTGAGTTTCATTGTGAATTGCTGTATCCTTTTATTTCAGTGGCATTGTTTCATGGCAATGGGATTAGATTTTTGTAGCTACAATATTAACAAAGTGATAACTGCATCTAAGAGAAAATGCCTCCTCAATGGGACAATTCAGACATGTACATTTATTCACATGTGTGGATGATGGGGGTCTTAAGGACTGGTCCGAAACTACAGATACCAATACTCATTAATTTCAGCTGGGTTTGGATCAGGCTTTAATATGTACTACGATTCAAATTACCTAGGAAATTCACAATTTTTAAGAACAGTCAGGATTTTACAAAGGAAAAGGACTTTTTATTTTTGGCGCAGTGTGGACCAATAGAAACCTCAAACTCACTATTGCAACAACTTGTAGAGTAAAAATTAGCTGCTATTAAAATAGATGTTGACAGGTCCTTCTACTAAAGATGTGCAAAGGAAACATGTTTTGTGTAAAATCATTAAGACTTATACTTGGATAATATGTTTTTAGTATAATTAGTATAAAACATACTTTATAAATAATTAATTGAATCACCTGATGCTGAATAGTGTCAGAAACATTTTTTGTTATCTATTCTGAATTTCAAAGTAAAGACCATCAAAAGTAATAGCATTGATTTCCTCTCTTAGCATCCCATTTTTTCCTCTTTAGGAACTGTAATATCCAGTGTATTTTCCCCCCCTTTATATTTCCTATTACTCTGCCACAGGAAAATAGCTTCTTCTGCACTGGAAAATTCATTCTGATTAAATTAAATGGTAGCTCATAGCTGGAAGTGGTTGGTAGGTAATACGGTCATAAAGAATGCTGGGTTGATTTAATGTGCTAGGAATTAAAGTGCAACAAGGTGATCAAGTCTGCAGACCTTAGAATATATCAGATCCAGAACATGTAATATAAAGAGAAATATTCTTTTCTTCCCCTACTGTGACAGCTGGAGAGAACACTGTTCTAAAAGGCCCTAGCGTCTCACTCTGCTTGGCGGAACTCAGCTCATCCTGCCATTATATTGGCTTGGTTTCCATCTACACCTCATTTAATTTGATCTTTTTTCCCGCAACTCTGCAACTTTAAAAGGACTGTACACATGGTTTGCGTAGTGTAACAACACACTGCTTTATGTATGTCTGTGAAATGCACAATAAAAGTGAAAAAGGTGTAAAAGCAACCATGACAGATCATGACATATATAAATATTTATATGGCTATATCATAAACATTCACAGATTAGAGAAGCCAAAATGCCTCTAGTTAGCTTCTGAAATACCCTGCCAAAATTGTAATTAGTAGGGTTTTTTTCTTTCAACAGTTCTGATTTATTGTTCCTCTATTTTTATTATTTTTATTCTGCAGTTTCATGTATATATCTGAGATAAAATATATATTAAAGTGTTTGATCAACAGGATGATCTGGTCCTCTACATCCAGGGATATGTGCTGCTGTCTAAAACAGAGTGCTTCATGTCTTTAGCAACCAAACCAACTGTTGGCTCTAAATGGCTACTAGGGACAACAATTTTCCTAACCATACTCAGCACAACTGGACTATTTAAAAAATCTAACTATTAGGTGTGAAACAAATATATATGGGTATACTTCCAATATAAACCAAATTTAAGAGACAAGAATCCTGCTATAAGCATACTTCTAGAGAGTATCAAACTTTTTAGAAATATTAACAATATTTCTTGAGCCTTTATGTTTTTTAGCAAAGAGTATATTCTTGAAGATGTTTGTTTCTGTAGATGAACTATGAATTTCAGCTGGACAGCATGTGTAGCATGAATACAACCTTTTAATCCGAAAATAGCCTACATTCAGTTTCCTTTTTTATGATCCATATGGCATTTGCAGGGCTGATTAAACTTCTGCTTCTGAAGGGTTGTTATGCATGTGTTAATATAAGTTGTGTTTGTATGCAGGAGCACTTTACAGCCTCTCTGGCTTTAGTGTGAACATGTTTGACAGATATTCTTCTGTCAAAATTCTACTTATGCTGCAGGCAAGTCCTGCTATAAGGATGCTGCAGGTGATTATATTGATCCTCTAATGGGGGCTGACACTTTTGATGAGCTGCTGTAGAGTATATTGCATGCTGTAAAGTTTCCTATATTCTGCTTCCTTTGTAATTTTGTGCTTTTTCTTTTTGAGCTGGAGATATTATATAAAATATCTATACTGTGCTTTAGCTTTTTTCAAAACACAAAAAATAATAAAACTACAAACTTTGAAGAGATTCATAAACCAGTAATTCGTCCTCAGTTCTTAGGTAGCAGAAAAACACCAGAACAATTAGGAAAAGATACTCATACAAACCAGTGCTCACCCTCTTTCTATCTTACCCCAATATTCAACAGATACAAGCTAGTTCGGACCAAATGGAAGAAATAAATACCCAAGTTGAGAGCCCCTGATACAGAATGCACATAAAAAACAAAACAAAAACCCGTCAACTTCAGCCAGTTTATTTTGGCATAAGTGTGTGAACAGAAAGAGCCTATGAAAGTATTACATCTCACTCAAGGTTAAATAGTTATATAATTTACCTGTTGGACTCTGTATGTGTCCAACAGTAAGTTGGACACTACAAAAGACTAGGTTGTCATTAGCCCTGTGAAGCTGAATGTTGTCTACCTATACTATAGGGCATAATCCAGGTGGAGAAGAAGGCTTTGCAGAGCTGCTATTTCTGTCCCTGTGCAGGTGATTGGGATAGTTTGGGGAAAGGACTGGATGGTGTCTTGGTTCCACATCTCTAGTGTGTTCCCCAGTGTGGCTATACCAGCACACTGGGTGCCATAAGATGCATCAGATGAAAGCCAAGCACAGTTTACTTCTGCCCTACTACAGGCTGAAGCTGGGAGGTAGATTATGACTCTCCAAATCACAATCTGTTTTGGGACTGCTTCTGGGGGAGCACAATCGATCAGAAAGTGGTGATCTCGCCGTAATGATGGCTTTACTGTTTTTATTTTATTTTGATTTCCTGTGTATATTCTGTTTTATCAGGATGTGAAAAAATCCTCTGAATAAAAGTCATCAAGGACAGTTAAATACTGTTAAGCTAGGAGTCTTTACTCAAACACTATTTATTATTCTGTGTGTTTTTATTACTATGATGGAATATTTTTCATCAACTTTCAGATGAAGGAAGAATTTAGTTGTTCTAGGTATACTTGGAACTGCCTCTGCACAGAAAGATCGATCATCTGACCTTACAAAGTCCACAACAAAGTCCAGCCCTACATTTGTATGATTCTATTTCATTCTTTACTAGCTAGGTGGAGTCCTTCCAAAACAACTGCTAAAAACTATGAGCCAGCCTACAAGCAGAAAGTGATAACTGCATCAAGCACTCACTGGTCCATAGAAAAACGTTTCCCTTCATCTAGAATCTCTGTTACAATTTAGAAAGAGATAGTAGCCCCTCAATAGTTACACTGGCAACCAAATTCCTATAGAGGTCCTATTTTTGATCTTATAATTTTGACCTGCAAATTTGGCTAGATCTACAGATCATTAGCTTTACTCTGAGCGTTAAGAATTGTTCTGCAAACTTTTAAAAGAAAATTATTCACACTGTTTTAAAGTGACACATCCTTGAATAGTTACCACTATTTTAAATCTTGACTTGTGTCTAAAATCAGTTTGTTTGCCCCTAGTCAAAAATATCTTGCTACTCTCTGTGCAAGTTTATCATGTAGCTAAATAACCTTAGAAACTTATGCACATACATGTGAAGAAACTAAGGTGGAATTAAGTGGTTGTTAGCAATTGTTTTACCCAGTTCTAATGCTTAGAAACAAATGTACACATTTAAAACGTCATATTGTGTGGTCTAAAGAATGCATAATATTGTGAGAATGATACTGAGCTCCTTTTGTAAAGCTCTTGGAGATCTACTGCTGAGAAGCTCCAGATAAGAGTTTGATATTATTAGTGATGATACTGAAAATATTGAGCTAATTAACAGTGTTATAGACATCCACACATAGGCCAAAATACTTGGCCTAACTTAGGCCTAAGACATAAAAGAAGTGGCTCTCAACTTTTCCTGACTACTGTACCTCTTTCAGGAGTCTGATGTGTTTTGCATATCGCCATGTTTCGCCTCATTTAAAAACTACTTGCTTACAAAATCAGATCTAGAAATATAAAAAAGTGTCACAGCATACCGTTATTGAAATATTGTTTACTTTCTCATTTTACCATATATTTTAAAATAAATTGAAATATAAATACTGTACTTGCATTTCAGTGTATAGTCTGTAAAACAGTTTAAACAAGTCTTTATCTGCATTAAATTTTAGTTTGTACTGACTTTGCTGTGGTTTCTATGTAGCCTATGGTAAAACTAGGCAAATATGTAGATGAGTTGATGCACCCCCTGGAAGACCTCTGTTGATGCACTTCACTGGTTGAGAAGCACTGCTTTAAAGCATGTTAAACCACAGGTGCTTTTTATATGTTTCACACAGATGAGTGGTCACCCTTCTCTTATTTAAAGGACCATAAATTATTTCACTGATTTGTCTGTGAGGGCAACTACCCATCCCTTACTTTAAGGTATATTGAAATGTATTAAGTCTGATAAGTACCCCTTTAAAACATTAAAGTGAAATTCATGATAATTACATTTCTACTGCCCTCAAGTATACCATGCACACTTGAGGAAAATACATGAAATGCTAATGAAAATGGTGTTTCCCTAAGTTTCCCTTAAAAGAGTGTTGCCCTTTATTTTTCATGTGGCTTTCCCTTATTTCCATCCAACAAAAGTGGTCACACTACATACATGGAGGAAATGTAGATTGAATAACTTTACAACATCCAACTAGCAAAGCTCAACCATACACTTTTGATAAATTGTGGAATAATTTCTTCCTTTTATTTTTTATTCTATTTAAAATACTTTATATCTGTAAATTTGTAGTAGATATACAGCAGATCAAGCTATATTTGCTATACTACATAAAGTATAATTTATTGCTAGTTAAAAAAATCTAAAGAGTGTTGTTTAAGATTTAAGACTCTATATGAGAAAATTAAAGCTGTTAATGGGCAATTTTGGAGGAAATTTTGTTGCATAGGCAACCTGACTACAAAATATTGTAAACACTGTTTGTTTTAAATAGAAATGGACCAATAGGAAATATGTAACTGATTTAACAAATATATATCTAACAAGATGTTTGTTTTCCTTAATTAAAGCTGATACATTCAAATGTTATGTTAAGAAGCCAATCAAATTATTAATTTTTAAGGTGAACCAACCAAATTTTTATAAGACCATAGGACCTGATTGGCAGTTGCACAGAGAGAGTTTCACATATAAAGCAATCCTACTTTTCACTGAAATGTAAGAAATAATCAAGTATTGGTACAGAGGTGTGTACAGCTGTTTTGTATTCATCAGCTGTAATCTTGTATTGGAGGTGGGCCAAACAAATGCATTAAATGACTTGTATTGCTGCATGATGAAGTACCAAACAATAACAGAATCATCAAGGAGTGTGTATAGATTTTACATATAGAATCTGTTCTAACTCCAAAATGGACACTTCTGCAGACAACTGAGTGCTGATGGAAAGACAGTGGAGAGCATGGAGTCATTCAAAGTTGGCCAAAGGACCACACTGCAAAGGAGTCCGCAGAAGAGGACTGACGGGTGTAGGTTACTGACTGGAGCTAAGCCAGTAGATATTTAAGATGTGGTTCAACATGTCTTACGCAAACTGACAAAAGATGTTTTGCAGGAAGATACCAGAGTTTTCCAGATAAAGTTGCAAAGAGAAATATAGGAAATACCGTATTTTTCTCATGGATGATAAGAGACAAAATTCATATTTTAGGTAGACATTTCAAATCTTCACCAGAAGGAAAGGTTACTTTCTGACTGGTCCACATCTGCTTTGCCAAGAAGGATGCTGCTGGGAGATCCAGAAAGAGAATAAGAATACAACTGTCATAAATATGAGTGAATCACCTCAGTGAACTTAGTCTCAATAAATCAGTCATTGCAGCTATGAAACTGAACTGAAGAATCTGCCTTCATTGTAATCACTAGGCAGCAAAATACTTTTATACATGTGTTGTTTCCCCACACCTTGATCATGTTCAACTAAATGCTTCTCAGGGTGTATGTACCTGAGCTAAAACCCTCTGAATAAAGGTATGTCTACACTTAAAATGCTGCATACCAGCAACATTGTAGCTGCCCCGGTTTAGCACTTCAGTGAAGATGCTACTATGCCAACGGAAGAAGCCCTCAAGTTGACATAGAGATGTCTACACTAGGGGTTAGTTCGATGTAACTATATTGCCCAGAGGTGTGAACTTTTCACATCCCGGAGTGAGCTTGATATACCAATATAAGTTCATAGTGTAGACCTGTCCTAACTAAAATGTGTGATGTGCACTTGTGTTTCCTTAACAAGCATAGTTTTAGTTGTCTAAATCAGTAAGTAATAGACAGCATTGAATCAGGATAAACTCATTACACTAACTAAGCTTAGTACCATTTGTAACAGGAGTCTCTGTTTCCCTAATGCAAAAGTTACTATGAGAAAACCTGATTGTTTCAAAAAGTTCAGCCTATGAATACACAGATTTTGTGATCAAAAGAATTCACAGCTTCTTAGAAAAAAGAGGACAAATCTCTGAATTGGCTTGTAGGCTAAAGATTTTATCTTGTATTTTATTTAAAGTGACAATGCTTACTGGTACAATTCCAAAACCATTAAATAGCTTCAAAATTATTGTCTGTATATTTTGTTTTACATTTGATATGTGATGATTTTGCATGGGTAAGTGGCAAAGCTTGGCTATAAGTATCACCTGGACAAGTGTAACAGGGCCAGCTGCCTCTGGAACACCTTTCTGGCTTCCAGGTACTCAAACCCTTTTCCCAGTCAAGGGTCTCTAGTAGGCGTGGGGCCTAGTACACACAGGCTTTACTTGGCTGAAGGTCAGCCTTCTTCAGCCCTCTGCTTCCAGCTTCCAGGCTCAAACCATTCTGTCAATCAGTGTCTCAATCAGGATCCTCTTGTTCACTACAGAGCCTCTGCATCATAGCTCCCTTGGTTAGCATCTTCTCTTAGGAGCCTTTCAAACACTGCAGTTTCTCAGTGCTGAGCTGAGATCCCATTTATCGGAGCCTTCTGCTGCTTTTAATAGGACAATCACCCTGATCTCTCTCCCACATTCTGTAATTGGGATTGGCTCAGAGTTGACACACTCTGTTTCAGCAAAGTAATTTTGAATTGAATTTCCGGTTTTTGATCATTAACTTTCTAAATTCCATTTAGATTTGTTCAGCTGAACTGACGTGACCCATTCCATAATTCCATGGGCATATGTCAAGGCTGAATCCCCACTCTGTCACTTTGAGTACAGAAGGTGGGGGCCACAAAGATTTTAAAAATTAATACTTGCCACTCCAGGCTTGTATTAGACTCCCAAGGTTACAGCTTTTCTCAGACCTTGGCTTGGTAAACACTGCCACCACCCAAATGCAAAAAAAACCCTCGGACCCAGGAAGGAGCACTTGGGAATTCCTCCCTGTGGTGTACCCTTAAGCCCTTTCACCCCCACTCTGGGAAAGAGCTAAGAAAGAAAACAAAGAAAATTAGCTGTTACTACCAGCTAATCAAACAACACACACAAATGTCTTAGGACACCAAAAATCCAATCCTGTTCTTAAAAAAGGTAAATTTTATTAAAAACAAAAAGGAAGCAAATACATCTGGAACTTAGGCTTTTGCTAGATTTTAAAAGAGCAATTCCAAAAATTAAGCAGCCAAAATAGCTTTCTTGGGGCTTAGCTTAAAGGATACAAGCAAACAAAAGCATCCACATGTCTTAAAATAAACAGAAGAGTCTACATGTCTTAAAATAAACAGAAATAAACCTAATCACATCTTCCTAAACATTCCTAATTTACTTACCTATTTGGGTTGTTAAATGTAGTTCTAGATATGATCTAATTATTTTCATCTCTGGTTCAAACTTTACACAGCATTCCTGCTGCTCCATCTCTTCAGTCCAGAGAGAACAACAAACAAAGAGAAAGTTTTTTTTCCCAATTTTAAAAAGTTCTAGCCTTCCCATTAGCTCTTTTGGTCAGGTGCCCACTTTTTTTTTTTCTTTACCTGGGGGACTTTTTAACCAGTTACAGGTAAAACAAGTACAGAATAGCTACCAAGAGGGATTTTACAGATAACTGGGTGACTGAGTGTCCATCAAAGGGAGTTGCTACCCCCCCACTACATTTATCACAGCATATAAGTAAATAAGGATCTATATTTAAGGAGCTATCATTTCACATTGATAGCATAACACTCTGTCCAGATTAACGTAGAATTAGGATAAAAATGTGCCTTTGTAACAAGATTTTGATAAGACCTTGAATTCAACTGATTTTTTATCTGTTGAAAATTGTAACATCCCATGTGGAGTTCAATTTTTGATATTGTGAATACTCATTATTTTACTTTCTGTCATTTCTTATCTACTTTAACGCTATTTTGGCTAATAAGACTCGTAAGTATATAACAATTCTTGGGTTTGTACTTTAGCTAAGGAACACATCAAAAGAACAGTGAAAAACCTATCACAGGTAACTGATGAATTAAATGATTTAAACATTCTGTGATTTATAACCTATCTTTCTGACATCCTGTATAGCTGTCCACAATACATCTGACAGGGTTATAGTTACATAGTAATATCCTGTCATGTTCTGGGGTGCAGTTCAAACTAGTGAGGCCTGTGTCAGCTCCTGCCCTGTAACCCTCAGTTCCTTAAATGATCTGCTGCTGTAGCTCCCTGCTTGGACACCGACAGCCAGTGGACAAGCAGGCACTGAGAGCTTGTGTATTAAGCAGCAGTAACTCAGCACTGTGATCCCAGCAACCTGCTTGTTACACCTGAGCCACATTCTGATACCTACCAGCTTTGGTTACTAGTATCCAAGTGACTTTCAACACACTCTCAGTCCCAAATTTTCCCCAAACTATATCTTCCGCAATGTCCAGCCCTTTCTTGGACCTTTGACAGGAATAATAAGGTTCATTTGCTTCTTTAAAGAGCGAATACCCAGTAGCTTGCCACATTAACTGGAATTAACAATTACTTCAATTCAATTGCAATTTTATTAACCGTGATGCCAAGTAAAAGAAATAAAAGTAGAGATGGCTACAAAGAAATGAAAATGAAAACAAACTTCTAAAAGTCTAAACTTAATCTAGCAAGGTACAGCCTTGGATTGAGCGGGTTTCTCATCCATCATTTTTGGCCCAGCTTGGCTGACTGACTCGCAGTTAGGACCTTCCAGAGAAATAAAGGGTGGTGTTTCCCCTGGTCTTTCTAGGTGAAAGAACACGTGCGGTTCTTTGCATCTCTCTTTTATAGTCCAGTAAACCTTGGAAATGGATTCTTCTGAAGGTTGCCCCTGAAAATAAAGTTCGTTCAAGTTATGAGGAAGGAGACATGGAGTCTGGTGCAGTCTGGTTTCTTCCCCCACTGATGTTTCCTAAAACACAGTTTCATCTGTTCTTGTCCTCTCTGCTGTAAATCAATGGCCACTAGACTTGTGATTGCTAATTGACTCTGACTCCTGGCTGGAGGCATCAGCTTGTCCTTTGTCCTGTTTACCCACTCCCCAGATTTGTCTGCCAAGCATAGTTTAGTTCCTGTGATACAGCATGGCCAGAGGGCAGCATAAGAGTGTTAGCAGGGGGCCTTATTCCCTGCCAAGGGAGGAAGGTTTGCTTTAGATTAACTAGAACAGCTGTGGCCAATTAGAGCACCTGACT